>NC_133618.1:134293813-134606626 GCF_048593235.1 Sminthopsis crassicaudata | reverse complement strand
TTCTGCTAAATTCCTCATAATCTAACTCTTGTAGCTACACATTGCTGTTGGAAAAACCATAGCTTTGATTTATGAACCTTTGTGTGCTATTTAGTTGCCCCATTTATAGAGACGTGTGGCTCAGTGGAAAGAGCAATGATTTTGGAGCTGAAGACCTGATTTCAAATCCCATATTATTTAATAACTATGTGACCTTAAGCAACTCTCTTAAACTTTGTAAATTGAAATAGTTATACTAGACTGCCTCTAGTGTTAAATCTAGATATAAATACAAGAACTTAAATTAGCTCTCCAGAGAGTCTTCCTTTCTAGTACCTAGCTTCAACTTCATGTCTTTTTCTACTGCTACATGCTATTACATCAGCAAAGTGAGAAAAAAAAAAAAAGGAGTTAAAATAAGTTAATAAACATTTAAGTGATTACTATGTGCTAGGAACTATACTAAATAAAAATATAAGCTGAAAAAAAATTAGTGTCTGCCTTCAAGAAACTTCCAAGAAAGAGGAAGTCCCACATAAAAGAAAGCTGGAGAGCAGGGGGAGGGGCATGGTAGAGAACATCAAGAGAATCAGGAATGCAGTCTGGAGAGGGATGAAAGAAAGGCTTAAAATGGAGGTACTGGAAGGAACAAGTCAATCAGAGGAATAGGCTAATCAAGATTTCCCTTGAATAGTTGTGTTTACAAGGATATCTATTGTCAGTGAGATAGATTGAGAAGAAAAAAGACCTTGAAGTGAAAATTCAGAGTTTTAGTCTTTATTCTGCCAGCTGGCAGAAGACATCTTTGGATTTTAGGACAAATCATTTCCCTTTTATGGAGGGAACTTCCTTATCTTAACTAAAGAAAGACTTGGACTAGGTAATTTCTGATGTCCTACTGAGTTTTAAAAATATGTGCCCTGTGTTCTTGGGCTGGTCTTATTGATACCTTAACCAGATTCATAGTAGAACTTGAATTTAAGAATACAGAACATATCTTTTTTGAGATTGGATGCATGTCTCCCAAATAAAATATCTCTGTGGTCAACATCTGTCTCCTTTGGACAGTGTTAAGTACCAATAATTACTTACTTATTTTTCACTGGGTTGTATTATTTCCAGACTCCACAGAGCTTCATGTTGCTATGGAAACATAATTTTAAAGCTGGTACAACTGTATTGATAACATTTCACTTTACAATTTTTAGAAAACTATATTGTTGGCTTACAGGGTATGAGATCAAAACAAGTGAGGAGAACATTCTGAGAGACATTTCTAAGTGAAGATTAGTTCTACTACTATCCAATATTCTTTGTTTTGGGATGATTTCTTCTTTCTGGGTCTTTCTTCCCTTCTCTGTAAAAGTGTGGAAGAGAAACAAGATGATCTTTAGGCTCCTCCAGTTCTGATATCCTACGAATGTGTATGTGAATATAATTTAGTTTTAATTTAAATGGAAAATGCACCTTTCTAGTATACAAATAATTCTTCATAAATTCTGGAGTTTTAGATTTATTTAGAATTTGAAGTGCTATAGCTATCTAATATAATTTGATTTGAGTACCTAGATGATACAAAGAATAAAGCACTCAATCTGAAGTCAGGGAAAATTTACCTACCTGAGTTCAAATCCATATTCAGACTCTTAACTAGTTTTTAATCCTGAGCAAGTCACTTAATCTTTTTTGCTTCAGTTCCCTCACCTGTCAAATGAACTGGAGAAGGAAATGGCAAGCTTCTCCAGTATCTCTGCCAAGAACATTCCAAGTTATCCAACTGTGTATACCCTTTGATCCAGCAGTATTTCTACTGGGCTCATATCCCAAAGAGATCTTACTTGAGGAAAAGGGACCCACATATGCAAAAATGTTTGTGGTAACCCTTTTTATAGTGACCAGAAACTGGAAACTGAGTAGATGTCCATCAATTGGAGAATGGGTGAATAAGTTATGGAATATATTTTGTTCTATAAGAAACAACTAGCAGGATGATTTCAGAGAGGCCTGGAGAGATTTACATGAACTGATACTAAGTAAAATGAACAGAACCAGAGGATGAATCAAACACTGCAACAACAAGATTTTATGAGAATCAATTCTGATGGATGTGGCTCTTTTCAACAATGAGATAATTCAGGCTAGTTCCAATAGACCTGTGATGGAGAGAACCATCTTCACCCACAGAGAGTTCTGGGAACTGAGGTGGATCACAACAGCATTTTTACTCTTTTTGTTATGGTTTGCTTTAATTTTATTTTTTCTTTCTTTTTTTTTTTTTTTTTGCTTTTTGATCTGATTTTTCCCATGCAGCAAGATAATTGTATAAATATGTATGCCTATATTGGATTTAACAAATATTTTCATTTTTTAACATATATTGGATTACATGTCATCCAGAGGAGGGGGGAGAAAGGGGGAGGAAATGGGAACACAAGATTTTTCAAGGGTCAATGTTGAAAAATTATCCTAGCATATGTTTTGAAAATAAAAAATTTCAATTAAAAAAAAAACAAATAGAGTAATGAAGAGGTAGAAACCACCAAACAGCAATAAAAAAACAATCTTATTTATGAGAGTACAAGAGAGACAGACAGATATAGACAATGAAAGAGACAGAGAGAGTAGAACAGAGTTGACTTAGGATGACCCTCAATTCCAAGTCCTGTCTCTGTTATACATCCTTGGTGTTTCAGACAACTCTCAAAGTCTGTAAACTTGTGATTTGTGCATCATATTAACTGTTATTTCTAAAGGTATTGTTTTAATCTCTTTTTGCCTGTTTCTTCAATTGACAAAGAGGGATAATAATAGTTCCTACCTCCTTGTGATAATTGTGAAAAACATATGAACTAATGTTTGCAAAGTGCTTAGCACAGTACCTGACACAACTGCTGCTTAATAACTGCATGTTCCTTTCATTTTAATATAACCTTCTCATTTTACAAATTGAGAATCTGAGACCCACAGGAGAATAGCAAATTTCTGAAGGTGACACAGGTAACAATCAGCCTTTATTAATTGTCCACTGTATGCTAGGCTCTTTACTTAGAACTGGGACTTTAGGGAAAAAAAATAAGTCTTTACTGAAAACTGATGTAATATAGCTTGTAGGGGAGATAGAAATGATTTTGAGGTCCCTCGACCTTGGAGTGATATTGTGCTGGCAATCTGTGTGTCGATAATTGTAAAAGTTCTCTGGCCTAGAAATATAATATTTCTTTCCTTGGATTTTAGGGAAGATATATTAGTGATCCTGAGGGCTTCTGAAATAAGAGTACTATTGTTCTAACAGTTCAAGAAAGAACAGGCTGTTTGTCAATGATTTCAAAGTCTTCTGGCTTTAGAATAGTCCTACAAACATTACTGACTGTCAGATAATCTGTTGGTCAGTGATAACCAAGTTCCTGAAACAATAGTGAATAGACTACCCCTCAAGCCTCCTTGTAAGCCATAAAATTATCAAATAAGTCCCATGAAGCTCTGATTGATCAACTTTGTTCTATAAATTTCTCATTTCCCTTAGGACCTTTGCTAATGTCTTCTGGAGGTTAGCCTGCTTCAATTGATGTTACAAATCCAATAAACTTTGCCTCTTGACTAGGAAAAGGGTTCAAGTCTGAAAATTCTTTTGAGACTCCTCACCACACCCATTTGGGACCCAAACTCTTGGGTCCCCTTCCCAACTTCAACAAAACTACTGGGATTCAATCACAACTTTCCCAGTTCCAACTTGAGAGCTCTTTTTACTGCTCCCAAATATTACATCAGAGAGATGTAAAATAAAATACTTGTATTTAAAATGTAATTTGATTTTTTTTTTTAACCAATCAACTAACATTTATCAAATAGTATATGGCAAACAATCTGTTATACTTTAAAGATACAAAGGAAAAATGAAATATTATAATAAAATGTCATACTTTAAGCCTATGTGTTATTAAAATAAATAATACCTAATACATTATGCTATGCTATGTTGTCATATCATGTCACATCTTGCTATGTTATGTTTTGTTATATATTAGTGTTCCAAGGAACTAAAGCATTCATTATTTGTCCTCTTTGACTCCTTCAGCAAAGTAAAAGATCATTTTGTATAATAAATGCACACTTTCTCTTTAATGAAGGAGCCTGGAGGCTGTGCCTGATGGGAAATTCAAATTTAAAATTCATACCAAAGTTACTAAATAGTAGTATGGAAATCTCTAGTTCTTTATCAGATCTTTTCTCCCTTCTAATTGGGGGTGGTACTTAATCCTCAAATCTACCTCTATCAGGCCCCATTTCTTTTCTTTCTTACCTCACAAGTTAGGGATTTAATTAACCATACCCAGTTGAAGCCCCAAGCTCCCTTTCCATTTTAGGAAAATATAATGCCCTACAGGTCCACACAGTCCATTTCTCTGTTGTTTTAATGGAGTTCATGTTAGACAAAATGTTGTTAGTACTGTAGCCTCAAGCTCTGGTTAGGGGGAAAAATTATTAGTATGATAGCTTAGAACTCCCAATTAGGAAAATTCCTAACATTTGAACAGAGTTTTGGGGTCACTGACTCAAATCAAATTTGTGTACAGCTCCAGACACCAGACAAGCATCGGCCTCTCTGTATGTTGAGTCAAAATCAGGAAGGAGGAAATATTTAGATGAAAGGAGTAGATTATAATTAGGGTTTGTAACTGGACTAACAAAAGAAAGAAAATTCAAGAAAGAGCAGGCTGTTTGTGGGGCAAGGGGAATGAAGTAGGGAGTGTAACTTCTCTCAAATCTTTGAGGCAGTAAATAGCCTGAGGTTACCATTTCAAGACTGCCGCAGGGGCCCAGTGATCTACCTTACTCTTTCCCTTTTCTTCTGGTGTTCCTTCCCTTTTTTCTTTTCAGTTTCTTCTTTTGCCCTTTGCCCTTAAGCTACTGATTTTTTCCCTTTCAACTCAATAAGTCCCAGATGATGTCATCTCCCCTGACCTCTCTCTCAAGTGATCCTCTTTTAAATACTTCTGTCTCTAAAAGGCTCCTCAAGGTGACTCACTTCCTCCTCCCAGCTCAAAGTTCACAACAGGCCAATGTTGGAGAGCTGTGGGAGAATACTTACTTGTTCTTCAGAACTACAAATCCCAGAATGCCAACGAATTCTCAACTCCCCATTACACATAGATCATTAGAGCTAGAAAGAACTTCTTGTTGTTCAGTAGTGTCTAACCTTTTGTGTGGGAAGAGGTGCTAAACACCCTTACCCTTACTTGGAGGCTTCTTCAGATACAAATAGAAAGTATTTATTTAGTCCTTGCAAGGAAAGGTCCAAACACCCTAGCATGGGTGTGTATGTGTGTGTGTGTGTGTGTGTGTGTGTGTGTGTGTGTGTGTCTGTCCATTTCCCCCCCCAGGCTGCAAAGAGGGAATGAATTATATGGCAAAAAGACTTTGGTTCAACCCCCTCACCCCCATTTCTATTGAATTGATTTTTAAATTTATTGGATGAACTGAAAAAGAAGTAACCCTTGACCAATGGTCAGCAACACTGTGTACTTTCTGTGGGTCACATAACTTCCTGAAGTTTAGACCTAGAATCTGACCTTCCCTGCCCTACAGCCCTCTGAGAATAGGATCATGTGACTGAAATTTAGGCCTAAGGTCCTACAGCCTCTAAGAAATATTCACCTGATCCCATTCACCTTCATAACCCTATTTAAGGTTTTATTAGCAAAAATTCTAGATCACTTTGCCACTTCCTTTTCTACCTCATTTTATAAAGAGGGAAACTGAGGCAAACAGGATTAAGTGACTTGCTGAGGTTCAAATGGCTATTAAGTACCTGAGATCACATTTGAACTCAGATTTTTCTGACTTCAGGACCAGAGTTCTATCCACTGCACCACTTAGCTGCCTGGACAGTGTTTAGTGATCATATAGAATCATAGGATCATAGCAGTTAGTGCTGGAACAGATTTTAAAAATGATATGATTCAACTCTTCCATTTTATAGTTCGTCTAAGTGGCACAGTACAGATAATCCACCAACACTGGAACCCAGAAAAATTGGATTCAAATTCAGTTGCAAGCTCTAATTCACTTACAAGCAAGTCACATAACCTATCTGTCTTAGTTTCCTTATCTATCACATGGGAATAATAATAACACCCACCTCATAGAAATTGTTGTGAGGATCAAATGAGGCAATATTTATAAAATTCTTTGCAAACCTTAAAAAAAATTAAAACTAGCCATTATTGTTATTACTGACAGATAATGGACAGGCTAGACTATAGCAATAGTGTCAACCTCAAATAGAAGCAGAAGCTGCTCAACCCTTCATAAGGATTCCTGCAAGCTATATATTAACTTTAAAAAATAAACATTAATATTATCTTGTATCTATTATATTTTTCTTAATTTTGTTAAATATACTTTCCAATTAAATTTTCATCTGGTTTGGGCCACTCAAGATTGTTTAACATCATTTCACTAAAAGATTTCTATGTATCATTTTGATGGGGGTTGAGGTCTCTTTAAGAGTCCTTTCTAATTGCCCAACCCATGGCTGACCTTGATTCACAAATCCTGGTCAAAAGCACCCTTTCAATATCCGGGCTCAGCCCCACTATCTGCTCAGCTTCCCCCAGCCCTCACCTGATCTGAGCTAACTGAAAAGCCCGCTGAGAACTTGGGGGTACTGCCCACAATCTTTTAAGTATAAAAGAGCCAAGCAGAACTCTCTCTTTGCAGGAGCCCTCCCCCCAACACATGGTATCCTTCCAGCCATGTAAGGGTTCCTGCCCACCCATCGGCCACTTTTGGCCCTGGCGTCTTTCTAACTGAACTTTACTTCCAAATTTCTACAATAAACCTTTTATTTATCAATCTATGTTTTCAGGCCTGTAAATTCATTTACAAGGGACACTGCGCCTCATCTATCTATCTATGTGCCGAGAAATGGGGTTCCCCCTTTCCTTTCCCTCATTATTTTGAGCACAAAAATTCTTTGAAGTGGCTATCATTTATGTCTTTATTTGTTGAATTTGAGGACCATCTTATGTTATTTTTAGAAAGCTGCCTACCTTGTATTGCAATGACATTTTTTTCTTTAAAAATAAATTTATGGTGTATGGCCCATATTGTCATTCAATGTCTATGTTAGTCTAGTCATGGACTTTTAAATAGGCCAGATCTGGCTGGGTGTGAATTATTACTGATCCTTGGGGTTCTTTTTCTACTTTCTGTACATCTAGAGATACTTCATCAAAATGTGTGTTTCTACAGTATTCTCTATTTTTCACACTTAGAAAAATGCCTAAAGCAGTCCTTGAAAGAGGCATGAATAATTCAGCTGAAAGTAAAAGAAGTTACTTGTTTGTTTTTCCGTTTCAAAGTGTTGTGTTTTATTTTGTTTTCTTAAGCATTCATATCTCACACCTCTTCTCCTTTCTTTTACAGGATTAACAAAACTTCTATGAGATGCAGAGGGAGGTAAATTAGTAGTTAGTAATTAAATACAAAATAAAAAGAAAGAAAAGAACATGAATAAAACATGTAAAAGCACACAGAAGAAAGCAAGTATTCAGAACTGTACACAAAAAGTAATTTTGTTACTGTTGTGTTATATTTACCTAAAACTATTTCATAGAAGGCTGAGGTTCTATGTGTGATCTTTTGTTATTTGTGTACTTATTGTTTGTGTTTATTGACTAACTTCTTAATAGAAGGGAAATTCAATTTTTTAAAAATTGTAGATTATGGGGCAGCTAGGTGGCATAGTAGATAGGTCCTCCTGACTTCAGGGTTGGTGCTCTGAGTTCAAATGTGACCCCAGACACTTAACACTTCCTAGCTATGTGACCTTGGGCAAATCACTTAACTTCTATTGCCTCAGGAAAAAAAAATTGTAGATTATTACCATTTTTAATCTTCCTAACTTGATTATCCAAAACTGTGGTAGATGAAATAATTCCTCTAGAAACAAAACTATCATTCATTATAGATGATATGATTCTATATTTAGAGAATCCTAGAAAATCAACTAAAAAACTATAACAGCAAAGTTGCAGTGATGTAAACTGTGTCTCCTTTAACTTTTGGGGAACCCTGATGTAAACTGCATCCCCCCCTTTTGGGGAAAGGGTGCTCCTGTGTCTCAAGTCTCAAACCCTGGAAGGGGCATACCTGTCCTCTATTGAATGGCTCAAACTGCTCCCCAGCCCCAGGCCAAGATTTACCCAATATAATCAAGGATTTATTAACCCACCTTTGCCAAATTCCTAATCCAGCGTTTGCCTGCTGAGAAAACTGTCTTCTCAGTGTACTGTTTTCTTAACTTACCTTTGCTAATTCCTAATCAGGAACTATTTGTCCTTCTGGACTTAGCCCACTGATGAAGATATTTCTTCTCAGTATCAACCCATCTTTGCAAAATCATCCTAACCCCATTCTTTGCCCACTAAGAAAGCTGTCTTCCTAGCAAGCTATCTTCTTAGTGCAAATAATTCCTCTTTTGCCACAAACTTCAGGTTTGAGAATTCTTTCACAAGGAATCTGCCACATTGACCAGAGTGTATCTCTTACCCTCAATTCTTGCATCTCATCAGCAGGACATAAAATAAACCCACATAAATCACTAGCATCTCCCTATGTTACCAACAAAGCCTAATAGCAAAAGATAGGAAGAGAAATATCATTTAAAATAACTGAAGACAATTTAATGTATTTGGGATTCAACCTGCCAAGACAAAGCCAGGAATTATAGGAACATGATTATAAAATACTTTTCACACAAATAAAGTTAAATCTAAAGAACTAGAAAAATATCAAGTGCTTATAGATAGGCCAAGTGAATATAATAAAAATGATAATTTTACCTAAATTAATCTATTTGTTCAGTGCCATGCCAATCAAAGTACCAAAAAACATTACTTTATAGAGCTAAATAAATAAATAAATAAAATTCAACTAAAAGAAAAAAATCAAGAATATCAAATAAATTGATGAAAAAAACACAAAGGCAAATAACCTAGTCTTACCAGACCTAAACTTATAATAAGAGGAACAATCATCACTATTTGGCTAAGAAATAGAAATAGAATGGTGGATGAGTGGAAGGATTGAAATACACAGGCATAATAATAAATGACCATAGTAATTTAGTATTTGGTAAACACAAAGACTTCTTCTTCTAGCTTCTGGGACAAGAATTTACTATTTGACAAAAGTTGCTAGGAAAAGTAGAAAATAGTATGGCAAAAACTAGACATTGTCCAACAGTTATCAGCCTACACCAAGATATGGTCTAAACAGATTCATGATTTAGACATAAAGGGTGATACTATAAGCAAATTAGTAGAGCAAGGGATAGTTACCTGTCAGAACTGTGGAGAAGGGAAAAATTTATGGCCATATAAGAACTAGAGAACTTTATGAAATACAAAATGGATAATTTTGATTACATTAAGTTAAAAGGTTTTACACAAACAAAAACAATGCAGCCAAGATTAGAAGTGAAGCAGAAAGCTGGGGTGGAAATTTTTTTACAGCCATTGTTTTTGATAAAGGCCTCATTTCTAAAATGTATAGAGAATTCACTCAAATTTATATGAATAAAACTCATTCCCCCATTGAAAAATAGTCAAACAAACAATTTTCAAATAAAATTAAAGCCATGTCTAGTTATATGAAAAAATGCTCTAAATCGCTATTGATTAGAGAAATTCAGTTTATGATAACTCTGAGGTACCACTTTATACCTCTCAGATTGGCTAAGATAACAGAAAAAGATAATGATAAATTTTGGAGAGGATTTGGGAAAACTGGGTCACTAATGTATTGTTGGTAGAGTTGTTAAATGAACCAACCATTCTGGAAAGCAATTTGGAACTATGCCCAAATGGCTACCAAACTGTGCATAACCTTTAATCCAGCATTATGTCTACTGGCTCTGTATCCCAAAGAGATCATTAAAAAGGGAAAATGTCACATATACAAAAATGTTTGTTGCAGCTCTTTTGGTAGTAGTGAATTGGAAATTGTGTGGATACCCATCAGTCCCAACTGATGGGAATAACTAAATAAATTATGGTATATTATTGTTCTATAAGAAATAATATGCACAATGATTTCAGAGAAACCTAGAAAGACATACTTGAACTAAAGCTGAGTGAAGTGAGCAGAAGCAGGAGGACATTGTAGACATTGATAGGAAGACTTTGTGATGATTAACTGTAATGGACTCAGCTCTTTTCAATAACATGATGATTCAAGACAATTTCAATAGATTTGGGATACAAAATGCCATATACTTCAAAGACAGAACTATGGACCTGAAGTATGGATCAAAGCATGGTATTTTCAATTTTTTTTTGTTCTTTTGTTTTTCTTTTCTATCGATCACATCAGAAATAAAAGGCATTTCTTTTATTTCTCATTGTTGTTCCCCTATAGTCTGATTTTTTTCTTGCACAACATGACAAATGTGGAAATATGTTTAAAGGACTGTACATATTTAACCTATATCAGATTGCTTGCTGTCTTGGGGAAGGGGAGATAAAGGAGGGGGAGAGAAAAATTTGGCAACAAAGTCTTACCAAAATGAATGTTGAAAATTATCTTTACATGTATTTGGAAAAATAAGATACTATCTAGAAAACAACAACAAATATCTCTTGTAGCCAAATCCTACTTTGAAGAATTAACATAAAAACAATAAAAGACCATTAATGATTCAGAGCTCAGATCCCTCCAATTCAGGACTTGTGAATCTTCAAAAGTGTACCTGAGGAAGGAAGAAGAGCATGACTCTTCTTCATAGGTTAAAAATATTTACTCAAAAATATTTATTCCCCTTAATATATTTCATATTGTGATGGCTATTACACATATACATATGCATATATACACTATACATATTGGTAGTGTATATATATATATATATATATATATATATATATATATATATATATATATATATATGTATATATATATATATATACACACACATGTGTGTATACACACACATGTGTGTATACACAGAAATGTATGTATATATGTATATACACATATAGATTCTATATTAATATGTAGACTAATTCCTTCTGTCTCCCCTTATAAGTAAGTTTTTTTTTTTTTTTGTGAATAAGGATTATTTCTTTCCTTGTATATTATATATTTGGTGCCTAGAACAGTGCCTTTCAGTACATCATTTACCATATATATTAATGAATGTTCATTGATTCCATAAGCTAATATCATTATGTAAAGTAGAAAACTTTCATTTAACTTTAATTCATTTAGCTAATATATATTAAGCATCTGCTACATTTAAGGCCCTATGTAAAGCACTTTCAAGACAGAAAGATAGATATATACATCCAGGAGTTATCATAGATATATTTTTTAAACTAGACCTTTTAGATGTTCCAAGTAATTATTAATCAGAGAAATACAAATTAAGACAACTCTGAGATACCACTGCACACCTGTTAGATCAGCTAAAATGACAGGGAAAGATAATGCAGAATGTTGGAGAGGATGTAGGAAAACTGGGACACTGATACATTGTTGGTGAAATTGTGAATGCATCCAGCCATTCTGGAGGGCAATTTAGAACTATGCCCAAAAAGTTATCAAACTGTGCATAGCCTTTGATTCAATAGTGTTTCTACTGGACTTATATCCCAAAGAGATACTAAAGAAGGGAAAGGGACCCATATGTGCAAAAATGTTTGTGGCAGCCCTCTTTGAAATGACCAGAAACTGGAAACTGAGTGGATGCCCATCAATTGGACAATGGCTGAATAAATTGTGGTATATAAATATTATGGAAAATTACTGTTCTATAAGAAATGACCAGCAGGATGATTTCAAAAAGGCCTGGAGAGGCTTACATGAACTGATGTTGAGTGAAATGAGCAGGACCAGGAGATCATTATATACTTCAACAACAACACTATATGATGATCAATTCTGATGGACATGGCCCTCTTCAACAATGAGATGAAACAACTCAGCTCCAATAGAACAGTAATGAATTGAACCAGCTATACCCAGCGAAAGAACTCAGTGAAATTAGTGTGAACCACTACATAGAATTCCCAATACCTCTATTTTTGTCCACCTGCATTTTTTATTTCCTTCACAGGTTAATTGTACGCTATTTCAAAGTCCGATTTTTTTTTTTTTTGTGCAGCAAAATAATTGTATGGACATATATACATATATTGTTTTTAACATATATTTTAACATATTTAACATGTATTGGTCTACCAGCCATCTGGGGGAGGGGGTGGGGGGAAAGAGGGGAAAAATTGGAACAAAAGGTTTTGCAACTGTCAATGCTGTAAAATTACCCATGCATAGATCTTGTAAATAAAAAATTATAATTAAAAAGAAAAAAAGAAAAAAAAAAACTAGACCTTTTAGTTGTTCAGGTTATTTCAGTCATGTCCAATTTTTTTGTGACCTCATTTGGGATTTTCTTGGCAGAGACACTGATGTGGTTTGCCATTTGTCCTCCAGTTTATCTCATGGAAGAGGAAACTGAGGCAAATAAGGTTAAGTGATTTGCCCAGGGTCACATTACTAAGTGTCTGAGGCTAGTTTTGAACTAAGGAAGAGGAGTTTTCCTAGATACCCTCAAATTAAATCTTAAAGGCAATCTAATCCAATATCTTTATTTTACAGATAAGAGAAATGAGATTCAAGAAAGAAAAGTGACTTATTCATTGTCACCTAACTAGTAGGTAGATGAGGCAAGATTTTCATCTAGTTCTTCTGACTTTAAAATCAGAATTTTTTCCACTATACTACAGCTGTCTTTCAGAATTAAAGAGTTTTATTTGTACTACCTAAGCTCATAAAAGAGCAATTTATGAATCAAGATTCCAATTTATTCATTTAATGATGAGCCTTGTCAAATTCACTGTCCAGGACATCCTCTTTCTGGTCTTGAGTGTTTTTGTTTTTGTTGTTGTTGTTTGTTTGTTTTACCCCTAATATCTTTTTTTCCCCCTTTTTATGAAGCAAGTGGTGTTAAGCAACTTGCCTGTCACACAGCTAAGAAGTATGAAGTGTTAAGTGTCTGAGATCACATTTAAACTATTGTCCTAACTCCAAGCCCCTAAGACTTCCTTGGTCATGACCCCAAATACTTTTATGTGTTTTCCACCTTTTGGGTAAATGTTCAGTCTAGGCTTGGGGCTCCTAGTCCTACCTGTATTGCTGCTACCCAAAGTTACAGTGATTTGCCAGTCTATTCCAAACTATCCAACTTGTATATTAAAGTCAAAGCATTTAAGTTTTAATAAATGAAGTGATTAGAAAGCATTAAGAGCCCAGCTGAAGTTACAGTGCATGGATTTATAAGGAATGAAGTCATTTTCACTTTTTTTCATAAACTTTTAGTAGCCAAAATATAAAATGTAACCCTTCCAAAACTATGGTTAGTCTAGTGGGGATGTAACATCAATAGTTATTGATGAATATGAATAGTTATTCAATAGTTATTGTGAAGAATCCTGAAGATACACTTTTTAAAGATGAAAATACATTCTATATCATGACTTACCAAGAAAAAAAAAAAGCTTAAAACAATAAAGTGTGTACCCAACTAACTAGGAATAAAAGAGAACATTTAAGTAATATAGAAAACTAGACCTATAAGGGATCTTGGAGATATAACCCAACCTCCTTACTTTTACAGAGGAAGAAACCAAGGCAAGAAGAGGAGAAATGATTAGCTAAATGATCAGAACTGAACCTATGACTTTAAATCTAATCTCTCCTTTAAAAAAACAAAGCAAAACCACCACCACAACAACAACAAAACAGAGAACCTGCCTTAACTGGTAGTGTTTTTCTTCTTCTGAGAAACAATAGGATTTTGTTTCTTTTAAACTTTTAAACCAAAGATTTGGATCCTTGAAAAAGTATGGAATAAACATAAGAGGAAGAAAAGACAATGAGTTTTTTTATAAATTCCCCACCTCCATACTTTAAAACTTCTCTGGGTCCTTTCTGGTCTGTCCTCTCCTCCTTCCTGGCTGTCTTGTTGGAAAAAAGTGACCTTCCTCCTTGCCAAAACAAACTTCTCCACCTGCACCTTTTTTCAAAATGTCATGCTTTATACTTGCAACTATTTACTTTCAAATCTTCAATAGTCTTTGCATTTCACCCTTTTCCAAGAATGTGTCAAGATGTTCTCTCTTTCTCTCTCTCTCTCTCTCTCTCTCTCTCTCCCTCCCTCCCTCTATCTCTCTGTCTGTCTCTGTCTCTCTGTCTCTGTCTCTGTCTCTGTCTCTCTCTCTCTGTCTCTGTCTCTGTCTCTCTCTCTCCCTCCCTTCCTCCTTCCCTCCCCCCTCTATTGTTCAAATACACACATGCTTGTATAAGTTTGTATAGTTCTCTTTAATACATTCAATTTAATTTGTTTTGATTTCAATATAGATATAAATACATTTAGCTTGTATCCCCTTCTTCCAGTCTTGCCCACTCCCAAATGCATTTGGGTTTGGTATGCTGTATTGGTCAACATCCATTAAGATGCACAATTTAGCTATATTTATGTCAGATAAATATGAAATTTATGCCAGACCATGCTTCATGAAATCAGCAAAAGGCATTAATTTTAAAAGAATGGAAAAATAAAAAACCAGGACTTGAATCGGGGAGAGGGGAAGATATCTTTGTTAGCACCCATACCAGAGGGTTGTCACCTCCAAATAACTCTTGGGAAAACTATCAATTTTCTAATAATCCTTAGCAAAGATACTGAAATGGTTTGCATTTCTTTCTTCAGCTCATTTTACAGAAGAGGAAACAGAGGCAAACAGGGTTAAATATCATTCCCAGGATCACATAGCTAGTAGATGTCTAAGGCCAAATTTGAACTTAGGAAAATGAATCTTTCTGATTTTTCTAAAGCAGGATGTGAAATAAGATATTCTGTCTCCATATTCAGCAGTCTCCACTGTTCCATCCAGATGCTTAGAATGCCAACTTCTAAGAATCAGAATTGACCAAATTTTTGATACTTCAGTTTAAAGCTGCTTTGCACAGTCTTTTAAATCTTGGGTGCTGCTAAAAAAGAGTGGACCTTGAGAACTGGAAGTTCAGGGAGCCCAGGACGAGTCTGGGGCACATATCCTTTTCTCTAAGTTTTTGCCTTCTACCATTTTCTACTACAATATCCATGACAATGTTGGCTACAATTCATTTTATCTCTGATGATATCTGCTCCTACCATACAGTCTTCACAACTTCATATGAAACTATTCTGGAACTTTTTTCCAAACTTCTCCTCCTGGGATCCATCCAAAGAGAGCACATGTTGTGGGATCATATACAATAATTTGAGGCATATATTTCAAAGGATTTCTTCCAATGGATGTGAATGAGATGAGGTGAGATCTTCGAGTAAGGCTTCATCTACTTCAAAGTTTGAGTAGGCCTGAAGAACTCTAAACATCGAGTCAAGGGCATAATTGAGTTCCCCTCCCATGATATCATCTCCCTATTTCAGCTAAATATGGGCAACTATGTACTTATTGGTCAAGTTCAATTTCATGGACAGATCTCGTGTTTAGAATGTAAGACTCTCAGCCAATGAGGATGAGGGTCAGTGGTGGGAGGGGGTGTTTTGCGTTAGGGATTAAAGGGGCTGTCCTGCCCACAGGAGGCTCTTTCTCTCTTTGATTGTTTGCTTGAATGGTGGGACACCCTTCTCGCGAGAATGTACAATAAACTTTGCTTTTCTCTAGAGCTCTCTCCAGCTTTTTTATTAAATGGTGACCCCTCACCATTTCCGTACCACACAGTTGTAACTTCATCAGTCTCACATATTGTGAGATCATTGAGTTCATGGATAGGTCCTTTTCATACACACACACACACACACACACACATACACATATGCACACATGAATGTATACATACAAAGAGCAGCTAGGTAGGACAATGAAGAGAATGCAGGACTTGATGTCATGAAGATACATCTCCATGAGTTCAAATCTAGCTTCAGACATTTACTAGTTGTGTGACTCTGGGCAAGTCATTTAACTTATGGTTTCCTCAATTGTAAAATGAAGATCATAGTAGCACCTATATCACAGATATTATCAGAATCAAATGAAATAATGTTTGGGGTTTTTTAAGTATTTAATACACTGTCTGGTACATGGTGGGTACTTTATAAGTGCCTATTCCTTTTCCAACCCCAGTTTCAATATCCTTTGTTATAATATCCAAGGTCTTCTTAAGTTTTAATTCGGAGTTATCTAAAATAATATTTTATAATTGAAAAGCGCTAGGAGATTTAAGTTTTGCTTAATTGGACTACATTTTACCTCAGTCCTTCTCATGCCTACGAATCTTATAAATGTATCTAAAATAGTAACAACAACTATTTATTCGTGATATAAAGTGTCCTTATCTTTATTTAGACACATTCAGTAAGCAAACTCTATTCAGCTAAGTACAGTCTCAGCTGCCTCTTGTAACAAGATTGTTCCAGGCTTTTAAAGGGCCCCGCAGTTTCCTCAAGTAGAATTAATTGTTTCTTCTGAAGGTTTCCACCCCTTCCTGAGTGATAAAAATTCAGCCTCCTCCTGTTCAAATCCAAGTAAAAGGATGAAGGTTGTTTGAACCCTCTCCTTCCCTAAGACGGAAAAACTTTCTGGAGCCCAGAAACAGCACAATGGAACGCTGCAAGGTCTCTTCAAGGCAGTCACGTTAACCCCCAGCTGCAGGATGGCCCTCCCAAACTGTCAGATGAGACAGATGGCCACTGAAGGCTACGTGCCCAAGATCTAAAACACAGGAGACTGGTTTTTGCTATGAATCAGGACAAAGTCAGGGCTTCTTCATCTAAATCTATGGTACCTTGTGTCTCTCCTTTGTTGTCTTTCACAACCCACTCCCCCCAAAACAAACAAACAAAAAACTTTAAATTTCATTGTTTCATGGTTCCACTTAGCAATAGATTTGTCTCCTTCCTTTCTGTTCCCCAAGTTGATTAAGTAAACCTGCTAGCAAGTTTTCTCCCCACCAAGGCATCTATGTTTTAGGAATCTTGCATAGCTTCAAAGAGTACAATGATAATACCATCCAGATACCAAATTAACCTCAGGGAACGACACTGCTACCATATTTTATCCTAAACCAATAAAGAGCCATTCCCTAAGGGTGAGGAGCTCTACTAAGTCTAACACCAAAAGATGGAAACCATAGGTCCTGCCCCAAGGCATCCATACTTTAGGGATCTTGCATAACTTCTAAGAGCACAGGTGGGATTGATAATATCATTCAGATAATTGAACCAATTAAACTCAGGGAATGATACTGCTATCTTACTTTATCCTGAACCAGTAAAAAGTCACTCCCAAGGGAGAATAATCCTACTAACTTTAATACCAGAAGATAGAAACCACTATCTATTTGCAATCTACAATTCCAGCCCCATCATGTATTCTACTCTTGCTTTTTGAGCAGGTATCTATCTCAGTACAGAGCCCGGTCTGGAATTAGGAAGACTAATCTTCCCAAGTTCAACTCTGGCCTCAAATATTTATTATCTGTGTGACTATGGGCAAGTTACTTAGTCCTGTTTGCTTCAGTTTTCTCATATGTAAAATGAACTAGAGAAGGAACCAGCAAGCTGCAAGAAAATCCCAAATGGATCCACAAAGAGGTGGAAAGGACTTGAACCAATCAAACAACAAACTCATCATTACAGAACTCTTCCTTTCAGACTTTCTGAGATCCCAGCAAAAGTGGACTACTAGCTACTACTCCCTCCCTTGTCCATCTTGTTTCTTCCAGCTCTCTTCTCTATTTTCATATCTTTAGGTAGGGAAATCCAGGGCAACTTTGTTCATGAAGTGTTGAAATAAAAATTGTAACTAAATAATAAATTGTTCTAAATAAATAAGTTATTTAATTATTTTAAATGCATAAATTATTAAAATAATTATAAATAAATCATTTAATATAGTGCCTGTCATAGAGTAGGTGCTTAATAAGTACTATTTAATTAATATTTCTTTTCTTTGTCCTTATATTAGTCCTTTGCATCTTATTTATATATATTTGTTTGCTTTTGTCTCACTAATAAATTGAGAAATCATCAAAGATAAGGGCTGTTTATTGATTCTCTTTGTATCCCTCCAAATTAATAAAGTACCTAGAACAATGCATACAATGTGCTAATATGCATCTCATGCATGCATACATGCATATCATCTCTTTGACTAGATACAATGGATAGAGTGATTTGACTAGAGTAAAAAAAAAAAAAAAAAAAAAAAAACAGAATTCAAATCTGAACTTATACATTTACTACTTGTGTGACCTATGGCAAATTGCTTACCCTCTATCTGCCTCAGATTCTTTAGCTGTAAAATAGGTATTATAATCTCTATTTCCCAGGTGGTTGTGAGGGGGAAATGAGATATTTATCGATATGTTTGTAACCTCAGATCTTCTACAGATTCTTCCAAGTGGAACTGGTTTGATTTAGTAAGACTTTCTGAATTCCAAAGAAATTAAAACAACCTGATCCAAAGATAATTTGGGTTCCTTTAGCTCTCCTTTGGGACAGAAATAGATTTCAAAAGGATCCAGGGGACCTTCATAAGGATACACAGTGACGGTGTTCTTGGGTCAGCTTCTACATATGAATTGGAGTATACCATGGAAAAAACTCATCATCTGGGAACCTTATGACCAGTCATCAGGGAAACTCCAAGGATTTTTTATTCTGCCTCTCTGGAGTGGAAGTAGACTTTTCATCCAGCTACAAAGGAGTTCTTGGAAATTCCTGAAGCCTCCTTGGACTTTTGTTTTCTGATGTGTTATGGCTAGTGACTTCATAAGTAGGTTTTGAAATTTCCTAGGGGAGGGATTTTCCCAGGAAGTTGTGATCCTCCCTTAAGTAAAAGAAGATAACAGGCTGGTACATGTGGTGGTTTAGTTCTCCAGGTATTATCTACTTGGGAAATTGGTTAGAGACCCAGAAGACTTCTATTTCCCCCACCACAACCCACCAAAGGATAATAAAAGCAATCTTTAATATTTTTTCTCATTTAATAATTCTTTAAAATGGGTCTTTCATGTAATCCATTCTTTTTGTTTTTTATTTTTTTATTTTATAGGTCAGGAAATTTAGGATTTCTAAGACAAAGGCTCCCCCACTGGAGCTATGGATTTATTCTGGGAAATGGTTGAATCCATATATGTATGCCGTTTTGTATCAACACAATATGCTAGATTACTGCTTAAACTGGGAGAACATTTTTACAGTTAAAGGTTCTGATAAAGGCTTCATTTCCAAAATATATAGAGAATTGACTCTAATTCATAAGAAATCAAGTCATTCTCCAGTTGATAAATGGTCAAAGCATATGAACAGACAATTTTCAGATGATGAAATTGAAACTATTTCCACTCATATGAAAGTGTTCCAAATCACTGTTGATCAGAGAAATGCAAATTAAGACAACTCTGAGATATACTACACACCTGTCAGATTGGCCAAGATGACAGGAAAAAATAATGATGAATGTTGAAGGGGATGTGGGAAAACTGGGACACTGATGCATTGTTGGTGAAGTTGTGAAAGAATCCAACCATTCTGGAGAGCAATCTGAAATTATGCCCCAAAAGTTATCAAACTGTGCATACCCTTTGATCCACCAGTGCTACTACTGGGCTTATATCCCAAAGAGATACTAAAGAAGGAAAAGGGACCTGTAGGTGCCAAAATATTTGTGGCAGCCCTCTTTGTTGTGGCTAGAAACTGGAAATGGTTGAGTAAATTGTGGCATATGAATGTTATGGAATATTATTGTTTTGTAAAAAATGACCAGCAAGATGAATACAGAGAGGCTTAGAAAGATTTACATGAACTGATGCTAAGTGAAATGAGCAGAACCAGGAGATCATTATACACTTCAACAACAATACTGAATGAGAGTGTATTCTGATGGAAATGGATATCTTCGACAAAGAGAAGATCTAATTCAGTTCCAATTGATCAATGATGGACAGAATCAGCTACATCCAGAGAAGGAACACTGGAAAATGAATATGGACTACTCGCATTTTTGTTTTTCTTCCCAGGTTATTTTTACCTTCTGATCCAATTCTTCTTGTGCAACAAGAGAACTATTCAATTCTGCACACATATATTGTATCTAGGATATATTATAACATATTTAACATGTATAAGACTGCCTGTCATCTAGGGGAGGGGGTGGAGGGAGGGAAGGGCAAAGTTGGAACAAAAGTGAGTGCAAGGGATAATGTTGTAAAAAATTACCCAGGCATATGTTCTGTCAATAAAAAGTTATACTAATAAAAAAAAAATAAACTCAAAAAACAAAACCAATAAAAAGATAATTGCTGAATTCTAGTTTTTAAAATATATATTTTTGTTATCACCTACAAGAATTCCACATCCATAATCAAGATTTTTGAGTTTCCTTTATCTGAGCATAATCTTCTATCATTGCATATTCCTCTGTGCCATACTTACTCCTCCTAAACTTTAATTCTTCATCCTCAATCTTCTAATCTCTCCAGCCCTCAGTATTTTCCTAGGTTATCATTCCTTCTCTGGCTACACTCTTCTTCTTTTGCAGTTTTCACACTCATTGGGCCAGTTATACTCTAAACTATCCTGTACTCTCAAATCTCTTGCTCCCTTGCTTTTTATCACCATAATTACTTTGCCAAACCGTGATGTTGAATTAATTCTTTCTTCTCCAGCTTTTTTATGGGCCTCCTCTTCTCATTTTGATCCCTTAATGTAGTTATTCAGCAAAGGGCTGTCTTTTTTTCTTCTCTCTTTTGTAAATCTTATCCCACAGTTTCAACTGTCATCTCAAATTGAAATCATTCTCACATTTTTTATTTACAAACAACCTTTCTTCTGACCTCTAGATTTGTATTCCCAACTGTTTTCCTAGAAATGCAGATCTCCAGCAGAATGGCTCCTAGCATCTCAGACTCACAATGCCCAAAACCCTGCTTTTTTCTGCTTGGTTGGTGTTCCTAAACCTGAGTCTCTCTAACTTCACCATATTCATCAATTATACCAACATTCATGAACAGTCCACTTTCTCTCACCTCTCATATATTATTAGTTATTAAATCTTGTCCTTTCCATCCCTCTAACTATTCCTTTCTACTGATCTTATCTGCTACTTGAAAATAACTTACAGGCATCCCTGCCTTGCTATATTTTCTCCCCACCAAACTGTTCTTTGAATAGCTGTCAGAATAATCTACTTTATTTATAAATCCAGTTGTCACTCATCTTCCCCCCCAAAAAAAATTTCATTGCTTCCTGAACAAAATACAAATTCTTCTACCTGACATTCGAAACCTTTCATAATTTGTTGCCACTCTACCTCTCCATCTCATACTAGAGTATGCTGAAACACTCTATTTTCCACTAAAATGGGCTACTTTTTGCCCTTTCCTCACCCTATCCCAATATAGCATTCACTCTCCAGCCTCTGTCATCTCTCTCATTGTTCTCTATGTCTAGAATTTCCTCCCGCTCTTCTCTATTTAGTGAATTTTTTCCAATCCTTTAAACTCCAACTAAACTGTGAAGTCTTTCTTCTGATGGTATCAACCTTCTCTCGTGGAAAAGATATGTAGCACTTTGTTTCACACACATTATCATATAACATGTATTTTGTTGTTATCTAATTTAATGCTTTAACATTATATTGGGCTTTAAATTTTTTTAAAATTTTATTTATTTAATATTTTTCCCAGTTACATTCAAAAACAAATTTTTTACATTTGTTTTTAAGATTTTTGAGTTCAAAATTCTTAACCCCATCCACAATTAGGAAAGCACATGTGAAGTTATTTAAAAATTTCTATAAAAGTCACATTGTAAAAGAAAACATAGATCTCCAACTCTAATGAAAATAAAATCCTTAAGAAAAATTAAGTTTAAAAGAAAAAGAGATATAGAGAAAGAGAGAATGCTTCAATCTATAGACTCCAACAATTCTTTTTCTGGGTATGGATAGGGTTTTTCATCATAAGTCCTCCAGAGTAGTTGTGGATGATTGTATAGTAGTACAAAATAATAAATATATTAAATAACAAATTACAAAGTCATTTACAGCTGGGCATCCCACAACATTGGTATTATTTTGTATATGATATATTTTAATTTGTTCATGAGGATTGTACAGGTTTGTTTTTTTTTTTTTTTGTTTGTTTGTTTTTTTTTCCCTCCCTGGGAGTACCCTGCTCATCATTTTCTAGAGAACAATATTCCATCAGAGAAACTTGCTTTGAATTTTTTTTTTTACAATTACTTTTGCTACTTTTATTTCCCCCCATTTATTCTCTCCTTTCACCCTGTCCCTCCTCAAAAGTGTTTTGCCACTGACCACTCCCTCCCTTCATATGCCCTCTCTTTTTTTGCTCTTCCTATATCCCATTCCCCTCCTATTTTCCTTCAGGATAAGGTAGCTTTCTATATTCCTACTGAGTATGTATGTTATTTCCTATTTGAGCCAATTATGATGAGAATAAGGTTCATTCATTCACCCTCTCTTCTCTACCACTGCAATTTCTTGCTTCCTTTTTTTAAAATGACAGATAATTTGTACCATTCTACTTCTCCCTTTTCCTTTCTTCCAGTACATTCATTTCTCACCCCTTAATTTCATCATTTGTTTTAAAAAATAGATTATTTTTTCATATTCAACTCACATCCATGCCCTCTTATATATACTCCTGGTAAGTGCCATGAAAATGAGAACATTCTAATAAGTTACAAGTATCATCCTCCCATATAGAAATGTAAATAGATAAACCTTACTAAGTCCCTTATGGTATCACTTTCCTGACTATCTCCTTATGCTTCTCAGAGTCCCATATTTGAAAATCAAATTTTCCATTTAACTATGGTCTTTTTATCACTAATGTTTGAGAATCCTCTATTTCATTGAATTCATCTTTTCATCTGAAGGATTATACTCAGTTTTGCTGAGTAGGTGATTATTGGTTCCATTGCTCTCCAAATATGATATACCAAGTCCTTCAATTTTTTAAACGTAGAAGCTACTAAATCTTGTGTTATTCTGACTATGGCTCCAATATACTTGAATTATTTCTTTCTAAATGCTGGAAATATTTTTTTCTTTGACCTGGGAGTTCCAGAATTTGGCTATAGTATTCCTGGGAGTTTCTATTTTGGGATCTGCTTCAGGAGATGATAGGTAGATTCTTTCCATTTCTATCTTACCTTCTGGTTCTAGAATATCAAGACACTTTTCTTTGATAGTTTCTTTTTTAAATTATAGCTTTATATTATCATAACTTTTATGATAAACTTCTAAGTTATCTTCAGTTGGAAAATGTTCTCCTCCACCTAGAATTTGTTTATTGTCTTTATTTAAAAGAATTTGGAGCAGTTTGGGGGAGAAGTTGGACAAATTCCTGCTTTTACTCTGCCATCTTGGCTCTATCTCTCCCTATTAGACTTTTAAGTTCTATAAGAATAAGGACAATGAATTATCTAAACTTTGTATTTCCCTGAATACTTACTACAGTATTCTGTATGTTTAATAAATGTTTTAAATGCACGGATGAAGGACTCCTTCTCTGCTCTCTCTCTTCTCCTAAATGATAAGAGGTAGAAGGAGCTAACAACCTTTACTTGTGTCATTTGAGCAATCATAAGAAAACCAAAGCATTGCTAAGAATATAACAAAAGGGTTTACATTTGGAGAGTTGGGAGCGGTAGAGAGAGAGAGATTTTCCCCTTTCCTAGAGATGAATCTTACATGGAGCATCACTGTGATGCCTCTGTATGTGTTTCCCTCTGTCTCTGTCTTTGTCTTTCTTTTTCTGTCTCTGTCTCCCTCCCTCCCTTCTTCCTTCTCTTTCCCTCTCCCTCTCTCTCTCCCCCTCCCTCCTCTTTCTCTCTCTCTTTCTGTCTCTCTGTCTTTCTCTCTCACTCTCTGTCTCTCTCTCTTTCTCAGTAGTAGTTAACTCCTAGTCCTAATCAAAAGTCCTTACCACCAATAATCTAAGTGATCCTGATCCATTTATTACTCATAAAATTCCTCAATTTCCTCTTCTGTCAAATGGGGAGTTTAGATTAGATTTCTAACAGCCTTTCCAGCTATGATGATGATTAGGTCCTGAATAAGTAGATGGAATTGGCAAACAAAGCCTAAAGTACTGATATTATAATACTCCCCAAGAGAAGGAGGGAAGGTACTAATGGGAATCAGCTCAGCCTTACATTCCTACCCCTATGGAGGTCTTGTGTAACCCCACCTTATTGTATCCAATCAGAAAACCAAATTATGATATCAAACTCCTGAGATTAAATTCCCATATAAATCTTTCCATAATCTATGCCATCTTTGCTGAATACCTTTTGGGTCAGCCCCTTCATATCTTTCTTCTCAACCCTCTTCCCATGCCTCATGGTATCTTTCTCTTTGTTCCTCTATAGATTTAATAAACCAATTAATGGCATATTTCCACCTAATGGCATATTCCCTTTCTCCTAGTTAGTTCCCACTAGGGAACTTATCTTTTTCATTATTCATTGTTAAAAAACATTTTCCTTGCTAACTATGTGCTCTACCAAATCCTACTGTTTATTTTACTTCTTCATTTTGTCTGTAACTGCTTTTCATGAATAAAAGTACCTTTTGGCAAGGAGAAAACCACTGTGAATTCTTCACATGTGACTTTCACATCATTTGGTGCCAAACCCCAACATGTGGTGCCAGACCCCAACCCATCAATGATATGTGATTATACACTATGTCCAAAGGGCTACAAACTGTGCATACCTTTTGATCCAGCAGTGTTTCTACTGGGCTTATATCCCAAAGAGACTTTAAAGGAGGGAAAGGGACCCACATGTGCAAAATTGTTTGTGGCAGCCCTTTTTGTAGTAGCAAGAAACTGGAAACTGAGTGGATGTCCATCAATTGGAGAATGACTGACTAAGTTGTGGTATATGAATGTTATGGAATATTATTGTTCTATAAGAAATGATAAGCAGGATGGTTACAGAGAGGCCTGGAGAGATTAGAATGAAGTGATATGAAGTGAAATGAGCAGAACCAGGAGATCATTGTACACAGCAACAACAAGACTATATGATGACCAGTTCTGATGGATATGGCTCTTTTCAACAATGAAATGGTTCAGGACAGTTCTCAAGATCTTGTGACGGAGAAAGCCATCTGCACCCAGAGAGAACTGTGGAGACTGAGTGTAGATCACAACATAATATTTTCATCTTTTTTGTTATTATTTGCTTGCATTTTTTCTTTCTCATTTTTCCCCTTTTAATCTGATTTTTCCTTTGCAGGATGATAAATAATATGCCTAGAAAAACTGCACCAGTTTATTTGGATTACTTGCTGTCTAGGAGAGGGAAGAGAGAAAGAAGGGAGAAAAATTTGGAGCACAAGATTTTGCAAGGGTAAATGTTGAAAACTCTCTTTGCATATGTTTGGGGGAAAAAAAGTTCCTAACTGGAACTTTCTCTTTCCCTTCTCTGGGGAGCAAGAAAATTTCTGCTCTTCTGTTAGTTCTTTTCAAAGATCAGAGGGTCATGATTCTCACTTCAGAAAACAGTTCTAGAACTGGAAGAGACCTCAGAAGAGAACCATCTGGTTCAAGTCTTTATTTTCTAAGTGAAGGAATTGAAATGTAAAATGGTTGTGACTTATCCAAGGTCCCATAGGTAGTAATAATCACAGGCAAAACTGTTTAGCTTTGGGAAGATTCCTTCCTAGATTATATATGACTATTGCTGTTGCCTTATCCACATCTTGGGCATTCTATGTCCTCTACTTGCCAAATGGGCCAGTTCCCAGAAGAACTCAAGAAAACTGAAATCCTCTTTTGCTTTTCCACCTGCCTACTTGGAGTATATAACCAGAGTAGGATTTTTGTATTCAAACTATTAGTTAGCAATATTCTACCTTTTTTTTTTTTTTTTTTTTTTGGCTAACCCCTGTAGTTCTTTCCCTGCAATTTCTCCCTCTTCTTCTTTGTTCTGTTCCTTGGGGTTGAGAAGTGGGGTAGGGGGAGAAATTTACAAAATAAATCCCAAAAGGTAACAAAGATTCAGAGATGGAGAAAAACCTTAAATAATCAGTGTGAAGTATCTGAAGACCATAGCTCTTCTCCCTTAAGTTTCCTCTTTTTTCTTTAATGCCTAACTTGATCCATCTCTTCTGTGAAACCTGTGCTCTATCCTGATCTCTCAGCCTTGTGGATTCTTTTCATGTTTATGTGTTCTACAATTTTATATTTTATTATTTAATTTTCTCTCCTTCTTTGATCTTTTCAGGTATGAAATTCCTTTCTTTTCAATTAGACCTAAGTTCTTTGTGGTCAAGGACTGAAATATTTATGCTAACATAATAAAGAGATAAAGATTTCTTTCTTTCTAATCAGACTTTAAATTGCATTGACAAAGGTAATTTCTTCCACCAATGCAGACTGGCAGCTACTTTGAAATTTGAAATGATCATGTGCATTAATAACTGGAGGAGGGGAGGAGTTATCAGAAAACACTTTGCCAGGAGGTGACATCTGAATTAAGAAAAAGATTTCAGGAAATCAGGAGATGAGGAGGAAGTAAATTCCAGGCATTAATATGACCAAGAAATGAAATATTCAGTTCGGGGAACAGTTGGTACTCTCATTTGGCTGGGCCATACAGTTTGTGAAGGAAGCAGTGAAATAAATATGGAAATATAGATAAAACCTAGATTGAAGAGTACGTATTTTTTTTCCTAGAAACAGTGAAGAGTCAGCCATTGAAGGATTTGAGTGGGCCATGGAAACGTGGTCTTACTTATCCATGTCCTTTGTTGTTGTTATTACTGTTCTATCATTTTAGTCCTCCTCTTTGTGACTCCATTTAGAAACTTCTTGACAAAGATACCAGAGTGGTTTGCCATTTCCTTCTCCAGCTCATTTTACAAATAAGGAAACCTGTCTCCAGATCTGGTGCTCTACCCACTTCACTACCTAATTGCCCCAGTGAAGTATTTTGGAGGAAATTTATCTTTTGTAAGGGGAGTTTAAGCACTGTACTCTGCTATGTTGTGCATTTGTTCTTTCTGTACCTCCCGTACTGCACATTTACCTTATAACTTACACTATAATTTTTGTACCTCCGTATCATGCCTATAATATGTAAGTTCTATGAAAAATTCCATGAAATCTTGTGTCTTATTCATCTTTATCCACATTGTGTCTACAATAGTCTCTCTTATAATAGATATTACATATTTATTATTGAATATAAGTTCCTAGAGAACCAATTCATTTTTGTCTTTGATTCCTCAGCACTCAGCATTGAGTCTGCATATTGTAGAGGGGTGAATAAATGTTTGATGATTAAATTATGGATTGAATAGCTTGGGCTACTTTTCTATCTCCTGGAAATGCTTAGTACAGTTCTTAGTCCAAACCCTTTCTTTTACAGAAAGCTTGTTGAATGGCTGAAATAACAATACAATTCTTAATCCAAACTCTTTCTTTTAGAGAAAGCTTATTGAATGGCTGAGATAACAATAGTCTTAGAGTTTAGAGATCCAGAGTGATTGGTCAGTATCTTGTCTAGCTCATTTTACAAGGGAGGAACTGAAGCAAACAGGGTTAAGTGACTTGTCTAGAGTCACACACTAGTGTATGAAGCCAGATTTGAACTCAGGAATATGAGTTCCAACCCCAATACTCTATCCATTGTGCCATCTTGCTGTATTACCACAGTCAAATCATTTTACTACCTTGAGCTCAGTTTTATTATTGTTATTAAATTTGCAAAAATGGAAATGAGAATAATATTTGGATTACTTAATTCATGATATTGTTGTAAAGATTTGATTTGTGAATCTTCAAATGCTTATAGAATTGAATTTATAGCCAGTGGACCTGGTTTAAAGTTTAGCTTAGTCACTTACTACCTGTGTATTTTAAGAGGTGTGTTTCCACCTCTTCTGATCTCTGGTCTTCATCTGCAAAAATGGGAGAATTGTAATGGTTGAAATCTAAGATCATTTCCATTTCTAAATCTAGGATCCTATAATCTTATATAAACCTGGGCTATTATTAATTCAAGGATGAGGAGATTGGGGTTCAGAGGAATGAATTAACTTCCCCAACATCACTGAGCCAATTATTGGTAGATCCAAGCCTGCTTATGTATTATATCTCGACAATGGAATGGAATTCTGTTATACTCAGCAATGCAGGAAATGGCCGTAAGACAGCTGATCACAAAGACAGCTAGTCCCTGGCTGATTAATAGAATGATCCAGCAAGTTCTAGAGTTACACAGCATAGATTTTAAGCATGTAGCAATAGCTCATTTATTGGAAGAATATTTTTGAAAATTTTTCTAAAATGTTGATTTAAAATATTTATCCCAGTATCATCAGAGGAATAGAAGCAGCATTAAATTGTTCAATAACTCTGTTAAATGTATTTTTTACAAAATAAAACCCAAAGGATAACTAAGATTTGGAGATAGAGGAGGACCTTAAATAGTCAGGGTGGAAAATGCTTAAATTCCTTTGATGTATCTCTAGCTGCCAGAAGACAGCTCCCTCCAGGATATCCAAGAACATTCAATTTCCGTATGTCCAAAGCTGAATTTATTGCTTG
This sequence comes from Sminthopsis crassicaudata, assembly GCF_048593235.1. Lineage (NCBI taxonomy): Eukaryota > Metazoa > Chordata > Mammalia > Dasyuromorphia > Dasyuridae > Sminthopsis > Sminthopsis crassicaudata. Next base: position 134,577,985 of record NC_133618.1, on the reverse strand, counting down.
TAGTCTAAAACCTGTCCCACCCCTTCCAAACTTACCCATTGCCAAAGATAATCCCACCACTTTTCTCTTCCACCCAAAGAATGCCCTTTAATTCTTCTCTTTCCCAAGATATAAATGGAAAGAACCCTGGGTTTGGAGTCAGAACTGCATGAAAATCCTGGCTCTACCACTTATTACCTGGGTAGTCTTGACCAGGTAAGTCACTTTGCTTCACTTTTCCTTTTCCAAAAAAATTAAAATAATTTAGTGCAGGCAATAATTAATATCATTATTAAGATATTAATTATAATAACATAACTTGAAATGGGATTTGTGAATATCAAATGAGACCATGCATATAGGATATAATATAAGATATAAATCCAGATATAAATCAAAAGTTGGGAGCTATAACAGTTGGTTGAGCAAGAGCATTAGACTTACAGTTAGGAAGAACTGAATTTATATATTCTACCTCAGATACTTAGCAGTTGTGTGACCCTGGGTAAGACACTCTTTCTCAATCCAAGTCTCAAGTGTAAAGGGCATGAGGGAAAGGAAATAAGCATACTATACTCCAGGCACTGGACCTTACAAATATGTCATTTGAAACGAACCACTAGCCTGTGAGATAGATATTATTATTCCCATTTTATGGTAGAGGAAACTGAGGTACAGATATCAAATGACTTACCCAAAGTCATATAGCTATAATATGTGTTTGAGGCAGAATTTGAATTCAATTTTTCCTGATCTCAGATCCAGTTTATAATCTATTGTACCACCTAGTTACTTCTATAAAGTGGGGTTTAATCATCATACCTATTGCCCAACACTATTGTTGGATTAAATGAAATAACATATGTTGTAATGTTCTGGTTAGCTTTCTGGAGGTCTTGGAACCAACCTTCATTTCAGCAGAGTAATTACCACGAGAATAGCCAGGTGATAAAGTCCAAAAGTCTTTATTGTCTCCTTCAGTTTGTCTCCTTGCCCGGGGCTCGGCTAGCTTTCTGGAGGCCCTTCAGATGGGCCTTGGTCTCAGTGGGGGAAGCAGGAGGACAGAGCACCCACCAAGAGGCGGATGAAGATAGAAAGTCTCTCTGAGTCCAAGAGCTTGAGCTCCAGCCTCCAGTCCTTGGAGTCTTCTCCGAATCTCTCTCTAGGTCTGACTCTGACCTGTTAAATACTCTATTACAATAAATCCATTCAACATATTGAGTACAAGCCAATCATTATATCATGAGGGAACCATTATTTGTTGTAAGATTAATTCAGTCATACTCAACAAGAGAACTATTAATCACCATGCTAAACTAGATAACCATTGCCTTATCAATTACACTGAGTTAACACCATGTTGTAAGAATCCTTGTTTCAAGTACACTTCTCCAGAGTTCCGGCCCATTACAATATGTCAAGCATTTTAAAGCATTAGAAGAATGTTAGTTATTATTGTTGTTTTTCTTGTCATTTACTATTACCTCTCAGCTTCACTCTGATCTATCTGATCTCCCTACTTCTGACCTCCCCCCCATCCATTCTTTACCTAGCTGCCAAAGCTCCAATCACCTTATTCTCCTACTCAAAAGCCTTCAGTAATTTGTCACTGCTCATAGGTCAAAGAAAAATTCCTCAGTTTTGACATTGAAGGCCCACAACAATCTGGCTTTTCCCTGTCTTTTCAACCATGTTTCATGGTATTGCCTTTTGTGCACAGTGTTCAAGGAAAATCAGTATCTCTGTTGTGAGTGAGCTAAGCCCTTTTCAGGACTGCTCATCTACCTTTGGTGTCCACCTCCCAACTCTCACCTGTGGCTCCAAGAAGCTATAGTCATACCCTGGTAAAAATGTCTCAGTAGATAAGCTAAATTGGATTGAGGGTAAGCAACAGGCCTTAAATCCCTCAATGTTTAGGGAGCTATTCACAAACATGTGAAGATTTCCCCTGGTGAATGGGTGGATGAGAACAATTTGTTCCATAGTCTGTGATGGCAGCTGAAGCAGGCTGTCTTTCTAGTTGGACATAAATGGCTCTGGAAGAAAGAGTGAGGGTGATAACTTTATGCAACTCTGCCTCACTTAAATCTAATTCATGTGCAAGTCAAAACATCAACCCATGATGTCAATGATCCTCTTTGAAAATAAAGGATAAGGGGTAGCTAGATGACGCTGTAGCTAGAGCACTGGCCTGGGAATCAGGAGGACCTGAGTTCAAATCTAGCCTCAGATATATTATTTATGTGCCCTGTGATCCAATTGCCTCTCCAAAAAAAAGATAAAAAAATGAAGGATGAATGAATTAGCCCCACACATATTCTCCCCTCTTCCATCTTTATGCCTTTGTACTAGTCTGTCTTGAACATGCATGAGTATTATTTAAGTCACTATTCATATTTATGCAGAGTTTTGCAGATTATAAAGTGTTTTTTTTTTTCATAATACCTCTGAGGTAAGGTAATATAGGCATTGAAGTTAAATATACCCACTTTACAGAAAGGAAAAGTAATTTACCTAAGGTAGAATATAAATAAAAAGCAAAGCTGGAATTCAAACAGAGTTCTCCTCAATCCACATCATAGGGATATCAACAGGGATCAATTTATTCATTTTTATAGATAACAAGAAAGTTTAAATGACTTACCCAAAGTCACTTAGGTAATATGTACAGGGCAGAAAATCAGCCTCCAATCCCATGCCTCCACATTCCATTCTAGGCATCCAACCCATATCACCAAGCTCTCCCCCTTATACCTCCTGTCATTCTATTTTCCATCTTAAGCCCATCTCTAGGTCCAGCCTTTCCCTGAGCTCCCCTTCTCCACTTCATGTGAGAAATGAAGCCTTCTACATTGAACCTTCATGTTCCCTCTCTTTGATTAATTTGATTTTATTTATCCCATTCTAATACCTAGGATAGCCATCAAAGGCCCCACCCTTTGTTTTAGGCCATATACTACATAGCTTTTCAGGGTGTGTGGGAGTTGGGGATGGGATATGGGAGCAGAAGAGAGGATTTCCTCTTCTAAAAATAAAAAAGTGACTTTTGACTTTGAAATAATTTCAAATATATGTAGCAAATATTAAAGTACAAAATAAGTACATGGTGTTCCAAAAGTCTTATGCAATTTTTTAAGTCTTGATACATTAGAAGTGCACCAAGACTATGCCATGTCTATTAAGACATATTACATCATGTAATATGTCTATGTATAGGGGGGGAATTATAGGAAACTGGTTTCAATCTGAATATGTCCCTATAACTTTTATTCCCTTGGAAAAAAAATAGAGATCTTAAAAGTAGTCAGAGATTTTCGGATTTTATTAAGGGCAAGGCAGGAAGTAGGTAAAGATTAACAAAGTAAGCAGACTTGTTTGGTGTGTAAACTATGAATTAATAAGAAGCTAACTGGGGAATTCTGAACCCTTTGGCTGTGTTGCATGGTTTCCATGACAACCACCTACCCAAAATGAGGCAAGCAGGATGACTCACGGGAAATGTTTCTGTCCGGGTCTCCAAGACTATATTTGGTCATTTGGAGACCTTTACAGAGCAGAGAGAGAGGCCTGTCTTAGTAATCACACTCAAAGAGCAGGCTGTTCCTAAGCTCAAGTAGCTCTGAAAATGAGACAATTTGAGAGTACTAACTAAGCTGGTTTCTCTTGAGGGCCCATTCTTTTTTAACGTGTATTCTGAGACATGTGGGAAGCACTATTTGGATCCTCTAGAAAGAATTATGTTGTAGCATATTGAGATAAAAAGTTCACATCCCTGATGATATATTTTTGAAAGGACAAGAAGCTACATGTATATACACCGAATAAATTATGCTGATTATGCAACATATATCAGTCATATGCAATAGAAATTTGAGGAGGAAAGTGAGACTGACCATCTAACCCATGTGGTATGCTAATTAAATGGGGTTAATTATTAGAGTTGATGGTAGAATATGTGAATTGGACATCATGCATAGGGAAAAAAAGGGTAAATAGAGTGTGTGAATGAGCTTGGGATAGTTGAAATAACTATAAATAGCATGAACAAATAATTGAAATAACTATAAATAGTATGAGCAAATAGTTGAAATAACTATAAATAGCATAAGGAGAATAATGTTTTGCTCCTAGAACATTATATAGGGTGTGGGGTTGTGCTTGCTTCCTAGAAGGCAAGGATAGGATGTCTCTTCTACACCATGACATCACACTCTACCAGCATTTAATATAGTGCCTGACATGTGGTAAATGCTTAATAAAAGTTTACTGTTTGATCCACCAATTTGTGAACCTCCAGATTACCCTACTCCATCCTCCCTAGAATTTCGAATCTGTGATGTTCATGTCCTAGAGCCCACTTTTTTTCTTCATTTCTTGTGGACTTAGAAGATGAATGATCTTCTCTCCTAGTATATAACCACACTATCCTCAAATTGTCCTCAATATTAGTCTTTTTTTCAAGATCTCATGCTCAGAGTACCTACCTGTACTTGGACCATGATCAAGACTGCCACTACTAAACTTCTGTCCCCATGGTAGAATTTATGGGTTTCAGCATCCAAATCATAGAATATAATGAGGTTTTAAGAAACCTCATTGGTCATATGGTCCAGAGGAATCAAACATGCTGCATTAATGGAATATTGAGGAAACCAAATTGAAATGTAATTGGAAAATATTTAAGAAACAAAAATTCAATAGAACATAGATAACATTGATATGTGATTTTCTAAATTAATATGCAGTCTCAGAGATCCTTATATACAGTTTAGTGACTTCCTTTTCTATTTTGACAGTGTTGATGTTGCCCATTCAGAGGTACCAAAAAATTGAGGTTACAGGGTTCCATCAGACTCTTTTTGTACTAAGCCATCCAAATTATAAAATTCAGCCAGCAACTGCTGGTGTATGGGTGATACCCCAAAAGAATATTGGGGTTACAGGTTAGTGTATGGGTTGTCTGAAAAGAATTTGTAGGCTTAGACATCTTCCAAATCACGGGGCAAAGATTTTATTACAAGAGCAGGCTAAATCCATTACTATCTTTAGCAAGAAAGTAAATGATTGATTGGTGGGATAAATTCCAAAAGAAGTTAAGAGAGTTGGTAAGATACAGTTAAGTCCTTTTATAAGGAAAATATAACCTCAGAGGTTTGACTTGGTTTTCTGGTTGGATGAGGTTACATTGATTTTGTCAATGCAAGAACAGAAGGCCTACTTAAATACTTAAGTGCAAAAACCCACTTTAAGGCCCCCCAAAATCCTATCCGTGCTTCTGCTTGCTTGCCTCAGGGAATAGCTAGGCCTCCAGTTTGTTTACAATGATTCAAGCTTTCTCTGCCAATGTCCACCTAGCTACCTAGGACCTCATCTACACCACTGATCTAGTCCAATTTATACCCTAAAGGAATTCCTCTTCCCCCATAATAATATCCAACAATTAGTCATCCAACAGGAATTTTGAAAGGCTTTCAAGGAAACCAATTGTTTTCACTATTAACTCCAATTGTTAGAAAGAATATTTTTTCTGACCTTAAAGATAAATTGGAATCTTTGCCACTTCTAACATACTAGTGTTAATTAGAATAAGCCTAATCCTACCTTTGCATATGAAATCTCTAAATTCTCAAAGAAAGTTATGATTTCCCTGATTTTTATTTTGATGAAAATGCATTTTATAAATTAAAATATTTCTAACATTCTCTATGTCAATAAACATTTTAAGTGCCTACCATGTGCCATATATGGTGTGTTAAGCACTACAGATAAAATAGAAAAAAAGATAGTCCCTTTCCTCTAGGAGCTTACAATCTAAAGTAGAAAGAAATTACAACAAAGAAAGCTGAAAATCCAAAGAAGTTCAGCAAGGAGCACCCAACTGGCCTGGGTGCTCTTTTATTTCTAATTCATTTTTAAATTGTTTTTCCCAATTATATGTAAAAATAATTTTGAACAACTTAAAAAATTTTTGAGATCCAAATGCTCTGCTTTCCTCTCTCACTTCCTCTCTCCCTTCTCCCTTTCTTAAGAAGTCATATAATATGATATAGATTATACATGTGAAATTCTGTGAAATATATTTCCATATTAGTCATATTGCAAAAACAAAAACAAAATACACAGTCCCCTTCACCCTCATTTTAAAAATACCTTAAAAGTGTTCTTGCATTGCTTTTCCTGACCATATTGTAAGTACTTGTCCCATGTGAGTTCTACATAAAATAATCTTTTTAGCAAAATTTAATTTGAATAATGTGGCCAGCACAAAGAAGTTGAGCTCTCTGCAGTAGAGTTGGAATGTTTGACAGTTTAGTTTGAGAAAGGATCTTAGTGTCTAGTATCTGCCAGGTGATCTTCAGAATCTTCATAACACAATTTAAATGGAAGAGACTATTATCAATCAATGCTGGATTAGATCACAATTCTGTCTACAATGCATGAGTGTCCCAATTTTGTTTCACATTTCTTCCAACATTTGTCATTTTCCTTTTCTGTCATTTTAACCAATCTGATAGATGTGAGGCGATACCTCAGGATTGTTCTAATTTTCATTTCTCTAATCAATATTAATTTAGATTTTTTTTCATGACCATAAATAGCTTTAATTTCTCCTTCTGAAAACTGCCTATTCATAACCTTTGACTATTTGTCATTTGGGTAATGACTTGTATTCTTAGAAATTTGACTCAACTCTCTTGAAAAGTGAAGCCTTTACCAGACAAACTTACTGTAGAAAATTCTTTTTCAAGTTTTCTGCTTTCCTTCTAATCTTGACATATTGCTTTTGTTTGTGCAAATACTTTTTAATTTACTGCATAGCTATTTTACATCCCATTATGCTTTCTATCTCTTGTTTGATCATAAATTCTTCCTATATCCATAGATTTGACACATTAAAAAGTTCCATGTTTTCCTAATTTACTTATGATATCACCACTTGTAAGTCCTATATGCATTTTAATCTTATTTCAGTTTATACTGTGATATGTTGGTCTATAGCTAGTTTCTTCCAAACTGCAAATCAGTTTTCCTAGAAATTTTTGTCAAATAGTGAGTTTGCTTTTTATATTTATCAAATTCTAGATTACTATGGTCATCCTGCTCTGTATTGGGTACCTAATCTATTCTGTTGATGCGCCAGTCTATTTCTTAGCCAGTAACAGATTGTTTTGTTTATTGAGTGCTTTGTTATAAGGAAGTTTGGGAAAGAGTTCTCTATTCTGCCTTCCAATCAGAAGGGCCTAAGTGGCAGAGAATATAGATGAGGTATGAGTCACAGAGCTACTATGATCCTACAGAATAATGAAGTTCACGGGGTTTGATGGAGAAATCCAAAGAAGGGTCACCAAGTGGAAAATGTGAATGTTCCCTCTCCTAAAAGAGATACATGATATAGCTAAAATATTTAAATGTATCACTTGTCAAATCATCTTCTGCTGTTAAGCCATCTTTAATGCAAAGGTACTGCATTACCATGCTTATAACCAAAATCTTTTCATTATAAACATATGTGCTAGGGCTTGGGCTCTGTTGACATAGTCTTTGAGGATCCAGGACTGTCTCCAGGGTACTGTCAGAAAAAGACTTTTTTTTTTTAATAAAGCTTTTTATTTTTCAAAACATATGCATAGATAATTTGACAACATTGACCCTTGCATAGCCTTGTGTTTCAGATTTCTTCCTTCTCAGCACTCCTTCCCCTAAATGGTAAGCAATTCTATATATGTTAAACATGTTAAAATATATGTTAAGTCCAATATACATAAACATATTTATACAATTCTCTTGCTGCTCAAGAGAAATCAGCTAAAAAAAATAAAAGAGAGTAAGAAAACAAAATGCGAGTGAACAACAACAAAAAGAGTGAGAATGTTATCCACATTCAGTTCCTACAGTCCTCTCTCTGGGTGTAGATGATTTTCTTCATCATAAGATCATTGGAACTGGCATCAATCATCTCATTGTTGGAAAGAGTCACGTCCATCAGAATTGATCATTGTATAATATCAATGTTGTCATGTACAACGATCTCCTGGTTCTACTCATTTCACTTAACATCAGTTCGTGTAAGTCTTTCCAGGACCTTCTAAAATCATCTTCTTGATAATTTCTTATAGAATAATAATATTCCTTAACATTCATATACCATAACTTATTCAGCCATTCTCCAATTGATGGGCATCCACTCAGTTTCCAGTTTCTGGCCTCTACAAAAAGGGCTGCCACAAACATTTTTGCACATGTGAGTCCCTTTTGTTCCTTTAAGATTTCTTTGGTATATAGGCCCAATAGAAACACTGCTGGGTCAAAGGGTATGTATAGGTTGATAATTTTTTGAACATAGTTCTAAATTGCTCTCCAGAGCAATGGCTGTATATGTTCACAATCAGTGAACCCACTTTTCCCATATCCCCTCCAATATTGTGCATTATCTTTCCCTGTCATTCTATCCAATTTGAGAGGTGTGTAGTGGTATTTCTGAATTGTCTTAATTTGCATTTCTCTAATCAATAGTGATTTAGAGCACCTTCTCATATAATTAGAAATAGTTTTAATTTCTTCATCTGAAAATTGTCTGTTCATATCCTTTAACCATTTATCAATTGGAGAATGGCTTGGATGCTTATAAATTTGAATCAATTCTCTGTACATTTTAGAAATGAGGCCTTTATCAGAACCCTTAAATGTAAAAATGATTTCCCAATTTATTGCTTCCCCTCTGATCTTGTCGGCATTAGTTTTGTTTGTACAAAAAAATTTTTAACTTAATATAATCAAAATTATCTATATGGTGTTCAATTATGAATTCCAGTTCTTCTTCCTTCACACATCTGAGAGGTAAACTATCCTATGTTCTTCTAATTTATTTATAATATTACTCTTTATGTCTAAATCATAAACCCATTTAGATCTGATCCTGGTCTGTGGTGTTAAGTGTGGGTTGAACCCTAATTTCTTCCATACTAGTTTCCAATTTTCCCAGCAGTTTTTATCAAATAGTGAGTTCTTATTCCAAAAGCTGGGATTTTGGGTTTGTCAAACATTAGATTGCTTTAGTTATTCCCTATTTTGTCCTGTGATCCTAACCTATTCCACCAAACAACTACTCAATTTCTTAGCCAGTACCAAATGGTTTTAATGACTACTGCTTTATAATATAGTTTTAGATCTGGCACAGTTAGGCCACCTTCATTAGCATTTTTTTCATTAATTCCCTTGAAATTCTTGACCTCTTGTTCTTCCAGATGAACTTTGTTGCTATTTTTCTAGATCGGTAAAATAAGAAAAAGACTTTTTTGAAGAAACTAAATTTATCCAGTACATATCCAACCCTTCCTAGAACACCCAGACAGTGTTTCTTATACTCCCATTGGTGAGTAGGATACACATTGTCTTTTTTCCCCCAAGCTCTGTCCTTCCAAGGAAGGCTCTGTTCTCAGAGAAGCAAAGGACATTACTGAATAGAGCTATTTTGTCTGAGACCTTTTGATTCCTTCATGTAACAAAATGAACTATTTATCAAAGGCTTAAAATCTGGCTTTATCCCACAGAAAAGAGGAGCCTGCAAGTACATGTAGTAGTTAGTCACATCCTGAATCACAGAATTACTGAGTTGGTAAGAATCATAGAAATCATCGAGTCAAAGAGATCCTTGAGATCAAAATTATTTTCATAAAAATAATAAGACATTTTAATTTCTAATATAGTAAACACACACACACATACACACACACACATATAGAAATATATATATATATATAGAAATATATATATATATATATATATAGAAATATATATATATATATATATATAATTCACAAACATAATGCTTAGAAAAGGGAGGAGACTCACTAACTTTTCAGATGGTAAAAAGTTTGGCAATTTCTGATTTAGTCCTAATGCATACCCAAAGTATAAATTCCTTCCCTTTAAGTCATTCCTAATGGTAAAGAACTTAACTCTTTATGAGACAGCTTGTTCCCCTCCTGGATAGTTCTAATTGTTGGAAGTTTTTCCTCATAATGAATTGAAATCTGCCTTTCTGAAATTTCCACCTGTCATTCTACAAGATAAAATCAACTCTATAATTCACATCTCTTCAGATCATTTATTTCCCTCTCCAGTTGTAGGACTTCATCATATCCCTCCTCCCTTTCCCCAATTCCAGCTTCTTTTTATGTGTTGTTTTCTCCCATTAGCTTATGAAACCCTTGAGGGCAAGTACTTTCTAAGCTTTTCTTTGTGTCCCCAGCTCTTAGTACAATTCCTGATGCAATGTTAAATATTCATAAAATTGACAAATTATTGACTGACTCTCACTCCAGTGGTATAAAGACAAAAGTCCCTGCCCTCAGGAACCTCAAATTCTATTAGACAATTTAAGTACATATGCAAGTATATGCAAAAGAAATATTAGATAATTGTTTTATGGCATGATACAAGTTAAGGTAATAAAGGGAAATTAGCTGCCGAGGATAATGGGAAAGACCTTATTTAGCAGATGACATTTAATCTGAGCTTTTAATAAATTAGGGATGTTTAAAGTAGGATACGACAAAGGGGTTGCTTGTCAAGCATGGGACATGGTCTGTGCATTGACAGGTTAGAATATTATCTCTTAGGAACACCACAAAGGCCATTTTGACTGCACTATTAAGAAAGTAAAGGAAAGTAATACTCTGAAAATATAGGTTGGAAAAAAATTCATAAAGTGCTTTATCTGCTAAAGAGAAGCTCCTATTTGATGCAAAAGAAAAGAAAAATAGCCATCTATGCAATAGATTTGAGGAAAGGAGCTTGGGTTAGGTAAGCAAATTAGAAGACTATTGCTGAAATCTAAGTGAGAGATGGGGAGAACCAGAACTAGGGTAGTGATCTTGTGAGTGAAAAGAAAGGGACAAATATGAGAGATATGAAGATAGAATCAACAAGACTTGGTGATTTATTGGATTAGGGACAGTAAGGATTCAAGAATAATTCTTAGGTAGTAAAGCTGGGTCACCTTCATTTCTTTACCAGCTGTACTTTTGACACTATGAGTCAGCTGTCTTCTCATTCTGGGAGTTCTTGTCAACTTATTGCCCTATCCTTCCATTATTCTTTTTGTGATCTTCAATTTGGGGACACCAGAGTTTGGTGATGTTTCTTTCCTTTCTTGGGTGTATTTCTGATCCTTGGACTTCACCACCATGTCTCTGCTTGGGTAACTTCTCCCTGCCCCACTCCCTTTCATCCCTGCTTTTCAACTGCTTTAGAATGTAAATGCATTGAGGATAATTTTAATTGTTATTCCTGTTGCTTATATTTGTATTTCTAGTATTTAACACAGTATCTGGCATATAGAAAATGCTTAACAGAAGCTTGTTACTTGTCACCCTACAGAAGAATGGTAACACCATCTACAGAGAAAGGGAACAGTTGAAAGAGAAGGTTGCATTCAGAAAAAAAAGGTGAGTTCAAGTCTGGACATATTGAATTTGAGATGGCTATTTATAGAACATCTAATTTAAAATGTCCAATGAGGATTTGGAGATGTGGAACTGGAATTTTGCAGAGAAATCACGGCTAGATAGATAGATAGATATAGATATAGATATAGATATAGATATAGATCTAAGAGTTATTTGCATAGATATGATCATTAAACCAGTGGAAGCCTTGGAACCATTTGAAGACAGCTATTATATCCTCTCTATTTCTTCTTTTTTTTCCAAGTTAAAATATTCTAGTTCCTTCAACCAATTTTATGTTATGATTTCAAGACTTTTTACCTTCCTAATCATGCCTCATTACCCACTAATCTTGATTCTTTTATTTGTTGCATTAATTATGCCTTCCCACTCATGTCATCTATTAATTTGATAAATATGCCATCTGCCTTCATCCAAATCATGTAAATAAATATTGGAGATGGGACAGCAGAAAAATACAGATCTAGAATCAGCTGTCTTGAGTTTCATTTCTGGCTCTATTGTTTATACATATATGACCACTGGAAAATTATTTAACATTTCTGGGTCTCTCTTCATTTGTACTAAATGACTTGCAAATTCCCTTTTCACAGTAACTCTATGATCTTACTTAACCCTGAGAATAAGACAAATCTCTGGAACACTCCTCTAGAGACCCAATCACATTTAGTTAGCCCTCTAAGATTTTTACAACAGTACAAATAGAAAACATCCTTGTTTTTCGTGTTAGAGACTTTAGATGACTTATCCAAGGCGACAAAAATAAGTGACTGTTAGGATTCCAACCTAGGGACTCTGGTTCCAAATCCATTGGTTTTCATTTTGTTTTTCTGCTGCATCAAAACCCACTCTGCCAGTCATAAACCATTGTCAGATCCATATCTTTACCTTTTGTTGACAGACAATTCAATTAAAAACAATGTGGTGTGGCACATGGCTTAAAACCCCCATGTCTCTGAACTCATATAGACTGTCTGATCCAGGATTGAACCCCAAGAGAGGGTTATTTTCTTTCTGTTTCTGACTGATCAACCCAGCCTTGAGTTGTTCAAGGGAGATTTCTTAATATAATATGTGTTTATATTCCATTATGTAGGTTCCAGAAATAGGTAATCTTTTCTCTAGCTCCTATATGGACATTGAATGTAACAATGTGTTTGGGTAGAGAATAAAATTAATTTTAATCCCACAATAAATGTAAAATACTTCAAAGACTAATGGGAATATATGAACAAAAAGTAAGCAGGCACTTTTATGAAATATTCAAATACCTTATTAATTCATCCCAAAAGAACCTGAATTTGGGTTTCTTTATGTAACAGTTTGATATTCTAGTGATTCCTCTTTCTCAAAGAACCCTATGTAGTCCCCAAGACCCATAGTTCCACCCAATGGTTAGGCTTCCTCCAGAAAGGAAAGATATTGTGGGAATTGTTAAATAAGCAAGCTTATTCCCATCTGGGTTGCACTTTCTGAATATCTTGCTGACTTTGCCCTCCAAGATGAACACTTTATAGGAAATAGGTGAATGATCTTTTAATTCTCTGAAGAATACATTGCATCAGGAAATTCCTTTGACTCTATATATAAGGTCTTACCACTGAACTCTCAAACTTGAAAAGTGGAATTTAAGAGTTGTTTATAAGAAAAATCCTAAAATAGCATTATCCCCACATGAAGTCCTCTGCTTTATCACTATACTTTTACATCTTCTGAGATTCTGAGAAAATTCCCTGCATTCTTCTCTAGATGTTGAGGATCACAATGCTAAAGGAATTCAAAATCCTCCCTTCCTCTACATATGAGTTGGACTTCATGAAAATTGTCAATGGAATACCTTTCCAGGCTACCTGGAAGCATATATCCCTGCCTTTTGACCGTGTCTCTCCTTGATGGAGGATAATCTCTCCTTTACTTCCATTCAGAACAACATCCTATATTTCTTCAATATCTACAAGAAAGAGCACAAGAAATCTGGTCTTTTAACATGCTCTGACAAACTATGGAGAGGGTTTATAAAAGATAGCCTTAGTCACTGAAACCAATTCACTCAGACCTTAACAAATACATATAACTATTCTTTGCAGAAAGTTGTAGCTAAGATGTCTGTGACTTGTCATTTGATCAGGCTTTTTGAGGAATTCATCAAAGCAATTAGTCTCCTATTGATTAATTTACCTTCACATAAAGAATCTGAACTAGTCTTTTATTTACTTCCTAGACTCCATTATTTTTAGGAGACCTTTAGTTTCTTGTAGAAAAGACTGACCTCCTTCTTAGCAGAGTTAGGTTTTTGGAAAAGAAATTTCCCAGCCTTTCTTAGAGAGAATCATATAATTTGGAACCTCAGCTGATAAGTTGGCTTGATACTGAGTGAAACAGGAAATTCAAAGAGAAATTCTTGGAAAAGCATTTTGCAAAATAATAATTCTATTTTTTAGAGAAAGAAAACCAGTGCCACTGATGGTAAAATTAGCAATTTTAAAATGATAAAGCTAGGATGAAATAGAGAAAAAAATGCACCCAAGCCTTAACTTTTCTTTGGAAGAACCTCCAAAATCAGGTCAAAGGAAAAATAAAAAGTCAACTAAAATATACTTAGAACTTTCAGGTTTTGAGAGAATCAAAATATATTTGTCTTTGTAGCTGAGTGAAATAAGAGAGGGAAAAATTAAAGCCCTTCTTTTGCCAAATGACATAAGTTGCATTACTTTTGCATCCTGAATAAGCAGGTCAGTTTTCTTGTTGTTCTGTTATCTCAGACTCTTAGTGACCTCATTTGGGGTTTTCTTGGCAGAGATACCCCATTTCCTTTGCCATTTCCTTCTCCAGTCTATTTTATAAGGGAAGAAACTGAGGCAAACAGGGTTAAATAACTTGCCCAGAGCCGTATATCTAGGGCCTTGTGTAAACATTCTGTAATTTTGTAAAAGATTCTCTGCCAGAGCCTTCTATTAGTTTTCTGCCTGTGGTTTGTTTTCATGACTTCTGATCTTCCTAGATATTCTTCTGCTTTATCCTTTCTTCTCTCCTGCATTATAGTATTTTGCTTTGTTTGAGCAGATTTCTGCTGGCTTGCCATTCTTTTGCCATCTCAATTGTTCTGATCACTTTCCCTGTTCTTGAAAGAACAATGACTTAATCTGTGGCTGTCTATAGATTATTTTACAGCTAGTAGGAAGAGTCTCAGTGTGTGTGTACTTGTATGGATATATATAAATAGAGAAAAAAGTGTTAAGAATTCTTTCCTGAATGGAGCATAGTTCTAACAAGTAGGTACCAAAAGGGTTCCTCTTTTTAAAAGCTTAATCATTTGTCAAAGAGATTCAAAAAGAATAATAGGGCCTTTTATTAAGTATTTTTTTTATAATATTTTAGTTTTCCAAATACATGTAACATTTATCTTTGCAAAACCTTGTGCTCCAAATTTTTCTCTTTCTGTCTTCCCCTTCCCCAAGACAGCAAACAATCTGATGCAAGTTAAACATGTGCAATTCTTTGAAACATATTTCTGTATTCATCATACTGTGCAAGAAAAATTGGTTCAAAAGAAAAAAAAATGAGAAAGAAAAAAAGAAACAAGCAAACAAATGACAACCAAAAAAATGTGAAAATACAATGCTTTGATCAGTCTCCATATTGCAGTCTATATTCACTCTCCATAATTCTCTCTCTGGATGTGGATGATACTTTCCATCACAATTCTAATGGAATTGCCCTGAATTCCCTCATTTTTGGAAAGAGCCAAATTCATCACAGTTGATCATGCAATTTTGTAGCTACTGTATACAATGTTCTTTCTGTTCTTCTCACTTCACTTAGTATACTGATGTATGTAAGTAATATGTATGTAACATTTAAGTTGAAGTATCTCTTTATGAAGTATTTCTCTATTAAAGTTCTTCTCTGTTAGGATCTCTATCCTTAAAATCCCAAATATATGAAAATTTCTGATTTTGACTTTATAGGTACATGAAGTGACCCACATCTTACAAGAGTCTTGATATCCTATCTAAATGGAAAGAGAATTGGCTTCTGAATCAGAAATCCTGCTTTCAAGGTTCCATTCTGGCACATAGAATTTTATAACTCTACCTAAGTCTTTTAATCTTTCAAAGTTTCCTCATCTATAAAATGGGGAAACTATACTATCTGCCTAAAAGGACTGTTATGGATGAGACGATCTTAAAACACTGTAAATACTTTATTTATCATTATTCTTGATATCAGGCATTCTTGATATCCACTTTTGCCTATTGAAAGGTAAGTGAATTTGAAGTCAGAAAATTTTGGATGAATCCTCTTTCTTCCTCTGTGATTTTGGACAATTTACTTAATATCTCAGGATTTCAGTTTCCTCATCTAAAAGGAAGGGTAGGGATACTGGCTCAATATGACTTATACTTAAACAGGTTTTCCCTTTATTATTAAGTGATGGTCTTTGAGTGCAAATTTATCTATACTCTTATATCTAGTAGATATACCTAAATAGTTTTACTTAATTGGGGCGTGTGTGTGTGTGTGTGTGTGTGTGTGTGTGTGTGTATAAGAAAGATGGGTGTAAATAAAAGGAGAAGTTATCCAAAATTGATCATTATATAAAAAAGCATGCATTAATAAAACACTACAAATAAAATGAAAACTTGGACTATATGATCTCTAAAGTACTTTTTATCTTTAAAATCTATCACCATGTCTGAGAATACAAATCCTATTCTTTATTTGTTCCTTCTCTCTTGACAGAATGTGTAACTCATCCTCAAGCTACCTGAAGTTATAAAAATGAAAACATTGCCAACTTAAATAGAAATAGAGCAATTTTATTGCTGCTTTGTTAAATTATGCATATAAATTATGTGCATATGTGTCTTTAAAATAAAAAAAAAATACTTGATATAATTCATTTAAAGAATAGAAATCTCAGCCTTTAAATTTTTTATTCTTTACCTATCAAATGTATGTTAATAATGCTCAAATTTGCAAATTAAAAAAAAAAGAAAGTCTATGATCCCATTCCCTAGAACTTTTCATTCATCCCAATTGTTTTCTTTGGCACTTGGTAGGATTATTCAAATCCCTTTTCGTGGTCTGTGTTTCTCACCAACTCAAATATTCTTGATCTTGGTATGACTACCATTCCTTTAAATCCACTTGAGGAAAAAAGAGGAAGAATCACTTCTCATAATCTTTTTCACAGACTGAATAGAAGTCAAGTTATATTGGGCTAACGGTACAATTCACATACATCTGGTACTTCATAAAACCACACAGTAATTTTTATAACATCTCTTTAAGTTAATGGTATCTTTGAACTGAGAAAATGAATCTTATTTTTTTCATCATAAGATAATGACCTTTGAAATGGGTTCATGATTTAGACATAAAGAGTGATATTATAAGCAAATCAGAAGCAAATAGGATAGTTTACCTCTCAGATCTGTGGAGAAGGAAGGAATTTGTGGTCAAAGAAGAACTGGAGCTCATTATTGGACACAAAATGATTAATTTTGATTATATTAAGTTAAAAAGGTTTTTGTACAAACAAAATTAATGCAGATAAGATTAGAATGGAAGCAATACATTGGGAAAAATTTTACATTCATACAATGAAGACCTCATTTCTAAAATATATAGAGAATTGACTCAATTTTTTAAGAATTCAAGTCATTCTCCAATTGATAAGTGGTCAAAGGATATGAACAGATAATTTTAAGATGAAGAAATTAAAACCATTTCTAGTCATATGAAAAGGTGCTCTAAATCACTATTGATCAGAGAAATGCAAATTAAGACAACTCTGAGATACCACTACACACCTCTCAGATTGGCTCAAATGACAGGAAAAGATAATGATGAATGTTGCAGGGAATGTGCAAAAATATTTGTGGCAGCCCTTTTTGTAGTTGCAAGAAACTGAAAACTGAGTGAATGCCCATCAGTGGAAACATGGCTAAATAAGTTATGGTATATAAATGTTATGGAATATTATTATTCTGTAAGAAATGAACAAGAAGATGATTTCAGAAAGGCCTGGAGAGACTTACATGAACTGATGCTAAGTGAAATGAGCAGAACCAGGAGATCATTGTACACAACAACATTAATATTATACAACGATCAGTTCTGATGGATGTGACTCTTTCCAACAATGAGATGATTGATGCCAATTCCAATAATCTTGTGAAGAAGAGAACCATCTACACCCAGAGAGAGGATTGTAGGAACTGCATGTGGATCACAACATAACATTCTCACTCTTTTTGTTGTTGTTTGCTTACATTTTGTTTTCTTTCTCTTTGTTTTCCTTTTTGATATAATTTTTCTTGTGCAGCAAAAGAATTGTATAAATATGTATGCCTATATTGGAATTACATATATACATATATATTTATCATATTTAACATATATTGGATTACTTGCCATCTAGGGGGAAGTGGGGGTGGGAGGAGAAGGAAGAAATGGGGACACAAGGTTTTTCAAGGGTCAATGTTGAAATGTTTTGATGTTTGAAATGTTTGAAGGTTTTGAAAATTAAAAAATTCCATTAAAAATTAATACTAATAATAAAAAAGAATATTGACCATGATATAGGTCATGCTAATTGAAATATTTGTCATTCAGTGGTACAATATTTTTTCCCTTGATAAATATCAAATCAATATTATTAACATTCCCCCCCTCTCCAAAAAAAAAAAAAAAAAGATCATGCATAAACTATTTAGTAATACAAACACATGTCAGGAAATGAAAATTCTGTTTGTTTTTCCTCAGTTGGTAAGACCTCTTTGTAATAAAAATTCTATTTTTATGGGCTAAAATGGTAAACTTCCTGTGTTCTAACTTCATTATCAGTGCCCCTCCCTTCACATATGAACATGGTCAGCAGAATAAAGCTATTTTTAATACAGAGCTGAGCCCCCAAAATCAGCACCATCAGCAAACTGGATGGGAAGGCTGACAAAGAATCTTTTTTAACATCTGCAAATAAGCTGGCCTCTCCAGTGATTTTTTAGCAAAGTATATCTTTCGCTGACCTAACAGGATCATTTTGGGGTGTGTGGGAAAAGGAGCTGCTATTTGTACAGTAAATCTTTTCTCAGAATTGATTTGTTTTCCTACTATATCTGAGAATTCTTTTCTTCATGAAAAAATTAAAAGAGCACTTTAGTTCATTTATTGTAGTGAAATTTTGTCGGATATTTGGTGATTTTTTTTTTTTTTGTAACCATATGGAAAGGACATTTGATACTGATTTTTTTAACTTCTTACCTTTTCCTAGAAAAAATGAAAAAAAAAAATTCTGACATTAGTCACATCTTCATTTTCTAAAAGATTGAAAAAATGCATATTCTTATGGTTTCTGTCATATTTCGGTGTCTTTTTCTTCTTCCACTTTTCCTACTTTGATAATTTCTATTATATTTATTTCAGTAAATGTTTCTTTAGAACCTGAATATAAGGCCCTGTACTAGTTGCTGTGTAAGATAAAAAAGGATGAAAAAGAAATAATATCTACTCTCCAAATGCTGATGATCTTTCTATATTTTTTTTTACTTAATAATTAAAAAAAAAAACTATGAAGATCCAAATGAATCCTTGTCCTACAGTTGCAAGATAATACATAATTCCCTCTTTCTGTCTGCCATGTCTGTCAAGAAAAGTACTGAAAGGATTTAAATGTGTGTGTGTGTGTGTGTGTGTGTGTGTGTGTGTGTGTGTGTGTGTATGTGTAATAATATGAAACAAGATTTCCCCCAACATCTTTGGTGCCTTCCTTGCTCTCAGATACCTTAAGAATTAATCCCTCAATAGTCTAGTTTAACTGTAGCATGTATTACCTCTGTGTATACTTGATCTAACTTAACATCTAATTTAACTATTTTTCCCAACATTATATTCTTTATTTCTATATCTATTTTCTTCATAAGCACATCTGAGACTATATATGATTTTATAATCTAAATGTTCTTTACTTCATGATTCCTGTGTTTTTTTAGTGATTTTTTTTCGTTTTGTCTGTTGTTTATTATCTTTCTTCCACTTTTATTAGATGTGTATCATCATAGTTTTTTTTTATTATTTGTTTTACCTTACAGTTATATTTTTATAATAACACCACTCATAATGTTTGTCAACTTTAATAATACTTTAGAAATGAGTTTGGAGTTTAAACTCAGAGTTGCCATATATATGGTGTATAGAGCACTAAGCCTGGAATCAGAAAGACTTGAATTCAAATCTGACCTTACTTATTTACTAAATTTTCTTACTCATTTTCTAAAGTTTTACTTATTTTAATTTTTGTGATAACAAGTTAGAGATTTGAATGCATATCTGTTTGCTTTAAGCACAGTGCCTGGCACACAGTAGTCACTTAATATATGTTTATTGATTGGTTGATTACAAAGTCAATTGTTTGGATAGTTAAGTGGTATGGTGTATAGAGCACTAAACCTGGAATCAGAAAGACTTGAATTCAAATTTGACCTTACTCATTTATTGTGTGAGCCTGGGCAAGTCACTTAACCCATGTTTGCCTTAGTTTTCTTAAGTGTAAAACAGGGATAATAACAGGATTGTTGTAAGGTTCAAATGAGGTAATAATTATAAAGAACCTGGAACATTAATTCTTCATAAATGTTATGAATAGATGGTTTCCCATTTCCTTCCCTTTGTTATGACAATTGATTGACATTAAATTGTATGAAATAAGTATAGTCTGTATCTTTGTACTTTCTTCCATCTCTAATCTATTTTAAGCATTGGTATCTCATATAAATAGGTCAGAATTGAGTTTATTTAATTGTGTATCATAGTTTATTCTCATGTTTATTCTTTCTTCTAAAGTTTTACTTATTTTAATTTTTGTGATAACAAGTTAGAGATTTGAATGCACACAAACAGCTGATTCAGGAGTGACTCCTATATCAGTAAGAAGTCATTTCCAGACAATTAATATATAATTAATCTCTTTTTTGTGATATTATTGCATGTTTACCAGTAGCACATCTGAGTCTTTTCTTATTCATAACTTATAAACATGAGGCTTTATGTAATCTGGAGGTGTTTGATCTCATTCCTTATTCTTATTCAATGTTATCCATCATATCTCTCACATCTTTCACTTATTTTGAGCTTTTCAGTGAAGTCACTGAGTGGCAAAAAGATATTAATTTAACATAAGAATATCATAATGAGTTCTTTATACAATCTTTTTTTTTCCAGTTTCTATAACATATATGATCCTTTGTAAATATTCTTTGTAATGACTCTTTGAGATAGGTGTTGCTAGTATTCTTTTTTCTAAGTTTACATTAAAAAAAACCTGAGAACTCAAATATTAATTGATTTGCTAATGAATATATAAATATAAATAGAAAGCAGGGTACAAATCTTGTGTTCTTGACTTCAGAGCTAGTCTTCTGTCCACTATGCAAATGCAAGACTCTCCCGGATTGATTCATATTGATCGATTATTTTTAGTTATGTCTGACTCTTTCTGATCCCATGTTGTTTTTGTTTTTGTTTTTGACAAAGATACTGAAATTGTTTGCTGTTTCCTTCTCTAATTCATTTTACAGATGAAGAAACTGAGGCAAAAAGGGTTGAGTAACTTGTCCAGGGTTACAAAATTCTTTACTCTTTAAACAGTGTCTATTTACTGTATTATCTAGCTGTCCTTGCCAAAAATAGCTGGATATTTTTATTTTCACCATTAAAAACTAGTAATGGTGGTCAGTTATTTGAGCATCTATAAACTGATGATGCTATTGTTTAGGTTTCCCCTATTGTTGACAAAGCTTTAAGTCTATTCAAACAAGTTTAAGCTTTTTTCAACACTGTGATTGGATGATATATAGT
The DNA here is from genome assembly GCF_048593235.1 of Sminthopsis crassicaudata. Taxonomy (NCBI): domain Eukaryota; kingdom Metazoa; phylum Chordata; class Mammalia; order Dasyuromorphia; family Dasyuridae; genus Sminthopsis; species Sminthopsis crassicaudata. The sequence goes on along the minus strand of NC_133618.1, from coordinate 134,556,674 downwards.
GATTTTGATGACTTTGACATTTAATTAAATGATTGTTTTTCGCTATTGTTTGTTTATAGCAGAAGCTCTTACAGGGTTCCGAGAATAATGGATAACATTTTAGTATGGCACACTAGTTATTTCTGGAATCATGTTATCTCTTGTGGTGAGTCAAGTTTACTTTAGCTTTGGCAATGGGAAAGGTTTTTTTTTTTTTTTTTTTTCCTCTTTAGTTTAGGTTAGTTTTGTTTTAAGTCCTTACATACTTGATCAGCAATTATTACCTTCCAGTACAATAAAGTAACTTACTGGGAAGGTTTTGTAATCTCCCATGACAAAACAAAACTGAGAAAAGGTGGTGCTAGGCCCAGAAATAATCCTCTTTTCTTTATCTATCATGCTAAAAATTCCAGAGGTAAATGGAAAAAAAGGTTTTGAGACCTTGATAGTCTGTCTTTTAGAAGCGTGGGAACACCTGTGAAACAGTACCTTGCAGCCTTCTTTGAGTAACTACACAAACTGTACCAACAGCTGTGGCCTGATAGAGGATCTCTGGTTTCAGAAGTTCACTGTCTAGCACTCAGAAGCCTGACCAAGTTTAAAATAAGGAGTTTGTATGGACCAGCTTGAATTGTCTCTGGAGAAGTGATTTATTAAATTTTCAGTGTGAACATTTGCACTTCAGAAATGAGCAAACTGCTAACCTTACAAATCATGGTTTGGTATATCATTTCACTGGTTGTCTAGAGTCAAGAACGTAGTGTACAAGATATTAATTTTGCAGATTTTTCAGAAAGTTGGTTGTTAAATATTACCCACATTTATGTGGTTTTAAAGAACTTACTGCTCCTCAGAAACTCTGTTTCTTAGTCTCAGAATAATAGGAAGTATAGTTTGAAATAGATCTAGAACATCCCCTTCCCTCCATTTTAATTAAAAAGAAAATGATATTCAGAAGCAAAGAACTTGACCCAGACTAAGTCACAGTACCAAGATTCAAGCTATCATTTTTTGATTCCTAATCCAATCTTTTCAAATTATCCCAAGGATGATAGTGGAATTCTTGAAAGGACAATTCTTTATCATCTGTATCATTTTGTTTAGAATTAAGAAAGAAAAATCTAGCTCATTTTCATATTATTTATTGATACCCAAACAAATGATAGAACAAGATGACGTGCCAATCTATGACATGACTATCCATATTCATTTTGACTTTATTCCACTTATGCTACAACAGACATGAATTCTAGCTAGCAATTGGTCAGTTCAGTTAGCATGGCAGACCAATTAGTAACCACTAAGCTCTGAAATTTATAATTTTTTCTTTTATAATTAGAAATGAACAAAGGGGCATGGTCTCCCTTAAGAAGGAATCCAATCTAGAATTAGCAAATATGAATACATTAGTTACACATAAACCTCAATGGTAGAATCATTTACTGTTCACTAGACCTATGTATGGGTTCATCATTTACTCTATTTTTGTCTGTATCCTCTTTCATCTTTCTTGGATAGATGTTCCAAACTTGGGGTTCAGAGACCCCTAAAAAGTCTACATCTAGTATTCAGGGAATCTGTGAATTTGGATCAGAAAAAATTGCATCTTTAAAAAAAATCTCTAATTAAAATTTAATATTTCCTATAATCCTAAAATGTAAGTAATAAATACTGTTTTAAGAAGAGAACTTTTGATAGACCCATATCTATCTCTTCCCCATAGTAACAGAGATTAGTTTTCCCTTAAAGAAAAAAAAAAATTATCCCCTGATACCTAATTGGAATCTGCCTTCCTTAATAGGAGCTTCCTGATCATCTTAGGGCACATAATTTCTACTTACTGAGGAGAAAATATCTGACTTTTCTGACTTGGTGAATATCTGAAGATTACTAGAGTTAGTTATGATATCTACTCTGCTGATCAAATGTATATAGGCATATCTATGGAAAATAAGTGCCACTATATCCTTACTGAATATTTTGCTATGTTGATGTTGCTCAGGTTAGTCCAACTCTTCAATGTGAGCTAGTAGCATCATTAAACTGGAGAGTTGTATCTAACTATATGCTGCTATCAGCAAACCCAAATCTTACGACAGACATTGAGATCCACACAGTACTATCAATTAAGTTCGCATACTTGGAAGAAAAATCTTTGTTTAAGGACATTATTTGCTATTTTGTAGGTAAAATGCTCCAAATGAACAGCTTATTCTCTGTTAAGACTTGAACAAAGTGAAAGAAGAGAAGCGTGCGTCTGCGTTTTTCTTCTTGACTCATACTAAGATTGAAGAAATGTTAGTATGTTCCAATTCTGGCTTTATATCAGAATCAAAGACAAAGAATCTACAATGACTATGAAACTCAGAGAATGGTTTCAAGTATCAAGTTTAAACGCAATATTTTTTTCAGGTTCTCTGCCCCATCAGGAATACAGAGGATCTCCCAGAGCATCTAACATTCTGTAATAATTTGAATTTGCAGCAGATGGAGGAAAGAATGACAGTATTATTTTTTTTCCAGAGTAAAGTCAAAGTTTTTCAAAATACTTTTCTTGTAACAATCATATCAAGCAGTCCTAGAATCTGTGAGTTAGAAGTAATCTCAAAAATATCTAATCAAATTGGATGCTGAACAAGAATTGTCTCCATAGCCTTCTCAACAAGTAATCATCCTTCCTTTGTTTGAAGACCTCCAGTAAAGGGGCTTGGGGGTTGGGACACTAGTTCCTATAGCAACCCCATTCTTCAGTATTAACATAAAGCTCATCTACTTGAGACTTCCAAGGCTACTACTGCCTATAAGATAAAAATGCAAACTTTTCTGACTAGCAGTTTAATTCTTTCCCAATATGAATCCAGTCTTATCTTCCTACACTGATACTATATCAGTACCCACTCCATATTCCAACTATATTGTCCAATTTATTGTTCCATATAAATGAAATTTCAAGTCCCATCTTCATGCCTTTGTCTTTGTTGTTCCCCATGGTTACAATGTTTTCCCTTCTCATCTTTGCCTTGTAAAATTCCTAGATCCTTTTGAAGTCCAACTGAAGTCCAACTGAGGTCTGTTCAAGAAGGATTAGCAGCTTTGGTAGGAGGACTTTCAGAGCCCTTTCCAGGGATGCTCATCCACTTTTGATGTCTATCTGTAATTTAACTCTCACCTGTGGCTTCAAGAAACCATAGCATGCATTGTAGTCACACACCCAATAAACCTTCTCAGAAGATGGGGATAAACCAGTTGAGAGTAACTAACAGGACTCAAACCCATCAGTGAGTTAGAGGGGAGGGGGGAGTGTCTAAACTAAGCAAGTAGAAGCTACCCTGATAGAATGGATAGATAAGAACAATTTGCTCCAGCAATCATGAAGGTGGCTGAAGCACACTCTATGAAGCGCTTAGAGCTTGACTAGACATCAAAGATGCTGAGGTCATCTGCTATGTCCCAGGCCATCCTGCTTTGTCCTGCTTTGATGACTCTGAAAGAATGGATGACTACCTCACTTAAATCCAATTTAAGCCAAAGATATCATCCCATGATGTCATTGGTCCTCTTGAAAAATGAAAGACAAACAAGAACACAACAATTAAAATACCATTTTGTACCTGAGATTTTTCCTGATCTCTCTACTTCTTAGTCCTACCCATCCCCATTTTCTTCATATTTACCCTTTGTATATTTGTGTGGTTTATCTGTGCCTATTATTTTCCCTCAATAAAATTAAGCTCCCTGAGGAGTATTTCATTTTTATTTTTTAATCCCTAGCTAGGAGATTTTGGGAATAATGGGGCAGCTAGATGGCCCAGTGTATTAAGTACTAAACTGGAGTTAGGAAGACTCATCTTCTTGAATTCAAATCTATCCTCAAACATTTACTAACTGTGTGACCTGGGCAAGTCACCTAATCCTGTTTGCCTCAGTTTCCTCAGCTGTAAAATGAGCTGGAGAAGGAAATGGCAAACCATTCCAGTATCTTTGCAAAACAAAACAAAACAAAACAAAAACCTGAAATGGGGTTACAAAGAGTATGACACACTGAAAACAACTTAACAACAATTCTCAGCTACTAGCACAGTGCCTGGCACATAATAAATACTCAGTAGGTGTGTGTTGTGGTTCAGCTCCACTTTGGGTTAGCTCTAATATATTTCTAATACCTGAATGCATTCTCCTTACCTGGTACAAGATTCATAATAATCATTTATATTTGTAAAGTGCCTGAAGGTTTGCAGGGGACTGTACAAAACAACCCATGAATCAGGTGGTGTCAAATAATAAGTTAGGTCACTGTATATAAATTAGGAGACCTAGAATCTTAGTTTTGCTATTAACTAGTTTAGAGACTGAAGGCAAATTCTTTGATCATTTTATGCCTCTTTCCTCATCTGTACAATTTGCACTATTACTGAAGGTTGTTGTTATACAAGTACTTTGTAACTTTTGAAGTTCAACAGAAACTTATTTTTGTTATTTAACAAATGTGAAAACTGAGGTTTGAATAAGGGGAGTTGTTTGCCTAAGAGTGGACAACTAGTATTAGTATCAGATGAAACATTTTGTATCTAGATCTTTCTTAATAATACATTAGAACTGTTTTCTAGTATCTATAAACAGTATTCCAAATTTTCAGCGCCTCAGTCCTATATACTTAGAGAATAGTCTCAGACAGACATAAAGTAAAGGGTAAAATTAGCTCCTGAAAACGCCCCACCTATGGAACACAGCATATTAAGACACCAACTTGATGGAGCCAGCCTGACTCAGGGAAAAGAATTAATGGAAGCACATGGCTCCTGCAGTCAGGAAATGCTTGGACAGACCTTTTCCTCTATTTGTTAGCCAGAAGATCTTGACAATAGACTGAATAGGGGCTGCAACTATCTCCCCAGTATGATGACCGCAGCACGTTTTCCCTGTCGGACTTGAAGTCTGCTCCTGGGAGTGCTCAGGAAGGGAGAAGGACAATGAGGAGGATCTGCCCAGGGGCCTCCGGACTCTGCAATGGATGGGTCAGCCACACCTAAGCAGTGGGATAAGTCCTTCCGGTGCTCACTTCAGGGAGATCCTTGACTTCTGATGCCCTTCTGATCTTTGGCAAAGAACCAGCCTAAATTAGAAAGTCTTTCAGCAAAATCTAAAAGTGAAGCCTCTTTAAATCTTTTATTAAATTGACAATTGCAGATTAAACATGTAATAAAATACTCTGCGGGAGGCGGAAGAAACAGGGTGGAGAGATCAGGAAAACCTGGATTAAAGACTTTCCCGTAATTAAAGAAGTCTGACACAATTCTGGATGGGCAAGCCGTTTAATGTCTCAGTGTGCCCAGGAAACTCTGCTGATCGGCATTGGGTGGGGAATTTTTCCTGGGAGGTGCTCTGTAAGAATAGATGATGAAATTGCAGTTTCTTTTTTCTATCTATATTAATGTCAATATAAATATTGATATGGACATATAAAAGCATGTAAAAAGATATACATTTCCAATGTATGTTCCTGTGAATCCAAATCTTCCCCCCAAAACTCCCTAGCTGTGTGACCTTGGGCAAGTCCCTTAACCTTTGTTTGCCTCAGTTTTCTCCTCTATAAATTGAGGATAATAATAGTACCAATATCCCAGGACTATTACAAAAATCAAGTGAGATTAAAAATTATACAGCACTTAGCATAGTGCATGTCACATAATAAGCATTACATAAATATTAGCTATTTATATATTTTTATCAACTTTTCTTTCCTTCAGTTTCTTCATCTATAAAATGAGGGTAATAATTATACCTACTTCCCAAGGTTATTGTAGAGACAAAATGAAATATTTGTAAAGTACTTTCTAAACTTTAAGTGCACTCTCTCTCTCTGTCTCTCTGTCTCTGTCTCTGTCTCTCTCTCTATATATATATCCTTATATATATACATATACATAGTTAATATTATGATGATGATGTGTATTATATTCTATGTAATATAGATTCTTAGATGCAACACACATGTATGTGTACACACATACATGTATATATGTGTAATGTGCATACATGTTCACAAATATGCACATATATGTGCATACATATGTGTACAGATAGATGGTACTATGACTGTACCATGCTAGGTGGTCTTGGAGGTGTAAGACAGATACTATAACTAACAAAATGTCTTTGTTATTTATATCATTATCTTGCCTATTGAAAGAAATTCTATTCTTTCTTCCAAAAGTCTAGCTCAAATGTTACCCCTCTTAGGAAGCCTTTGTCCATTCTCCTTGCCCAGCATCATGCAGCTAGTAAGTATCTGAGGCCAGTTTTCAATTCAGATATTTCTGAATCTAAGCCTCATGTTCTATCCACTATACCACCTAGCTACCTGATAGCATATTCCTTCCAACCACTTAATTTGCACTTTTCTTAAACATTTATCATGGATAAAAGAATGTGTGCCATGAAATGATCTCTAAACTTTGGGCTAAGAAGACAAGATTTGGAATTAGAAAAGAAATGGGAGATTATTTAGTCTAACTCCCTTATTTTTCAGATTAAAAACAAACAAACAAACAACTTCATTTGCTGATGTTCACATAGCTAGTAAGAATTGGATGGCCCAGTGGAGGGAGTGCAGGGCCTGGAGTCAGGAAGACTCATCTTCCTGAGTTCAAATCTATCCTCAGATACTCAACTAGCTGTGAGACCCTAGGCAAGTCACTTAATTCTATTTGCCTCAGTTTCCTCATCTGTAAAATGAGCTGGAAAAGGAAATGGCAAACCACTTCAGTATCTTTTCCAAGAAAATCCCAAGAGGTCAGTAAGAATGAGACATAACTGAAAGGACTGAACAAAAACAACAAGCTGCCAAGATTGAAACCTCTAAATCTAAATCTAGTCCTCTGCATAACATCTGCACAGAAGATTTTGATATCATATATCATATCATAGAATGTTCATATCATACCATCACAGATTTAGATCAGAAGTCAATCATTTAGTCTAGTGGTCTCATTTTATTAATGAAGAAATAGAAGAGAAGTTTTCAAAGTTACAATTGGTAAGAAACAGAGCTAGAATTTGAACTCAGTTCCTCTGACTACATTCAGTGCTCTAATTATTATATAATATTGCCTCTATTAATATCAGGAACTACATGTGTGACACTGGGCAAAGCATCCTCCTTTTTGAGCTCTAGCATTCTTATCTATAAAATGAAGACATTTATTTGTGCTTTCCTTCTCATCACTGTTGTGAAAATACTTTGTAAATGGTAAAATGAATGAATGAATAAAAGAGCATTTATTTAAGATCTTGCTAGATGTTCCTTCCCCTTCCCTCAAATAGTTTGCCTCCTAATAGAGACAATGTATAAACACACACACAAATATATATTTGTTGCTATTCAATCATGTCCAATTCTACGTGACCCCCATGGACTTTAGCTATAGGGTTTTTTTTTTTAGCAAACATATCTGAAGGATTTCTCATTTCCTTTTTCAATTTGTTCTCATTTTACAGATGAGCAACTGAGGCAAACAAGGTTAAATGACTCACCTAGGACCACACAGTATTTGGGGCCAGATTTGAACTCAGATATTATTGACTCCAAGCCTATTTTTCTATTTACTGTACCACCTAGCTGCTTAACAACATATATAAAACTCTAGAAATGTGAGTTTTTGCTATCTTGCATTTTTAGGTATAATAAATGGTCCTTTTACCAAGAAATATTTACTTCAGACAGTATAATCACAAATATACAAACAAACTCCCAACATGTGAAAGACATAACTCCCTTCCCCTTAGTCTCTGGGGAAGATAAGAGGATTAAATTCATAGTTTAGCTCAGTTCCCATAAAGCACAGTCCCCATTCCAAGGCCAAAACTACCTCCTCAAGCTCAAGTCCCAGGCATTCTGACTTCTCAGAACTTTGCTAATCTGACTAGTTATTCCACTCCATCTGCAGTCCTGGCTCCAAGGTCATCTTAGTTCTGAATCAGAGTAAAAGAGAGGGGCCAGAGAAAGGATTTTCTTTCCCTTCTCACAGGTTCAGTTCATTGGCATCTGGGGGGGGGGGGAGCATCTAAGAGTCACTAAAAAGGGTTCAGTCAAAAGATGGCAGAAACAGCTCAGCCTTGATGATTTCAAAGTAGCAAGCAGCCAATCAGAGAAAACTAATTTACTTACATGGTAGAGGATCCTGTGGATTCCATGTCAAGAAAACTAGGTATGCTCAAAATGACCCCTTAAGGGCAATCCTATCTTAGAACTAGATTACAGAGGTATATGTATATATACAAAATCTTTTACTAGACTGGGATTTCAATGATTACTATTTCTCTCCTGAACTTTGTATGTTTTTATAGTACTTAACCAGTTGATCTGTTTGTAGAAAGTACGTGATAAATTTTAAATTGAATTTGTAAGAAGATGGTCTTTATAACTGGTTGTAAAAATAATACTTAAACCTACTTAAGAATTAAAGAACTATCATGAATGTGAAATATTGTATCTAACAAAGTTTTTTTTTTTTTTTTCAAGGATGGGTTTGCTGGATTTTTTCTCTCTCTTTTAAAAAAAACTTTGTTAAAAAAAAAAGATGCTTCTCTGGGAAGCAGGAGAGGGACACTGTAAGTTTGAACAATGCAAAAAAAAAGATATGAATAAAATTTATATTAAACAGAGAAATTAAAGAACCACATCAACCTAGAATTGTGCAAAACTATATGTGTAATTATAAAACTTCTATGGGGAAAAGAAGATAGACAGGTAGTGTAATGGAAAGAAGTGGTGGATAGATTACTGAGCCTGGAGTTAGGAAGGCCTGCATTTAAACCCAGGGTCAAACATTTTACTAATTGTGTAATCTGAGCAAGTCACTTAAACTTTGTCTGACTCGGTTTTCTCATTTGTAAGATAAATATTATTGGACAACAAAAAGCACTTACATCCCAGGATTCCTATGCAGAGCAAATGAGATCATATCTGTAAAGTGCTTAGCACAGTAGCTTGCACATGGTTGTTGTTCAGTCATGTCTGATACTGTGTGATCCCATTTCAGATTCTCTTGGCAAAGATACTGGGGTGGTTTGCTATTTCCTCATTTTATAGATGAGGAACTGAGGCAAATAGGGTTAAGTGACTTTTCAGGGTCATACAGTTAGTAAGTGTCTGAGGCCACATTTGAACTACATCCTGATACCATCTGTCTGCTTTCTGACACGTAATAGACACTTAATACACATTCATTCCACCCTTCCTTTATCATAGAATCTCATCTCCACTTCTTAGCTATGTAACCTCTCTATAACACAGTTTCCTCTTCTGTAAAAGTCAAGGATTAGGCTCTATCTCTATAGCTATGCTCCTGTGAGATCCCACAGGGGTTGAGAGAAAGAGATCATTATAGGTGGCAGCAGTCAATGAAGGCTTCATAGGAAAGGTGCTTTTCAGTATCACAAAATTTAGAACTGGAAGAGCCCAGAAAAATCATCTTATTGGGTCCCCCCATTTTATAGATGTTGAAACTGAGACTCATGAAGGAGGAATGTCCTGATCAAAGACACACAAGTGGCATGTGCCATAGCTGGAATATCACAGACATAACCTCCAATTCAATGCTCTTTTATCTCTTCAATTGACACAAGAAGGAAAGATAGGGCTCTGAAAAATGAGAGGAGTAGGAAGGGCATTCTAAAATGAGAGACCAATTGAGCCAAGGTCAGACATCTGCATAATATTAATAACAAAGGTCAGGGACAATCAGCAATCAGTACTAAGTGGGATAGAATCTGGCACTTATAAGCAGAACTTTTTGCAGTTTGATTTATTTGGATAAGTAAAGCCTAGGCATAAATAAGAAGAACTGACAAGCTTTGATGGAAGAGGAAGAAATGGCCTGAAAAAAGGACATTAATATACACAGGGACTTTCCATTAGCAAAATGGAACCGTGCCCAAAGTAGGTTAAAGAGCAGACTTAAAGTTGAAGGAAAGGAGAGAGGCAGTTTCAGCCCAGTGTACTAAAATGTGTTTGTGTTTGTGTATGTGTGTGTGTGCTTGTATCTGTGTATATGTGTGGTGTGTATATGTGTGTGCCTGTGTGCATCTGTGTGTTTGTATGTGTACATGTGTATTATCTTTGTGCTTGTATGTGTGTAATTCTGTGTGGTGTGTATCTCTGTGTTTGTATGTATATGTGTGCACCTTACATCTGTGTGCTTGTATGTGTGTATTATGGTACCTGTCTGTACCAACATAGCAGAGAAAGTCCACATGTACAGTATTGGAGGAATAAAGACATGATTATCCTGAGCATCCTCTTTAAATAAAGGCTTTGGAGGAACCAGTCAATTGGTGTAGGAGACTCAAGGATCAGAGGATACTTCTAATGTGTGAAGTCCAAGTGACTGGGAGAAGTGAGAGATAGAAAAAGTTAAAAGAGTCAAGAGTGCAACATGGAGGAGAAAGGACACTTCTAACTTCGATAATCTATGAAATCCCAGCCTAGGACAGAAATAGTCATTTCTGCAGAAATATGTGACTCTTCTCCCTCTCCTCTACCCAGAAATATAATCTTTACTCTTCAACTTGAGTTAATGATACACATTTAATGAAGTGGGAAATTATAAACAGTTCTATCTTTCCAGTGATTCTATGCAATTTACCATGAAATCCAATATTTTCATGATACTCTATTAAGAAATGCACGAGTTCACATCTCAGTGAGTGCTACTACACAAATCCATTTGGAATTATTTCTTCCACAATGAAATTGATAGGAAGCAGACCTAATTTGTACTGTTCATTGAGCCTGTCTTTGTCTCCATATTATTGTCATAGATGAAATAATGATAACCAGAAAAGGATTTTCTCAGAACCTAGTTATGTCTTCAGTCCAGTGGAATCATTTATTATTAAGTCTTATTTGTCTCTTTATGACCCCATTGGGGGTTTTCTTGGAACAGTAATTTACAGCAATTTGCCATTTTCTTCTCCAGCATTTTTTACAAAAGAGGAAACTGAGATAAATAGTTAAGTGACTTGCTCAGAATCAAACAGTTAATAATGATGATAGCTTGTATTACTGTCCTAGGCATTGTGGGAGAGAAAACACTTGCCCTCATAGAGTTTACAGTCTAATAGGAAAATAAGTCACACAGGTAGCAAAATTCCAAAATAGGAAATAGGATCATAGATCAAGAACTGAAAGGAATTTCAGAAACCATCTACTCTAATCCTCTCATTTGACAATTTAGAAAATTGAATCCCAGGGAATTTAAGTGACTTATACCAGGTCACAAATATAGCAAGCATTAGAGATAGAATTTGAAATTGGGTCATCTGCCTTCTGAACCAGAGATATTTCAACTATATTAACTGCCTCGCTAATAAAGAAAATTATTTTGTGTTTTTTGTTTTGTTTTGTTTTTTTAATTAAGATTAGGAAAGTATTTGCTGGAAGCATATACAAGAGAACATTTCTACAGCAAAATTTTGGAATGGGATAAAGAGTATAGGAAGGGGCAGTTAGATGGTACAGTAGATAGAGAGCCAGCTCTGAAGTCAGGAGGTCCTGAATTCAAATGTAACCTTAGACAACACTTACTAGCTGAATGACCCTGGGCAAGTCACTTAACTCCAAATTGCCTTGCCAAAAAAAAAAAAAAAAAAAAAAAAGAAAAAGAAAGAAAGAAGAAGAAGGAGAAAAAAAGAAAGAATGCATGTAAGAGTATAAGAAAAGGATAAGGATTAAGGGAGAATAAAAGTTACTTCTTTATTGTGGCAAGAATAAAGGACACAGTCTTCTCAGTGAAATAGTATATTACTAAAAATAATTTGCTACCCTATGAAGGGGCTGGGGCTTGATTTGGAAGACAGCCACACAATATTGCTTTACAATTAGGCAGATCAATTATTAATGAGGTCCTAAATAACTAAGTGCTGTTGGCTAAGAATTGATGGAATTGCTCCCTGATATAAGCAGAAGGGTCACTGATGGGGACCAATTTAACCTCATAGTCCCACCCTTGGAGGAGGTCCTGGGCATCCCAGCCTTGCTATATCTGGTCAAAAACCTGAGTTATGTCAAATCTGTGAAGTTAAATTTCTCCTATAAATCTGTCCATAGCTCACAACATTTTTGTTGAATCCCTTTTGGGTTATATCCTGCAACATCTCTCTGCATCATGTTATGTTTCCCTTCACCCCTCCCCCTTTTCACGTGGTGTCCCTCTTCTCATCCTCCCACAATTCCCCTTGTGTCTCTCCTCACCTCATTCACCATGTTTCATGGTGTCTTTCTCCTTTTTATATCTAACCTTTTTTTTTTAAGGTGCTAAACTCCTCTATAGATTTAACCCACACAGCTAAAAACATACTTTAACCTCATAGGATATTCTTTTTTTCTTGGTTAATTGTCTTTCCCATCATTAATTATTAAAACCCCTTTCCTTGCTATGTATTCTCCCAACTATATTTCATATTTACCACATCTATTATCTATTGTATCTCTTCATTTTTGTCTGTAACCTCCTAAATAAGCCTACCTTTTGCCAAAAAGCATGGCCATTATGAATTATTCATATGACTGAACCCCAATAAGGTGTCTACAATCATATCATTTGGCTCCAAAATCACATCATGATTATTCCCATTTTGCATATGAGAAAACTGAGACATAGGGAGAAGATATGACTGCTTAATGCCCCACAATATTAGTCACATCAAGGAAAGGAACCCAGATCTTTTGACTCCTAGCCCATAGTCTCCAAGGCAATTTGAATTTGTTATCTAAGAGCTGCTACTATTATGTTTAATATGCATATAAATGGAAAGAGTTAAGTCCTTCCCTAATGCCTCATTCTGAAACAGAAGTGACCCTGACCTCTCAAAGACTCTTATTATTGGAATGAAAGCTCTAGCTCATTCTACCAAGCTTCAAAACGCCATCCCAGGGACTTACAAATGTGTCCCCAGTGACAGTAAGAGGCTAGCTAAATGCCGAGAGGCTCATCACCAGATTGAATGCAGGATAGTGAGTTTGTCAGCCATAACAACTTTCAAAGCATTGAGAGTTTATAATCTGCACTGGTAACTGACAAAATCATTGTTCCAATCCCAATTCAAAGCCAGCAAAATATTCACATGTTTCTTTAATTCTCTTACTTAATGTAAAGGGGAAAAAATATTTGCAAAGTTTGCAAAGTTGTGGGGTTTTTCTCTACAAATTGTTATTTCATATAGGAGTGAGCAGCCATTCATTCACTCAAATTGCTAAAGTTATAACATTATTTTTTTGTGTATTTATTTGAACCAACTGTTAGTGGAAGGCTATGGTAGTGCTTCCTACTCGTGATGCATAACATAAAGCTCTCAGTATTCATAAACGAAAGAGTCCTCAGAAATCAGAGATACTTTAGTCCAACTCCCTCATCTTTCAGATAAAGAAACTGAGATCTAGGGAAGTAAATTGAGTTGGATGTTGTAAAACAGTAAGTAGTACAACTGGCCAGGATTCAAGTCTAGATCCTTTGACTCTAGGTATGATATTTCCACTGTATTTTGTTGCCTAACTTCTTTCCCAATTGTTTACATTATGACATCTAACAATGGGCCTAGATAGCTTATCAAAGACTTTTATTTAACAGAATCATAGAAATGGAAAGAATCTTAAGGAAAAGCTCAAATTCTTTACTTTACAGAAAATGAAACTGAGACCAAAAGAGTTTCCCAAGGTTACACTATATATAACCAAGATTGAGCCCAAGTCCCAAATCCAGTATTCTTTCCTTTATATCAGTGGCTCCTAATTATTTTGTGTGTTTCTTAAACCCTTTTCAACAATAACAAAAAGATATGTTGATATAGCCAATATATTATTCATTATATTTTGTAATTACTTACTGTTTAATGTTCCATTAGAGTATTTTTACCATGAACTATTTGGATTATTGTCTCAAACTTGTAAGAGTTTCTTGCATTCCTCAGTGAAGTCTCTGTTTTATTCCTAACTGGTTTGTTATTTACCTACCCCCTCAGCTTTTTAAATTATCAGATCTATAGTGACATTTTTTAAACCAATTTCTAGCAAAAGGTTAAATAAAACTGTACATTTGCTAAAACATCACAATTGTGATATATGATCTTTGGCTTTCTAGTCCCTTGATTATATCCCAGTTGTGTTTTTTTTTTTTAACTTCCATTAAACTCTAAAAATTTTATATTAAGCATGCAAGAGTCCTTTATATTTTAGACTTTTATTAGACACCTAGGGCTAGAATGGACCTAAGAGATCATCACCTCACAGACAGAGGTGGAAAAAAATTGAGAGACTAATTCCATTCTTGTCATTTTTACAGATGAAGACATTATGGCCTTAGGAAGTTTGGTAAATGGCCCAAGCTTATACAGTACTTAAACATCAAAAGTAGAATTTGAACCCTGCTTCTCTCTCTGAGCCCAAAGTTCATTCCCTCATTTTACAGAATGGGGTACTGAAGCTCAGAGAGTTAAATGTTTTGCCCAAAGCCAACACTTAGATTTTTGAGAATCAAAACTAGAAGCAGCTTCTTGTGACTCTTTATACAATGCTGGTGAAGAATATTATGCACTCAATCCATTATTCTTCATTGTCTCTATTTGGTGTAATGCTAAAAGTCTCATGGATGGAGCTCTGGGCTTCCAAAGGGTTACTAAGAAGAAAAAGCTGATCCTCTTTGCTCTGGATAGCTACTTCTGCAAAAAAGATTAGTCTTGAGTGCTGAAAAGTCTTTCTATATAAGCATACTAGCTTAAATCCTTTTCTCATGAAGTAGAAAGATAAGACTGCATTATTAGGAGAGTTCTTATTTCTCCTTCCTACTGTGAAAATATAATAGTTAAAAAAAATTCCTATACATTTGTTATCAAGATTTTAGGATAATATATTAGTAAGAAGATTGATAGAATGATCCCTGTGCTGAATGCCTTAAAGAATTATGTGGGACAGAATGAACACACCAAAAAAAAAAAAAAAAAAAAAAAAAGAGGAGGGAGGAGAAACAAATGTCTCAGGTCTAGAATAGTATTCAGCATTACTGGAATCCCCAAAACCTTCAAGTTTGATATGTACTAAACTTGAGTCATGATTTTCCACTACAGTCAGTAAAACATTATGCAGCTTCCGGGATAAGGTTAGATAGCACGTTTGCCCAGCCTTCTAATAAGTATCGTTGGTGATTCTAAATGTGCCTGCAGAATGGACAAGCTTCCAAAGGGAGGCTTGTATATGATTTGTGTGCATCATATCACAGGAAAGATGAACATTAGATGAAGCCCTTGGAGTTTTGAAGATTTAAGTTCAAATGCTGCCTTGGATACCTACTTGCTGTGTGATTCTGGGCAAGTCACTTAAATGCTTCCTGCCTCAGTTTCTTTATCTGTAAAGTGAGAATAATAATATCTACCAGGGTTGTTATGAAGATAAAATGAAGTATCTGTAAGGTGCTTTGCAAGCCTTAAAGCACTATGTAAATATTAACTACTACTACTGCTAAAAAGGGGAGGAGGGAGGGAGGAAGGGAGGTGTCAAATAACTCCTTAACACCCTTCTAATTCTAGGATTTTATGATCCTTTTTCAGTTAAGTTGCTCCACTGTTGCTTGCTAGTCTATAAGTGACAAAAGATTGAACAACAGCCAGGATATATTTCTGATTATGTCCAGTGCCGTTTTTAGAGGTAGAAATATGGTGAATAGAATATTGGACTTGGGGGTCAGTAAGAATTACCTAAATTCTAATCTTCCTCTGACATACTATGTGACCATCAGTTTGTTCCTCTTTCTCTCCAAGCCTTAATTTTCTCATCTGTCAAGTGAAGATGGAGGTGGGAAGGGGGGGAGTAATAAAAGTAACAGTGTCTACTTTACAAAGTTGTTGTAAAGATCAAATAGATCAGTATGTGTAAAAAAGGGTACAATAAGAAATGCAAATGTCAATTATTATTAAGAAGGATTTTGACATTTAATTGGAAACTTTTTCCATGTCTAAGAGTTAAATAATAGTAAGAACTTCTGAGTTGCTAAACTGAGGAATTTTTACTTCTCCCTACAAATAGTATCCTGGCTCCTTTCATTTTATTTGGGAATAAGAAAAGGAATTTTTTTTCCTTTGTAATATTAAAGACTTATGTAAGGAAACCTAATAGCTGCTGTATTTCTGCTTATAATTAAAGGATTGTTTTAACCACAAAATAAATTATTATAGAGAAAACAAATGCTTATTAAAGTATTGTAGTTTTAAAAACAAAGGTTTTCTACATATGCTACTAAAGGGGGGAAAATGACTATTCTATTTCCAAGGTTCCATGTCTGTTTTCAAAGATTCACTACAATTTATGTAGGAATAGTAACAGCTAGCAGTCTAAAAATTTCAGTGATTGTGTATGTGTCTTTCAATGCAATTAAGAATAGAAAAACTTGTGAGTACATGTTGTAAGAACTTGCTTGGAACTAAGCTTTCCAGCTGCTGAAAAGTCACCCCCCACCCCCAAAGTACATTTTTAGAAGAGCCAATTGTCTAAAGAAGACTATTGCATTCAAAATAAAATAATCCTCTTTTGTGTTTTTTTAACAATTAAGTATTGAAGACAAAAATCAACTACATTTACAATAATTTATTATGGTTGCAGGTCACTTTCCACATACAATAAATTATATAAACTATTGCATCTTTATAAAATATTTTGAGTGTAATTATCAAATGCTAATATTCAAATGCAGTACTTATGAAATCTTAATCATGGCAAAGTTTAGTATCAGTTAAAATTTTCTTTTCAATCTGTAACAGACTTTCACAGTACTTTCATTCAATTATTTTAACTTTTGTGCAACCAGTATGAAACATATATATGTATTTTTAAAAAAGCACTTTATAAATCAGAAGAGCAAGACACAATTGCACAGCTCTGAGGAAGCCATTTTAGGCAGTCCCTTGAGTTTCTGCTCACACCCGTTTGGTGTGTACTTTTAAGGCATTTTAATAAATGCAAATAAACGATCAATTGCTGATCTTCAAACGTCCATTCCAACAGAAAGCTTTGAGGCTTGGAAGTATTTTTTTTTTTTCAAAATTCAACAAAAAGTTCTGTAAACATGTGTGCATTCAATCTTCCCCCCCTGGCTCGTAGGAAAAAAAGTTCGTACAGAAGCTCAGTTCTTTGCCCCAGGGGGTCTGTCCGAGTGACATCGGATAGAAACCTCTTCCTGCTGTCTCCAGCTGTTACCGGCATGACTCCCGGCAGGGTCTTCCTTGCCCCGGGACACCCGCAACAATCCTTCCCGGCTGGGAGAATTGCTCATGGCTGCCAGGAGTGCTTCTGCCTCCTTTCCCGGTAAACTTTTCAGTGGGTGAATATAGGTTTGAGTTAGTTACAGCCAGTTGGATCTCAGGCTTGGAGGTCCTTACCCGAGGCTGACAGGCAGCTGCAGGAGGCATTTTGGCAGGATTTCATAGACGCAGCTTTATTCCTTAAATGTTCTCGTCCTTTCAGCCATCCTCTCCTGCTGAACTTTTCAGTGAACTTTGATGGAATATTTCCGCAGTTTCAGAAATTGAAACAGCTTGTCTTTGGTCCTCTTCTTCAGGGCCATAAGAGCTCTGGTCTTCTCTTCCACATCTTGGTCGTTAGAGAAGATGATCTTGGCTCTCTCCTCGGCTTTCTTGTCCCCAGAGTTTTTGAACAGCCTCTGGAGCGATTCTTGGTCTATGTTTTCGAAGATATTGCCCACGGCTTTCTTTCGGGCAGCGGTGTCAAAGTGGTACCCATGGACCGATGGGCTCACTCTCAGCGAAGTAGACATGGTGGAAGAGGAGACTCGGGGTCTTCTAGTAGCTTTTGTCTAAAAGGGCTCTCGCCAGATTAGGCTCTCCTAAAGAGGCTGGAGAAAACTCATCCCGAAGCTGCTATTTAAAGGCTGGGAGAAGACTCTGGGCTCAAATTACTCTGGTGACATCAGCGTGATCTAAAGGAATAATAATCAGAGACAGGTTTAACAGTTCAGCTGCCAACATCCTGTTCTTTTGCACAAGGGTTACTGAGAGCTCTAGTCAGGGATCGTGGAGTGACATTATTCCGCCACTCACAAAGCCTCTTAACCTGTGAAGAAAGAGTTTTACAGACTAATGCGCCCTCACTTCAGACAGATCGCTTAAGCCACAAGTGTCAAACTCCCGAAAAATACAGAATTAGACAAACAGTCCTCAGAATTCGGCTGATACATGAAAAGATTTTTTCCCTCAGAGTAGCCTTTTAGCACTGCCCTTTGAATGTCTTTTTTTTTTTTTTTTTTTTTTTTTTTTGAGAACTGCTGAGAAAGTTTACAAAGCTGGGCCATTATTCTGAGCAGAGACGGGAAGTGTATGTATACAACAGTGAAATTGCACAATTTGTAAGCGTGATTTTACTCCCTTGCTTATTTTCGGGTTAAT
Organism: Sminthopsis crassicaudata; assembly: GCF_048593235.1. Classification (NCBI taxonomy): domain Eukaryota; kingdom Metazoa; phylum Chordata; class Mammalia; order Dasyuromorphia; family Dasyuridae; genus Sminthopsis; species Sminthopsis crassicaudata. The sequence continues at coordinate 134,538,248 of NC_133618.1, read as the reverse complement.
TCAGAGATAGATGCAAGTGCTGATATTCACTTCAGCATAATAGCTTGCCTTTTCTGGTACCCTTAGAATTTACAAGGTGTTTTCCTGCTTTTTCATCCTTAGAGGAGGTAAGATAAGGAAACTGAGGTGCAACATGTTGGTTTTACTCAGGTTCAGATGGATTAATAATAACAGCATTTATGTGGCATTTAATATTTGCAAAGCTTTTAAAGAATATTATTTTATTTTCATAAAACCCTGTAAGATTAGCAATATTATCCCTATTTTGCAGAAGAGGGAACGGGGGAGGCAGACAAAGTTGAAGTGATTTACCCAGGATCCCAGGGGTAATAAATGTCTGGATTTAACTTTGAACTCAGATCTTCCTGATTGCAGATCCAGTGATCTAATCATTGCACTCCCTGACTTGTCCTCTTTTCACTCTCTCATACTTCATGAACAATCATTAAACATAACTAGCATTTCTAAAGTGATGTAAAATTCTCAGTTTATGTGTTCTCATCTGAGCCTCACAACAACCCTGTGAAGGAGGGATTGTAGGTATTATTTTGCCTAATTTTACAGATGGGTAAATGGAGACTCTGAGAAAGTGTTCCTTATCAAAATGTCAAGATGAAATTTAGACCCAAATTCTCCTGCTAGCAAGCTTCAAATGCCTTTTGCCATCTCACACTGCTTCTTTTAATATTATATGTGTAAATACATATATATACACACATACACCCACACACAACTTCTGAAAAGTTAGGAAGAGAAATAGATACTTTATTTCAGAAACAACGTGAAAGATGCATTGAGTGGGGAAACTGTAAATAAACCTTCTGACAGAAATTTTTTTTTCCTTCCCAATAAAAAAATTTCTTTGTCTTGATGCAGACACCACCTCATGGTGGTGCTCTCCTTTCAAATAATCCTTGCTTATTCTCCACAATATTCAAATACACAAACAAAATACCACAGGATGTATATAGGACATCTCATTCCATGTTCAAGAAACTGCCTCAACTTGAAGTTTCACCTTTAGTGGATATCAGAAATCCTGTGGTATTTTCCTTTCAGGGCTATGTAAAGAACTCCTGTGTCTTGTGCCTAATACATTCAATAAGGTCACATCCAAAAATTGTTCATCTTAGCTTTCTTCCTATTTGTCAGGGCATATTCAACAATGTGTGGCTGACGGGTGATTGTAGTACAGTAGAGGAGAAAGAATATTGGGTTTAGAATGAGAGGTTTGAAATTCAAACCTCACATTTAACTACCTATGTATCTTAGGCAAAATAACCTAACCTCTCTTGGTCTCAGTTTTGCCACCCTTAAAATGAAGAGAAGAGGCAATTAAGTTGGGTCTTCAATCAGGAAGATTCATTTTCTTGAGCTAAAATCTGTCTTTAGACACTTCCTAGCTTTATGATTCTGGGTAATTCATTTAACCCTATTTATCTCAGGTTCCTCAGCTGTAAAATGAAGTAAAGAAGGAAATGGCAAACCACACCAATATCTTTGCCAAGAAAACTCCAAATGCAGTCACAAAGAGTCAGATATGACTGAAAATGAATGAATACCAACAATAAAAATGAAGAACAAAGTCTCAATGAGCTATACTCCCTGACATATCAAAAGCTGTGATACTGAGGAAAAAGTTTATTATTCTATTATTTATTATTAATTATTTATTCTAAAACTATTTTCTTTTTCATTTTGAATTCAAGTTATTCTCTGCCTCTCTAATCCCAACCAATAGCAATCTTTTAGGATACTGCACAGCACCTTTTCAAAAATCAGTATTTTTCAGGGAAGTGCAGAGTACCATTTCCCTCCCCTTTGCTCTTTAATAAGATTGTGCCAATTCCAACTCCAAGACATCTTTTACCTGTGTTTACTTCTGTCTCCCCAGTACAGGCTCTCATTGTCATGTGACTGGATGATAGCAATGGATGCCTTAAAGGTTTTGTCACCTTCAATTTCCCCAATCAATGCATCTTTCACAGTGTTTCTGAAATAATCCCATGGACTTGGATCCGGTCTTTTGCTCTTCTGCTGCAAAAAATATTCAATAATTTCCTACTGTCAGACAAATGGATTCAAATTCCTCTGCTTGGTGATCAAGGCCTCGGTAATCTGCTACCACCATACCTTTCCTATTCTCGCTTTCCTATACTCTGTGATTCAGTTTCTATCTAGTCTCCCTCCCTCCCCAAACCTGAACGCTCTTTTCTCTAGAACCTTATCTATGCAATTCCCCGGGAGAAGTGATCTTTCTCCTTCTCTTCATTAGCTAAATGCTCTCTACTTGCCCTTTAAAATCCAATCAAAAAGTCAACTCCGCCAAGATTCCTTCTCTGACATCATAGTGTTGCTAATCTTATTTAGAATTTAAAAATTATCTAATCCAATTCCCCTTGTTTTTCAAATGAGGAAACTGATTAAATTTAGGACCTCTTAACCTATATCCAAAATTCTTTTCATTTTTCTACATTGCACTTTATGATTAGTAAAGACATTTTTCATAGCTCCTCACATAGAACATTATTTTAAGCCTCTTTAAATCACTCATATTATAATTATGATTGTGTGTACCTTATGCCTTTTCCTCCCTCCAATGTTATAAATACCTTGAGGGCCTTTGTATGCTTTATTATTAATAAGAACAGGTTTGCATTGTGGCAAACTACCTAACCTAACAAATATTTCTGCACTAAAATGGGTGGAGGAGTTCACAGGATAGTGGCTCTGCTGTTTCATGTCCAATCAACTGCATAACCTGTCTCTTCAAAAGTTCTAAACAATGTTTTTGTAGAGTCTTACAGCTTTCTTTCAAGACTGCCTAAATCCATTAAGATGTATTTAACAGATAAAGGAGTTTCCAAACTGTTTGGAAAACCATACAATAAACAAGGTAACAATGCAGATTTCTGTATTCCAGCTGTGTAAAACTATCCTTCCTGCTCAGATCTGGCAGTGCCCCTTGCCAAGGGGAAATTCATATAGCCATATTACACCACCCCCATCCTTCACTTTCTCCAGGTAGCATAAATATTTACAGTGAGTTACCTGGACAATAGTGTCTCATAAAAGAGATTGGAAAAGGATTTACAGATCTTAAGTGGATAGATACAATGTGCTATACAGATATAGGATAGAATTTGGTAGTTTTCTGTGATTATTTGGTAGTTTTCTGTGGTAAGGAGAAAAAAACAAAGATGGAGTTTTGAAAGGAAAGCTTCCTAACCAACGTTCTTTCTATTTTCTCCTGGGAGACAGCTTGTTAGAACTCAGGCTCAGACAGAGTGGCCCCTGGAGTTTACCAACTGCTGGTTATTTCTTGCATTGGAGTAGTTTCATGCCAAATGATTGCCCAGGTATAAAATGAATGGCTAGTTTAATTGGCATCATGGTCAGTATTTCTTTGGGGTGAGATCACTGGAGTTGGGATAAGTAGTTGCATCTCAAATTTTAATTTCATATATTGCCTACTCATTCTCCTCCTGCGGCATTTTTGTTTATTTAGTACTTTTATCTCCACTCTGTTATTCACCAACTGCTAATTCTGGAGACAATAATGAAATTAACAGTGTAGGATTGGGGTTTTTTGGGAAGACTTCAGACAATTCTGAATCTAAATGTTGTTTATTCATTTTAAACATTTTTATCTGATTCTTTGTGACCCTATTTGTGATATTCTTAGCAGAGATACTGAAGTGATTTATCATTTTTTTTCTCTAGCTCATTTTACAGATGAGGAAACTGAGAAACAGGGTTAAGTAACTTGCTTAGGATCACACAGCGAGGAAGTGTCTGAGGCCAAATTTTAACTCAGGTCTTCCTGATTAGAGGCCTGGCATCCTTCTATTGTGTCACTTAGCACCTCAAGATTACACAATGATTCCCTTTTCATTCAGTTATTCATCTATCTATCTATCCACTTATTAAATTATTCTATCTTACCTTCTTTATATTTCCTAGACATTTGAGATAATGTCTGTTCTCTTTATAGTTGATGTTGTAGTCATTTTATAGGAATAAGTCATAGAAGCTCAGTTATCTAGTCCATACTGCACAGAATAAGAATTCCTCCATCTGTTAAGTAAAATTATTAGAATAGATGACCTTTAAAGTCCATTCTAAGCTCTAAATCTGTGGTTCTATACTTCCCTTACAACAAATCATGAAAGGCATCATCTAGTATTTGTTTAAAGCCCTCTGCTTAGAGATTTTTCTCTTCTAAAGGATCCCATTCCTCTTTTAAATATCATTTATAGTTAGATAATTTTTCCTTCCCTTAAAATAATTCTGCCTCTTTATTACTTCTGACTTTTTGTTCAGCCCCTGGGGACCAAGTAAGATAAGTCTTAAGGACTCTTGTTAAAGAGGTCTGCCCTCTGCTATCTAAAACATGTATAAGATAGAAAATGTGATATGGTGAGAAATATGTTTGACTTGAATTTAAAGGACAAATTCAAAATCCCAATTTGGATAATTTTAGATTAATCACTTAATTAATTTCTCTGGACCTCAGTTTCTTCATCTGTAAAATGAGGAAGTTGAACTTGATAATTTCCAAAGTTCCTTCTAAAATCTAAAGCTGTGATCATTTGGTAGCAAATCAATTCCTTATTCCCTGACTGGACCTGAAATTCTCAATTTCTACAGTTATTTCATGTAATCTAAAGATATCCAATTGTGTTCTTGCTCATTATATGGCTGTAAACAAATCACAACCTTTATGAAACCTTATTTTTGTTCCCTAAAAATTTCATAATTATACTTGCATGGTTCTACCTTACTAAGTTGTCATATGGATAAAACAAGATAACATATATGAAGTGTTTAAAGACTACTCTAATAACTCCATCAAGAAATCCTCAAATGGGATCACAAAGAGCTGAATAGGACTGAAACAAGTGAACAAAATAAACTCCACATACTTTCTTCTCTTTCCAACCCATCTTGCACATTTGGACTTGGAGTCAGAAGATCCAGTTTAACAAAATTTTGATGTATGTGTTAAAGACCTTCTAAGGAAAGAGACCTGTATGTGCAAGAATGTTTGTGGCAGCCCTCTTTGTAGTGGTATATGAATATTAGGGAATATTATTGTTCTGTAAGAAATGACCAACAGGATGATTTCAGAAAGGCCTGGAGAGACCTTCATGAACTGATGCTGAGTGAAATGAGCAGGACCAAGAGATAATTATATACTTCAACAACAATACTATATGATGATCAATTCTGATGGACGTGGCCCTCTTCAACAATGGAATGAATCAAATCAGTTCCAGTAGAGCAGTAATGAATTGAACCAACTACACCCAGCGAAAGAACTCTGGGAGATGACTATGTATGAACCACTACATAGAATTCCCAATCCCTCTATTTTTGTCTGCCTACATTTTTTATTTCCTTCACAGGCTAATTGTTGTACACTATTTCAAAGTCTGATTCTTTTTGTGCAGCAAAACAGCTATTTGGACAAGTATACATATATTGTATTTAATTTATACTTTAACATTAAATATGTATTGGTCAACCTGCCATCTGGGGGAGAAAGAGGGGGAAAGAAGGGGAAAAATTGGAACAAAAGGTTTGGCAATTGTCAATGCTGTAAAATTACCCATGCATATATCTGGTAAATAAAAACTATTAAAAAAAAAAAAAAAAAGAAGAAGAACTCCTAAGTATATAGTATTATACTAGGCTCTGAGAGGAGGCAAATAGTGGGAAACAAAACATACACAAGTGATGGTAGTGTGAAATAATACAAAAAGTAAAACAGAGACTTGTCAAGAGATGTCACGTAAAGTTTGAGGGTTGGTTTTAGTTTCAACTAGGGAGATCAGACAAGGGTGCTTGAGGAAGATGGTATCTGAGTTGGATTTTAAAGGATGAGCAGTTGGACTTTATCAGCCTTGTAGCCTAACTCAGTCCCTCAAAATATGCCCACTACAACATCCCAATAAATAGTCATTGAATGCTACTTAAAGTCTTCTGAAAAAAGATCACTCACTATAATCTAGTGTATTTTTAGATATCTCTAATTGATAGAAAATTGTTGTGGCTTTTTCTCCCTTACCCATTGCTCTTGATTCTTTCCTCTAAAGCCAAGCAAAATAAGTCTGATCCAAATTACTTTAATCATTTCTTATATGGAATGCACTCAGGGCTCTTCACCATACTGGTTCCCTTCCTCTGGATATTCACCCTTTTCTAAGATGTAGTGCCAGAACTGAACAAAATTCTCTGACCAGAGAAGTGTACAATAATAGCATAACTTATATGTTATGCTATGTCTTTATGCTTTTAGTGTTCAACTCATGTTGAATGTAGAGTCTACTTAAACCCCCCATTTTGTATTTGGAAAATTGATTTTTTGAACCCAAGGTTAAGAATTTACATTTATCCTTATTAAATTGAATTTTAGTGTTTATTGAATAACAGTTTTCTAGCCTGTCAATATCTTTTGGATTCATAGTCCAATTTAGGATTGAGAGTTGACAACCTGAAAAAAAGTAGTATGAGATAAGTCAGTGAAGATGGTATATGAATAAGGAGGGTCATGAACAACAAACTAAATAATTTCAACTTTAGCCAATGACAATAAGAAACTATTAAAGGATTTTGCCAGGAAAATTGCTATTCATAATGAAGGCAAGTTTGTAGAGTTCAAATATACCTTAGAAATCATCTCATTTGACCCACTCTTTTTTACATAAAAGAAAACTGAAGCTCAGAGAGTTTAGTAACATATTAATAGTTGCACAGAGATATAGATCCTCTCACTCCAAATCCAAGTGTATGGAGTTTATTTAGACACTTTTTTCAGTCCTGTTCAGTTCTTTGTGCCCCCATTTGAGTTTCTCTTGATGGGACTACTGGAGTAGTTTGCCATTTCCTTCTTCAGCTCATTTTATAGATGAGGAATTGAAGCAAACAGGGTTAAGTGACTTGCCCAGACTCATAGTTAGGAAGGATCTGAAACCAAATTTGAGCTCAGGTCTTCTTGATTCCAGGCCTGGAACTATATACACTGCACCATCTAGTTGTTCTCTAAATTGGCCTAAAATAATAGTAGTAACAGCAGTTACTGGTAATAATGACAACCATATGTAACACTTTAATCTGAGTAAAAGCAATGTGGCTCAATGACTTTAAAGCTCTGACTTTAAAAGTCCTGGTTCAAATCTTGACACTAGTCCTTATTACTTGTATGACTTTATTTAAATTACTCACCTTCTCACTCCCCCTGGACTTCAGTTTCTCATCTCTTAAAAAGAGAACTTTTATATTTCCTTCCCAGTTCCTTTGGTCCTATATGCAAATGTGAGCTTCATTTGGTCAAGGACTTTGTCTTATCTAAACTTTGAATTGCTCCACCATATAAGGCAGTTTTATTTCAGGAGATCATTACAATATCCAGAAGGATTTAATTCAATTCAATTAAACCAGCTTTTATTAAGCAACAGCTTTGTGACAGACATTGTAGGAGTCCGAATTCAAAGACAACCCTATTCCAAGGAGCTCATATGCTATGGAGAAAACAACATGTCCATACATGACTATGAACAGAATAAATATAACATAAACAATATAGAGAGAAAGGCTTGAAATAAGAGGACCAAATAAGAGGTTCTATGTTCCACATGAACATTAACAAGGATCTGAATTGAGGTGGTGGCCATGTGAGTGGAAAGAAAAGGACAAAGGAGAAGGATGATCTGGAGGTAAAAATTGTCAGGACTTGCCAACAACAGATTGGATTTGGGGAGGGAGGTTGAAAGAGCTGTGAGTGTGACTCCAAGGTTTCAGAAGATCTGGGTAACTGGAAGGAACATAATTTTCTCAATAGAAATAGAGAAAGTTGAAAGAGATAGGGGGGGAAAAGGCCTTGCAGAAGGTTAGAAAGAGATAAGAAGTTCCATTTGACATGTTGAGTTTGAGAAATGGAACATCCAAGTGGATGTTTCCAACAGTCAATTGATAATAACAGTATTATAATGAAACTTTTATGAGAGTAGCAACAATGTGAATATTCATTCTTTTGTTCAACAAATATTTTTGATATTTAGTAAGCATAGGGCCAAGAGCATTGTAATAGATGCTGAGCCTGATAGAAAGTTTGAAGATGAAAGGACTTTGCTGGACTTTGTGAAGGTTACATTTGCATATAGTTTAAATTAAGTATTCTAAAAATCCAAGTTATCAAATCATTATTGTAATTCTCATAAATTTCATTATAGAGATGATGACATACAGAGAGAAATTAACTTGAAACAAGTCACAATCCTACTGCTGTTCTTTAATTTTTAATTTTGACCATCTATTGTGGTGGTAGATTAATAAATACTACTTGGAATTGTATCAAAAAGTTGGGGTTTAAGTTTACTTTATATGAGCTCACTGAAAATATCTTTGGGACACTTCTAGTAGCAAAGAGGCTGACAGCAGTGATAAATACTTCATCCAGTCCTCACAGGCTTTGATCTGGGTTGCTATATTTTAAGAAATTTCCCACTCCAAACACACCAAAGTTATGAGTATTTAATGTGGCAAAATTTACTAAAAAAATTTTTTCAAGTGTTGTTATGATAGTGGATGGCTTCGATATTATGCCTGGGCAATTACAACATTTTGTCTGTGATAATTCTCTAGTTTTCTACAGGTTTTGTTTTATTTTGTTTTGTTTTGTTTTGTTTTGCTGAATTTTGAAGCTTGTTTTTGAGTTTCTATCTGTAGTACATTGATCTGTCAATTTTATTTTATAAAGATACAAAGTTTGTGGTTTATAATTCTAGCCATGGAATCCTGTCGTTGTTGTTCAGGAGTGTATCAGGGATATCAAACTCTACATGATTACTTTTGGTACTTTCTTAGTGAAGACATTGGAGTTTACTTCTCCAGCTCATTTTACAGATGAGAAAACTGAGGCAAACAGGGTGAAGTGACTTGCACAAGGTTACACAGCCAATAAATGTCCAGGGCTGTATATGAACTCAGGAACATGAATCTTCCTGATTGCAAGCCCAAAGCTTTATCCCCTATGTTACCAAGCTGCCTTGTAAATATTTAGTGCATGAGTATCATTATTGTTATCATAAACTAAGGTTCATACTTGTTCTTAGTTCCACATAATTTATGATTTATAAACAGATTTATTTCTTTTTCACCCGTCACTTTTGTCTTTTATTATTTTATTCCTTGTGGTCAACACTTACATTTAGGAAAATGGATGTTAGTATTAGTTTATCCATCCCAGAATAAAACTTAGATAAGTTTTCAACAAATCCAACCTTCAAATAATGGAGAAATGATCACAAATCTTCCCACTGAAACTGGAGATGAACTTTTTAAAAATCAATTTCTTTTCTTTCAAAAAAAATGACAGCTCTGATCAATTTTCAAATAGAATTTCTTTGTTAGTGATGCTTTTTGCCTTTGAAATGAACCAGCTGTCTTTGTTTAAACAATCAGTCTATATTTGAATGTTTCCTTAAAAAGAACTAAAGATAAACTGTTCCTTTTTTAAATTTTTTTTTTAATTAGCTAGTCAGATTTTAAGGATTCAGATATCAAGCCCCTGGCATTTACAGCTTCTTTAAAAAGAAAACAGTTGTGAGCATAAACTAACATGTTTTCCTCAGGAAATGAACATGAGGTATTTTCATGTATTTATAGTTTAATGTGTTTCTGTAATCTAAAATTAAAATAAAAATGACTCTTTACAAACTAACTCCCCCACTTTCCCACCCACCCAATCATAGAGTCCCTCTGGTAATTCTGAAGCTAATATAATAAGGACTTCTCAATGTGGAAGGCCAGGCAAAAAACTACATTACCAAGAATGCCAGTATCCAAGAGTGGTTAGAAGCTATAGCACTCTTCTTGTCCCATACTGAACAAGCTCCTATAATAATAGTTTCCATCCTCAGCATAATAATGGGGAGTTCATTATTCAATAGGGGTTTACATTTAGAACTAGAAGGGACCTTAGTCCAACCCTTTTTCTTACAGGTGAGGAAACTGAGAACCAAAGTAACTTCCCCAGGGTCACATGGCTAGAAACAGATGTGGAATTTGAACCCCAACTTTTAACTACACTCAAGTGCTTTTTCCCATTGTATTGTACTATCCTAGCAATTACCTCATTTCATTTTTGTATACTTGATTTTTAAAAAGTTTTTATTTATGTTAAACTGGACTTTACCTTTGTGCGATGGTTTTCATTCTAGTTCTGTGTTCTGAGACAAAGCAGAACAAAGTCTAATCCTTCTAACCTTCAGATAACTGAAAACATGTATCTCATCTTTTCTTCTTCTGGATAGACAGCCTTGGTTCAATGATCTTTGGATGGCCTTACTTCAAGATATCTTATTATTAATATGGCCTTCCTCTGGAAGGACACTAGCTTGTCAATATTCCCCCTGAAGTCTGGTGCCCAGGACTGAACTTGATACTTCAAATGTGGCCTGACCACTTTTGTGCATTCTTCATCTAATGCAGCTTGAGAGATTACATTTCACACTGTAGTGGGAAAATGACAGGAAAAACTAGGTTAAAATCAGTATTGTGACATTTAAAAAAGTTCAAGAGACATAATTTATGGGTAATTCAATCATTTTATTAATAATGTCAGCATTTTAATAAAAGAATGGTCATTTGGACATCTCTTTCTTAGACCAAAGACCATCATGGAGGAGACTCATTGCCTATTTGTCCTTCTGGAAGAGGAGTGTTCTCAGAGTGGCAATCAATTGAATTGCCAACAATTAAATTGAGAACTAACATTACAAGATGGGGCTGGACCTATACTATTTAAAGAATTTATCCCACCCAAACCTGAGTGGACCACAATTTCTGCCCCATTTGTTTGGATTTGAATAGATGAGTAGTTCAACATTCAGAGACTGAGGTCTGGAAATGAGGATGAAGGAAAAAGGGGTAAATCTGAATCTCCTCAAATCATTAGTTATTAATAATCGTTTCTCTCACAATCTGAAACATATTGCCTGAAAAGCCTTCTACTCTTTGTACCTAAGGTTACTCTTTAAGGTTATATAAAGTTACAGATGAGTAGCTAATCTTTTAAAATTAAATAGCTAATTTATAATAAATACAAAATAGAAAAAAAAACACTTTCATGTGCATAGCAGAACATAAGCAAGAATTCAAAATATAAAGCAATAAATTTCCATTTCAAGAAAGCCTATAAGATAAATGGTACATGTTGTGTTCAGAGTTGTCCATCTTTTCTTTGTTTCCTTGTAAGTTTTCTTTTGTTCTCTGCTATACACTTTTTACTTTATTCTTTTTTCCCTTTCCCCCCACCCTCAAGAAGGCAGTAATTAAGTGCAAACATATTTATACATACATACATACATACCTATAGATATACATATGTACATAGGTATTTATAATCATACATATATATATACATATACATCCATGTACATTGATATAAACATGTGTACCTTGCTTGTTTGTCCTTTGAAGGTAGATAACATCATTCTTTATAAGTCCAAGTTTTTGCATATTTTTCTAAGGCTACCAACTCATCAAGTCTTACACCATAGCAATATTCCAACTTTATTTATCTAGTTATTTTAAACAATATTTATCTAGTTATTTTAAATAGTCTAAAACAATATTGATTAATATGGTTGATATATAATGTAATTTCCCCATTTTTCTTTTTTGATTAAATTTATTTTAATTTTAACTTTGAGATCATGATTGCTACTACTTTTTTTAATTAGAAAATTCTACTCCTGATCTTTATTACTATATTTGTGCATATTTCTTATTTCCTATTCCCACTTTATTATTGTCCCTTCCTATTAATCTACACTGTCCTCCAAGGATACCTCCCTTATTCTCTCCCCCAATTCTTTCCCCTTGCCCTCTTGTTTATAAATGAATTTAGAAGACTTTTATAGCCTTTTAATCTACATATCCTTCTAAATCTGGCCTCATCCTATTCATTCACTCTCTTGTTTCTTGATAAAGTTAAAAGACATTTATATCCTTTAAATGTATATGTTGTTCTTTTTTTTTTTAAACTCAGATTTGATGTGTGTAAGCTTCTCTCTTAAAATCCCTCTCTTATTCTCTTCCTTCTTCCTATCCCTATCCTCTTAGCCTCTTATTTCTTTCTGAATTTAGAAGACTTATATATATATATGTATATATATTAATATGTTATATATATATACATATATATGTATATATATGTATATATATATAAATTATTCCCTCTTCAACCCATTCCTTATAAGAATATGGTCTCAGAATTACCAGCCCTCCTCCCCCATATGATTCCTCTTGTCATTTCTTCCTCTTGCATCTCATTTGTATAAGATAATATTTTTTTTACCTTTTCTTACATGATTTTGCTTTTTAGAATCATGTTATATTGAGCTCTATCCCAGCCTTTCTTTCAAATTACCCAATTAATAATGACAATCTCAGATGTATGGTTTATATTTCCACATATAAAAAGTAAACAATTTGTCCTTATGAGTCCATTGTAATTAGTGAGTAACTAATCTTTATAAGTGGAGAGAGTTTCCACACTAAGAGATCTGTAAAATAATGAAATCACAGAATCAGACTCTTCATCACTTGAAAATTTACAGTTGTTTTGACTGCCATTGCCACCTCATATGTATACTATATCAAATTTACAATTCACTAGAACCCTCAAATCTTTTTCTTGCAAATTTTTATCTGGCAACATCTACCCCCATTCTTAATCTGGGCATTTGATTTGATTTTAACTGCATGCTTTAAGGAGTATCTCATGAGTAGTGATATCTTATTGTTCCAATCTTACTGTCTGATTCTACCTTGTTTGCCTACTTTGATTCTATTACTCTGGGGAAGGATAGAGGATCATATTTCTATGCCTTATATTCAGATAATAAATTTATAGCTGAATGGGACATTTAGTTATCTAATTCAACCCTCTTCATTCTATAAATCAAGAAACTGAAATCCAGAGACTCACACAATGATACATAGGGAGTTTTGCAAAGGAAATATTTGAATAAATCCACTGACTCAATTCTAGAGTTCTTTCCATTGCCCCAGACAAATTGTTCACAGACTTGAAAGGCAAATTGTTTTTTGATTTGGTGTTTTGATTTTTGCTTTTTAGAAATGAAAGTCTCCCTTTTAGGGCAGCCAAATGGCACACCTGACTTAGATTATTAGAAAGACTCATCTTCCTGAGTTCAAATCTGGCCTCAGACATTTTGCTAGTTTTGTGACTCTAGACAAGTAATTTATCCCTGTTTGCCTTAGGTTTTTTTTTTTGTTTGTTTGTTTGTTTTTTTGTCAAATGAAGTGGAGAAGGAAATGGCAAATCATTCAGTATATTTGCCAAGAAAACCACAAAAAGAGTCACAAAAGGTCAAACATGCCTGGAAAAATGATGAAAAATCTCTTTTCTAGTCCTTTAAGAAATAATATTTCTATCTTCAGTCCCATCCTGGCATTTTCATGTTCACACTGATTTTTCAGACAATGTTCTCTCCAAATAAAAATATGACAGTAGCTTTTTCTGTGGGGGCAAAGAATTGAAATTTGAGGGAATGTTCTTCAATTGGAAATGGCTAAACAAGTTGTGGTTTATGATTGTGATGGAATACTATTACAGTCTAAGGAATGATACAGATGATGGTTTCAGAAATTCCTGAGAAGACTTATATAAACTGATGCAAAGTGAAGTGAACAGAACTAGAACAATTTACAAAGAAACAACAATATGGAAACAATAATTGACCGTGAAAGATTTAGTAACTTATCAGCACAGTGCCCCATCACAATTCCAAAGGAATCAAAATGAAACATGCTACTTTCACATATAGAGGTGATGGAATCAGGGTATAGAATCCATCTCTCTTCTGTCTTCCCCCCCCCCCCCCACCATGTATCTTTCTATCTCTCTCCATGTCATGAGAATTTATATTGCATCATTTTATATTTGTAATAGATATTGCCTTCTCAATGAGTGGGAGGAAAAAAATAATCTGGATCCAAAAATAAAGTGTAGTTGAATTGTGAACAATAAGGACATGCAAGATGGGTTTGTGTGGAGTTTAATTATCTAATGATTTGTGGAATAGTGTAGATTTGAACATGTTAGGGAAAAGAATCAATAGTAACGCAGGGATTCATGATACAAGGTAGACAGTGAGTACTGGTGAAGTTAAGATGCAGAAAAAATTTTGATACAGGAAGAACTGGCAAAGGAGTTAGCTTTGATAAGGTGGAAGGCTATCTTATTCTTTAAGATTAAAAGAAGGAAGAGAAGAAGAGAAGAAGAGAGGAGATTTATAGCAAAACTTCTTAAATTGTGGTTTGTGACCCCATATGTGGGAGTCACAAAATTATGATTTATTATCAGTAAGTGTTTGACTTGTATGTTTATTTTGTATGCCTACATATCTGGGGTCACATAAAAATTTCTCAGGCAAAAAAGAGTCAGGAGTGGAAAAAATTTAAGAAGCCCTGCTTTAGAGGGATAAAGAACTGCCTGAGAGTTTGTCTATGTTAGTCTGAATGTTCTCCATGAAGCAAGAGAAAAGGTCAATAGCTTAAAGCTGAATTCTCACTCTAGTCTCAGGGCCTCTTTATACTCTTAAATATTATAGACAACTCCTTATGCTCTTAAAAGCTACCAGAGCTTTTGTTTATGTAGATTTTATCCATTGATATTTATTGTTAGGAATTAAAATTTATAAAATTTAAACATGTTTACTAATTCCTTTAAAATTATGCTAAATCCATTCTGTTAACATAAATAATACATTTTATGAAAAATATATTTTCCAAAACAAAATAAATTAATGAGAATAGTATTGTTTTACATATTTTTGCAGATTTTTTTAATGCCTGTCAACAGAAGGACAGCTGGATTCTAGTAGCATCCAATCTGTTGCAATATGTTGTTTCAGTTGAATTACATGAAAAAAATTCACTCTCAAATAGATATATAGTTGGAGAAAGGAGAATTTTAAGATGCAAATAATGTTTTCGTATTATTATGAAAATTGCTCTCATAAACTCCTGAAAAGGGGTCCTTTAGGAGTTTGAGGACCAATTTTGAGAACAGTTGGTTTAGAATAAGATTATTTAATCTCAGCTTTGCTAGCTCCCAGAGTGCAACATTGGACAAATTATTTAATTTCTCAGCTTCAGTCTTTTTCTGTGCAAAATAAGTTAAGAGGTGTGGTCGAATCCTCTATCTTCCTTTTCTAGTTACACTATTTCATTATTCTGTGTCTGTAACTCTCCCAGGGTATTTGCCTTTTATAGTTTGTCTCCAATTGTGAAATGAAAGATTTTGTACTCTACCATAGTACTTTTAAGAATCAGCAAATGGGGATAGCAGTGTTGTTATCTGACTTCACGAGTCTGCAAATAAGAGGACCAAATTTGGGGGAGGAGTGGGAAGGAATAACCAAGAAAGGAACCCATAAAGCCATAACCAGGTTGGAGCTTTGCCCAGGGCACTGAGCTTAAAGGGTACCAATACTTTTTGCATTATTCTAGCAATATAGAAACAAGTGAGCTCAGCAATAGTTAACAAGAATAATTCAATAACACATGAAGTTGCCAGAAGTCACGATTGCTTTCTAAGTCCCCAAGTAAAGTCCTCAGCATACTCTCCCAGTCCTACACACAATGTGGAACAGTTTGTAACTATAATTCTTCAGACCCAACTACCAAGAGATGTGGAGAAAAACCAGAGAACCTCCTGAATTACTCAGTATTTGATAGTGAACCACACCCAACACCATTCATACTTTTATTGTCATCTGGAGTTTCAAAAATCTCCTACTGTTTATCAGAGTTCACTGAAAAATTTCTCCTTAGAGAAAGTAGTAGGATGTGTTTCTTGAACATAGTTGTTAAGGATAGGAACCTTGAAGCACTAGATTTGAAGCCAGAGGTTCAAATAATACACTTATTCTGTGCCTTTAGTCAATTCTGTGACTTAACTGACTTCTCTAGGACTCAGTTTCCTTTATTGTAAAGTGAGTGGAGTTGGACTGAATAACTGCTAAGACTCCTATGAACTTTAAATGCAACTTGATTCAACTCAGCAAATATTTAAGCTCTTACTTTGTGCAAAGCTTATGCTAGATGCTGGGGATGCCAAAAAAAAAAAAAAAAAGAGTCCACATGTTCAAGATACTTAAATTAGGAAAAGAGGAAGTACTACAACCAGAAAACCAGGAAAGATCTAATATAGGAAATGGCTGGAAGCTGCCTTAGAGGACAATAGAGATTCTAAGGTGGATTCGTGGTAGGAGTGAATTTCAGGCTGGGAGGAGACAGTGTGGAAGTGCCTGGAGGTGGAAGATGCTGGGCCAAATATGGAAAATATGCAGTGGGCCCTTTATCTCTAACAAAACCCTGGAGAGGAAGAGACAGGAAGAGAAATGCCTTTGAATTTAACAGCAACATGTCTCAAGTAATAAATCCACCAAGATATATAGGACATATATAGCCACGTTTTATATATATATATATATATATATATATATATATATATATATATATATATATATATATATATATTCAGGATATAATATATGCATATATATTATAGATAACACATGTAGGTAGGAATTATATATGTAACTATATATGCATGTCCTTGAAGGCATGGACATTTTTTTTTTAATATTTGCATCCCCAACATTTAACATAAAGCTTTGTACAAAGTAATAATACTAAAAATATTTGCTTATTGAATTGAATCACATTGTATTTAGAATTGAAAGGGACTTTAGAAGTTATCCAGTCCAATTCCAGGTAGATAGATAAATGACAGATAGATATAGATACCTATATACATACATACACCTTTTATTTATTTATTCACATTATTTATTTAATACACACTCTATATTTTTATTTATTTATTCATTCATTATTTATTGGTGAATTTCTGCACACTGGCTCTTGGATGACAAAGGGCTAATTCTTGAATGATAGCACAATTAGGTGGTACCCATAGGCAGGATGCAATTAAACTCATTCTCTATTGCTGTGGTACATAACAGAGAGCCTAGAACATAATAGTCATTTATATTGTTCATTTGAATTAAATTAGAGAACCCAGAATCATTTCGTTATTGTGATGAGGCAACAGAATTACACTTCAGTAGAGGATCTCTTGTCTTTCTATCTCAGTCTTTTTCTATCTCTGGGTTTTACTCTCCCCCATTCTCCTATCTCTCTCCTATTCCCCTCCCCTCTATCTGACTTTCTGTCTTTCTGTCTCTGTTTTTCTCCCTCTTTGTCTCTTCTCCCCTGCTCTCCCTGCTCCCCTCTCTCTTTATCTTCTCTTTCTTCTCTCTCCTTACCTCTCCTTGTCTCTCTCCTTATACCTCTCTTCCTATTCTCCTTTACCCCCTTTTCCTCTCTTCTCTGTCTCTGTCTGTCTCTCTGTCTCTGTTTCTCTCTGTCTCCCTTTCTCTGTCTCTTGTCTGTCTCTCGGTTTCTCTCTGTCTCTGTGTGTGTATGTTTCTGTCTCTTTGTATGCCTCCTCTCTCCCCTTTTCTCTCTCTTTCTCTCTCTCTCTCTCTCTCTCTCTCTCTCTCTCTCTCTCTCTCTCTCTCTCTCTCTCTCTCTCTCTCTTTCTCTCTCTGTTTCTCTGTCTGTCTCTGTGTCTCTGTCTCTGTCTCTCTCACTCTGTCTGTCTCTCTGTGTCTCTGTCTCTGTTTTTCTGTGTGTATGTGTTTCTGTCTCTCTGTGTGTCTCCCCTCTCTCCTTCCCTTTTTTTCTCTTTCTCTGTTTCTCTCTATCTCTCTCTCTTTGTCTCTGTCTCTCTCTGTTTCTCTCTTTGCCTGTCTGTCTCTCTGTCTCTTTTCCTAGATATAGGCAAACACTTCATCCATTCTCTCAAAATCATAGTAAAGGAGTAAGCTTCTCTATAGTAAAACTCTATACCCAGTTCAAAAAAAACTCTACCACATCAAAGGGGTTTTTATCATTTTTAAAAAGAAATCTCAAAACTATAAAGATAAAATTGTGTTGTGAAATATGTATATATGACAAATAACATACAAATTACACATACTACATATAATATATGTATGGGAATGCATATTTAAACTGACAAACACACTGTAGCTCAAGCAAAACATCTTTGAGATGGGTCTTCTATGCACTCCACACAATTTTCCACTTATTCAAGACTTTCTTTGTTATTCACATAGCACCAGGAAAATCTGTCTCCAGAGAGCTGCAGGCCTGTTTCTCCCATTTCCAGCTCATCTGGAGCTGTGTATTTATCTAACCTTAAGGGCACTTCAGAACTCTGAGTTCCTTGACTTCCCTATTTAGTCCAGTCATGCTTCTGTAGTGAACAGCAGTTCTCCAAAGTGGGAGGAAGAAGATCTGCTTTGTTTATTACCTGCATCCTGAGTAAGGGGAGGAAACCCAGCACCCAGCAGCTGGGAGGTTATCCAAGGAACCAGCCCAGTGAGTTTCTCACATAGCTTCCAAAGGCTGAAATACTTAAGATAATGTAAAAGGTCCAGGTTAAGTAAAGGAATTTGCACCTGGCTGCCTGGGCCTCTTACATGAGCCAGGGGCTCCTGGCAGGAGGTCATTATGACTTCTTTCAGGTTATCCCTGAACTCAAACTTAAGATAGATGTGCAAAGCAAATAGGATCCCAAACTCCAAACTGACTGAACATTCTCTGTTCCCCAGAGAGCTGATAACACAGAAAGTAATAAATAGTTATAACAAATTAACAGGAAGAAGCCAATATTATTTAAAGAAGGTGCCAGATTGAGGACTCATCCCCACTGGTTGACTCAGAAGAGAATAAATACCTGTGCACCCTAGCTAGAACCCCTAAAGAAGAATGCAGTGGAAAAAGGTTCAGGGTAATATGCAGCAGAGTTCAGGGTGTGCTCTCTTGGGAAGCTCTTTGCGCTTCCTGTAACCTCTGGAAGCTGGATCACTTTTAAAGACTGTTCCTTTCTTTTTTCATAAAGATTGAAAGCGACCTTGAGAGGCCATTCCTCTGTTTCTAAGCCAAAACATACAGGAATCATTCCCAGCAATTCGAAGGCTGCTTTATTTATTTATTTATTTTTATATACCCAGTGTATTGTTCATTTATTAGTGAGAGAGAGGAGAAAGTGGGGGACTGGGAAGGTCAACTTCTCCTTTTAAAGAAAGCTACGAAAGAATATGGAGCTACAATTTAACTTTGAATAATCAGTTAACAGGAGTTTGTTTCTTCTATTCTGAGTAATCAGTATGGAACGGTCAAAGTCCAAGATAATGTGATTACAAGGAAAATTGTATATGATTTAAATTAAGATTCTGAATTCAAACCCCAATTCCATCCCTGACTAAGAGTATAAACTACATTTGCCTGACTCTAGATGAAAAAATCCTTAACCTTTTTGTGTCATTGACTTTCATCATCTGGTAAAGTTCTGACCCCCTTCTTAGAATATATTTTTAATTCAGTAAATAAAATATATAGGATTACAAAGAAAATAAATTATATTAAAACATTTATTAACTATATATATATATATACATATATGTATATGTGTGTATATATGTATTTAAAATTTATAGAGCCCAGATTAAAAATCTCTGGTTTAAGTGAACTTGAAGACTAGACAAAGAACTGGTGAGATGTTGATAAAGGTCCAATAAATTAGAACAGATGTAAGGTTTTTTAAAATGCTGCTTTTAATTCCCAAAGGGAGAGGTGATATAGAGAAAGGGGATCAGAAAATGTGTGAGGTAGAGAAAAGGACTAGGAAAACATTATTATAGTATCACAGCTTCTAAGAGTTCATAGAAACCTCAGCAGCCATCTAATCCAGCTAATCCAACCTACTTAAAAGAAATCCCCACCATGCCTAACCACCAAATATTTAAGTCAGTAAATAATCACCCAGCACCTACAAACTTAGTACTTTGCAAACAGAATGGAATATTCCTGGATTCCAGCCTGCTGCCTACATGCTTCCACATCATCAACTGGTATAATCCTTCTCTTCTTTTATGATGTATCTTGTATCTCAAGTCTTCTATGAAGCCTTATTTGATTCTTAATTGTAAGTTATCACTTCCTCCTCAAAAAAACTCTGAATTCTCTTTTTACTCTTACCATTTGGCCTTAGCAAATAGTTTAGTTTCTCTGGGACTCAGTTTCCTCATTCATAATATGACAGGATTGTGTTAGAAGATATCTAAAATTCTCTTTCATTTCTAAATCTAAGATACAGATATTTATTTCATGCTAGTTTGTGCATCTGTTACATCCCTCTCCCTACTCCTACCTCTAGTCTTTATATAATCTTCATGACCTAAAGAATAGCTCAAGACCTTACACATAGTTGGCCCTTCTAAATCATTTTCAGATGGAATTTTGTATGCTTCTGACCAGGGCAGAGTATTCTAGAACTATCACTTATCTCCATTAAGTACATTATGCATCCTTTAATGGATCCCAATATTAGATTTGGTGAGATTGTCATATCAAAATGACTCATGCTGACTTTATAAATCTATTCTTTTCCACGGATATTGTTATTTAGACATTCTTTCCCCCTATTACATGACAGTAAGCCTCAAAAATTACTAGATGTTTGGGAATATCATAATTTTGAAACATTTGCTTTAAAAAGACGAGGAAAAAAGAATGATCAGTTGGATTCTTGCAGAAAATGGCCCAAATTAGAAATTTGATATAAATTTCAAATTTAAGTAATCTGAAATTGTAAGTTAATTTTTTTTCTTAAATTTAGTAAAGCATATAATTTCTCCTCATTTTATTTGTTTCATTTACTTTACTTCATATTGTTATTTTATTAAAATGAGGTGATTGTATTGGATCTCTATAATCCCTCCCAATAGCAAATTCTGTTTCTTCTGTTATAAGCGCATTTTTCTCTCTAATATTCTATGTTCTCAAAATCTTTCAAGTGAAACACTCAATATTGTATGGTATCTTCAAGCTCTGACTTTGTGTTCTAGGTTCTTTATAAAGTCCCTTCTAACTCTTGGCCTTCTACATTCAGTGTTCTAAGTTACCCTCCATTCTGGACTTCTATATTCTGTGATTTCCCATTCATTTCTTTACAACCTCTTTATTACTTAAAAACAAAACAAAATAACATAAAACAAAAAAAAACTCCTACAACAATTGAATGCCAGGGAGTCACAATATTTCAAGTAAACACAGGTATACAAAAGCTAAACAAACACACAAACAAAAACAGCCTCTACTCTCAACCACCTCATATTTTAATGGAGAAGATGAAATGCAAACAACTCTGCAATCAAGATATGTATATGCAGGATAAATTGGGGATAATCACAGAGGAAGAGCCCTAGCATTAAAGGGGAGCTGAAAAGGCTTCTTGATGAAAATTAAGTTGCATCTTGGAAGGAAGTCAGAAGGCACATAGGAGAGAATCCCAGGGATGGGGGAAGGTCAGTGAAAATAGAGAATCAGGAGATAGAATATCTTGTTCAAACAATAGCAAGGAAGATAAGATACTGGAATAAGGTATAAGAAGAGTTGTAAGAGATTGGAAAGGTAAGAAAAGTCTAAATTAAGGTAGGTTTGAAAATCCAAATTGGGGGGGGGGTAGTGGTTATATTTGATTCTAGAACTATTAGGTAACTACTGGAGTTCATTAAATGGAGATTGAAAGGGAATCACATGGTTTGACATGTACTTTAAGAAGATTACTGACCTGAGGATGGTCTGGAATGGGAAGAAATGAGCCAGAGGCATTGACCAGAAAGCTATTATAATAGTTCCTGAAATGGTAATCACTGGATGTGTGGAATATTATGGTTAAGAACAATTGAAGCAATGCCTAGTTCAGGTTCATTCCAGTTGTCCAAACACTGACCCCTAACTCTTCTTGCTTCAAATAATCCACCAATTCTTTGTGCCTCCATTTTATAAGAGCTAATCTGTCCTTTACTAAGAAAAGCATTGGCTAATATGTGGATTAACTTCCGTCAGGGAGGGCAAAGTTCTCAGTGAAATGATGGATGGTGAAACACTGAATAGATCTAAAGGTGCTAAACTGGAACAGAATTTCATGGAATGACTGAGAGCAAGGTTGAGAAGCTCATGTGCCTATTCAGAAACAAAATACCCTCCCTCAAAAAAGCAAAGCAAATGGAAAAGCAAAAACATTGTCTTTTCTTCTTTCTTTTTTCTTTCTTCCTTCCTCCCTTCATTCCTGCCTCCCTCCCTCCCTCCCCCCTCCCTCCCTCCCTCCTCCCTCCCTCCCTTCCTCCCTCCCTCCTCCCTCCCTCCTCCCTCCCTTCCTTCCTTCCTTCCTTCCTTCCTTCTTTCCTTCTTTCCTTCCTTCCTTCCTTCCTCACTCCCTCCTCCCTCCCTCCTTCCTTCCTTCCTTCCTTCCTTCCTTCTTTCCTTCTTTCCTTCTTTCCTTCCTTCCTTCCTTCCTCCCTCCCTCCCTCCCTCCCTCCCTTCTTTCCTTCCTTCCTTCCTTCCTTCCTTCCTTCCTTCCTTCCTTCCTTCCTTCCTTCCTTCCTTCCTTCCTTCCTTCCTTCCTTCCTTCCTTCCTTCCTTCCTTCCTTCCTTCCTTTTCTTCTTTTCTTTTGTTATTTCTTTCTTATCCTTATTTCCTACCTGCCTGTCTCCCTGCCTATCAGCCAGTAAGACTGCTGTGATCTGGAACATATGAAAGATCATATTTCCGCACCACAGTTTTGATTAAGCTAACATACTGGAAATGAAACTCCTCCTCAGATGAGCAACCTGAAATTCTTCTTTTGATAGGGCTTAGGGTTTTTTTTCATGGACATGCAGAGTAAAGACTGATTATTTTATAAAAGGTAGCATGATATATCTGGATGTTGAATCAAAGGAACTGAGTTCATATCTCAACTTTACCACTTATATGATTTTTGGACAAATCACTTTGTTTTTTCTGGACTTTAGTTATTTGTCTGTAAAACAAAGGGCCTGGACTAGATTATATTGAAGATGGCTTCCAGTTGTAAATTAATGATCCTATTTTTAAAATGTGAAATAATTTATCATTTAAATATGGGTGGGGTTTTTTGTTTTATTTTGTTTTGGGGAGGTTTTTTGGTGGTTAGGATCTTTGCTGCCATCACAACAAATTCTTCCTCTCCAGATTCTTTATCTCCCAAAGGCAATATATAATTTCCTTATTGTGGGTGCTCCTTCTACTGATGTAGATTCTAATTTCTTCACACTAACATAGATAATATTCAGAAGTTGCTGTGGTCAAAATAATTTTACCTCTGCTGACTAACCATCTGTTGATAATCTCCTCATTTATTCTAGCTGGATCCCAGATACTTAGGACACTAGGACACATAGTGTAGGACATTATGTATAAAGAGAGCATTTCAGTGGAAGTCACTGATAGGGAAAGGAATAAGATGAGATTAATAGAAGATGACTGAGTAGGAGTTCTTCTATGGTATCCTCTGTACAGTTGGAGGTGAGCGTCTCCTTGTAAATTTTTTTTATAATCAATTATCTTACTTTTTTTATTTGTTTGTTTGTTTCCTAGTGTAAATTCCCAAGTATTCTTTCCTAATTACAGTTCCATTAAGATGATAGATATATATTTCATAACATCATAAGTTCATAGATTTAACATTGTAAGGGGACTTAGATCCAACCTCTTTATATGAGAAGAAAACAGATGCTTAGAGAAGTTAAAATGATTTGTCCAAGATGGCACAGGTAGTAACTGTCAAGCAAAAAAGCACCTGGTCTATATTAGAACAGTTTCTAATTTAGAAGGACCAGCCAGAACATGCGACCATGCTCCAGCTTAGCATGCAAGGATTCAGGGTGTCTCCATTTTACAAAGAGTAGGATTTAAGGGTCCAATTGGCTCTGAAAATGTTAGAGCTAGAGTATATAAGTTTGTAGATTGAAAGCTAGAAGGGAGCTTGGAGACCATCAAGTCCAACCCCTGAATTTTATAAATGAGTAAACTAACTCACAAAAAAGGTTAAGAGACTTGACTATTAGTCTGTGTCAGATGGGATTTGAATCCAGGTCCAGTGAATTGGATTCAAGTCCAATACTTGTTCTACTATACTAAACAGTGTACTTTCAATACTTGTAAACTAAGGCTAATGGAAAGCTACTGAATCATCCAATGTTACATATTTGAGCCTCACAACAACCTGTGACACAGGTTATCATAATTCCCATTTTTTATTGAGGAAATTGAATAAAGTCTTTTTTCTAGTGTCATTTCAATTAAAATTTCCTTTGAAACCTGAAGCTGGAAGGGATACCAGAGATCATCAGAATCAACTGCCTATTAACAGAATCCCCTCATCAATATCTGATTGTATAGTTCTAACCGGAGACCTCCAGTCCATAATTAACTCCCATATGAGGTAAACCATTCCTTTTTTTTTTTTTTTTTGCTAAGGCAATTGGAGTTAAGTGACTTGCCCATGGTCACAAAGCCAGGAAATGTTAAATGTCTGAGATCACATTTGAACTCAGGCCTGCATGGTGCTCTATCCACTGTGCCACCTAGCTGCCCCTCTAAACCATTACATTTTGAGATCACTTTAGTTGTTAAAAAGTAGATGGGGGATCCTTTTCCCTTTATATTGTAACTATAAATGTCTTTGCAAATTCCATCTGCTGGTCTTCAAATGAAAATTCTTCATTTCTTTCCCCATCCCAAATTAAATCTTTCTTTCTCCAGGCTAAACACTCCTAGTTCTTTCAGGGAATCATCATGATTTTCTGTCCGCTCAATTTCTTGCTTAAAAGAATGACTGATAGAATTGCGTTCTAGGAATCCATGCAGAAATTGCTGTATTTGCTCTACCTTCTAATTCTCTCCTCATATCTTCCTAAAAAGGAGTTTTACCTAAAATCCAGCATTAAATACATATGTCTGCAGAAGTTCTGATGTCCCTTACAATTAGAATGTTCTACTTCCTTTGCTCTTACTACTGTTTTCCCTCACTTCCTTTAATTTCCATCTAAAATTTTACCTTCTACAGAAAACTTTCTCTAAGTTCTTAATTCTAATGCTTTCCCTCTTTTCATTATTTCCTTTTTAACCTGTATATAGCTTGGTTTGTAATAGTTATTTGCACGTTGTTTCCCTCATTAGACTGTAAACTTAAGTGCAGGATGGTCTTTTGTCTCTTTAGCACACTGCTTGGTACATAGTAGGTGTTTAATAAACATTGATTAATTGGTCTTCAGAATGTCAGAGTCCTCATGGAACAATCAATAGAGTTATATTTATTGTAATGAGAAAGATGATAACGAGGTACCTGAAGAAAGTCAGGCTTCAGTAGAATCCCAAGCCAAATGTCAGTTTTGCCATCTACTCCTTGGCTTTCATATATACATGTTACTCGTATCACAAAAGACTGAACAAAGAGTATATGCTGAACTCTGGAATCTCATTGGGAATTAATCGTCTAGCACGTCCCATAAATTCTGCACCATCTCAGTGATCCCCTAATAGTGCCGCACATGACAAGATGAATTGCCAGTGATTTTAAGTAAATTACAGAGTTTTTACCAGTCTCTGGAACAAAGCAGAAACTTGTGACATTTTCAAAATGTTAGAAAAAGCAGCATGCAAAATCTCCCAATTAGAGGCAAAGAAAATGGTGACTTTGAACCTCTGCTTCTGGAACAAAATTTTACTTATCTGCAATTTAAACAGTCTTCTTGGCTTTGAGACCTTTGTCTGGGTCATAGGTGCTCTGAGGTGAGTGAGGCCACAAACACATACAAATACAACACATTCAGTTCTCTCCATATCATAGCCTTTCAGTGCCAATTCTTATGCAATAGATTCTGGCAATTCTGATAGAAGGACTTGGTCATAACTGAGCACAAAGAAATGGCCTGAAGAATTTAGAAAACATATAACAAAGGCACATAGAAGGGACTGAATGGTATTTTTTCTTTTCAATTATATTCTTTTTTTCTCCATATAGAAATAGAAGATTATAGACTTAGGGATGGAAAAGGCCATAGAAATCACTTAGCCTAGTTACCTCCCTGTAGCTAGATTGGTATATTAATGCGTCCCACTTAAGAAAAGCAGAGCTCCAAATCCCAAAACAAAGGAAAAAGAATAGAAAGGACAGTGGAGAAAAGAGAAAAATAGTGATGACCACTTTGAATACTTGCCCATTTCAAATAATACTATCAGCTAGAAATTTCTCAGAACATGTGAAAGATTTTTTGCCACATCTTAGGAAGGATTCCAAATTGGAGAGGCAACATGGGACAGTGAAAAGAACACTGAATTTGGAGACAAAGCCCAACTTCCTAGTTGTGAGACTAAGGGAAAAATCTATTCCCTTCCCCTCTCTGAAACTCAGGTTCATCATGTCAAAAAGGGAAAATAATACTTGGGCTCCCTATCTCACAGGAAAGCCTTTGCTAAGAATTATAGAAATTAGAGTTAGTACCAGTTTATTTTTGGTCTCCAGGTATAAAAAGCAGCCATGAGGACTGAGTTCAAATTCTGACTGATATAGCTAGGACTTAATCTAGCTATGTATTAGTGTATGGGTATACATTGTATGTTGACTGGGCATGCTGGAACACACAGGGGAAGTATTCCCACTGGTCTATCCCTTTCCTTTTTCTTGCCTATATGAGAGAATGGTAGCATGTAGATAGTCTAAGATGCCTCAAGTGACAGGATCAGAGATTCAGAACGAGAAGGAACATGGAGGTTGTAGCATCCAACCCTCTAGTCTTGTACATCATGTGCAATCAGTACATGAGCATTATTAAATGCTGACTATGTGCCAGGCATTAGACCAAGAGAAGGCACCACAAATATAGCTATATTCTAGACTAAGAGATTGAGAAGCACAGAAAAATTAAGTGATTTACTCAGTCTCCAAGGTAGTAAAGTTCAGCTTGATACCTAGGTCATCTGAATCCAAATTTGATGCTCTGTCAGTGCATCTATCACGATACTCTCTTGGTTTGATTTTGTAGCTAAAGCATCCTCTTGGGCACTCCCTTAATACATGCTTGTTGACTAGGATTAAATTAGATTGAATTAGGAGGAAAGGTGCAAATATCAAAGGATAAAAGCAGTGCTCCAGGGACTCTTCAAGGACCTATGTAACATCAACATTTAAAGATATAACTATTTAGCAGGAAAATGAAAAAAGGTGCCCTGTGGTTCTTGGAGTATAGAGAGCTTTTCCTAAGATGAGTCCTTAGCTCTTGAACCTCCTAAATCATAGGTCTTAATTCTGTTGTTTACGTGTTTTTCAGTCATATTCAACTCTTTAAACCTCCTTTGAGGTTTTCCTGGCAAAGATCTGGGGTAGTTTACCATTTCTTTCTTCATCTCATCTTATACATGAGGCAACTGAAGCACGTAGGGTTAAGTGACTTACCCAGGCTCACACAGCTAGTGAATGTCTGAGGCCAGATTTGAAGTCAGGAAGATGAGTTTTTTGTATTTCTGGCCCAGAACTCTATCCATCATGCCATTTAGTTGACCCTACAGGTCTTAATTCTATCTAGTATCTAATGAGAGGAAACTGGAAAATAATTGGGATAGTCTACTCATTTATTAGACTTATCAAGCTAAAAAGCACCTTAGAGACCTAGTCCAAATTTTTCCTTTAAGCCCAGAAAGGGAAAATGATAATAAATACTCACTGTTAGTAATGTATGCTTCCTCCCCGTCCCCCTTCATATGATTTGTACTTTAAGTCCTAAATCTACCCCCATGGCCTCTAAGTGACAATGTGTAATATAAGTGATGCAGGACTTTGGACTACTGAGATCTGCCTGTTTGCATAATATCTAAAAGGTGTGTGTGTATGTGTGTGTGTGTGTATTTACTTAATTAATACCTGTTTTGGTACACTGTATCTAGCATGTTTGTACAAGTGGGGGTGGGCGGGGTAATATAGTTTGTGATATGAGAATAACCCATTAAATGATTTCCTATATTTCTAGGTAAGGGCTCAAACCAATAAGAAGTATTTTTTCTTAGCCCTGACTGTCTGCCCCTAGCTCTCCAAAATGTTAGAAAAACACTATATAACATAATGTTAAAGACAGTATAGATAGTACAGGGAAAGAAGATCAGATATGCTGTGGAATTAAATCTGGGTTCAAATGCTTCTTCACATATTTAGCAAGCTACTCCCTCTTTGGACCCTGTTTCTGAAAAATGATTGTATTGAATTAAATCCAATTCAGTAAGGATTTATTAGGTGCCTGATGTCAGTATCAGGTAAAATACGTACATAAAACTTTATGAACTATTTCTCATCTTCCAAACACTTCTATTACCTTTAAACAGTCCAACCAGATGGAAACCAGCCATGATTCAGTCTAAAGAAATCTGGGAAGAAAATAGATTAATTAAGTAATCCTAACTTTTCTTCTTCTGCCTCTAGGCATAGCCCTACCTACCTGTAGTTCCAAGTCTCTGTTTACTAATATGTAAAATGGGAGTAGCTGGACTAGATATCTCTGGGAGCCTTTGATTCACTGGGAAGTTGAGGGGATTCTATGGTTTTTGCCTTTCTTCTGTGGGCTGACGAACCAAGACATTTCCAAATTATAAAACAGAATGTCAGATTTCATGCTTGTCCTTCTACAACTGGGAAGAAGAGGAGGGGAGTGGTTCTGCATCTGAAAAATGTGTCAAATGCTTTGCTAAAAAAGGCCAAAGATAAAAGGACTTTGCATGCTTCTGTGTCCATGCATTGTCTGCTGCAGGCGACACTGACTCATCGGGCAGAGGTCAAAGGGAAATGCTTGGTTTCCCTTTCTTGGGATTTTAGAGTCATGTTTTTTTCTAGAGGGGCAGCCCCGCCATTGTTCTGAGGCAGCCCGGTGCCACTGTTCCAGACAGACATATGCCAGACTCCAGGCGGCCCTCATAAATTAGATTTTTGGAATTTTGTGACACAATGATTTCCTCTTCTATTGTGTGCACCCAGCTAAGAGCGTGTGTATGTGTGCATGGGTGTGCATGAACCCTTATTTCCACATTTAAAACAAACTAGACAGACCTTAAAAATCCTATACTTACCTATGGCCATTGAGAATAGCTACCTTGTAATTCTGAATATAAGCATCATTCCCCTCAATTTGGCCTTTACAAAATCTGTGTTTAGTCTACATATGGTTAGTATGTATTGTGAAAAGATGGTGAAGAAGGAAACAACAGATCCAACAAAGATAAAGGGAACAGGAACACTAAAAATATGTTTAAATAATTTAATGTAAAAATAGCTTCAGTTATGTATGTGTATGTATATATATAGAACATATATGCATGTTTATATATATGTAATTTGTATATGACAGAAAATGGATATAAATCAGAACTTCTTAAATTGTGGGCCACAACCTCATTTAAGGTCAGGCAACTGAATGTGGGAGTCATGAAATTATGATTTATTATCAGTAAATATTTAATTTGTATATCTATTTTATATACCTGTATATCCAAGGTCATATGAAAATTTCTCAGGAAAAAGCTTTGTTTTAGAAGCTTTGTTATAGATTAAAATACAAAATCAACTTTGTAACAGGAAAAAATACATTCAAGTTTGGTCTCTGATAATTACTAGATGTGCAACCCTACAAAAGTAACCTAAATTCTCCTTGTTCTAGGAAACTTTCTAATGCTATAAATTGTCAAGCAGGTAGCAATCTTCATCTCATCATCTTAATAGTGAGGGAGTTTCTACACAGAGACACCTGGAACCTGGAATATATTTGTTTGGGGTTTTTTGGAGAAGATAATCCTGATCTTAGATTTCATTACTGTAAAAGACACTGCTAATGGAAATGTCTTCCACAAAAGCAGATGGACAGCTCATTTGTAATTTAAAAAACTTGAAAGTTGCCTGAGTGCCTGGGAGGTCCTTGGCTGTACTTCTGGTGTGCATTTCCAGAGGAAAAATTTAAAGTCATGTCTTCCTGACTAAAGTTAGCTCTCGATGTGGGAAAACTGGGACATTGATACATTGTTCCTGGAATTGTGAATACATCTAGCCATTCTGGAGAGCGATTTGGAACTATATTCAAAAAGGTATCAAACTTTGACCCAGCAGTGTTCCTACTGGGCTTATATCCTAAAGAGATCTTAAAGAAGGGAAATGGACCTGTATGTGCAAGAATGTTTGTGGCAGCCCTTTTCGTAGTGGCTAGAAACTGGAAATTGAATGGATGCCCATCAGTTGAAGAATGTCTGAATAAGTTATGATATATGAATGTTATGGAGTATTATTGTTCTGTAAGAAATGACCAGCAGGATGATCAGAAAGGCCTGGAGAGACTTACATGAACTGATGCTGAGTGAAATGAGCAGGACCAGGAGATCATGATATACTTCAACAATAATACTGTATGATGATCAATTCTGATGGACGTGGACATCTTCAACAATGAGATGAACCAAATCAGTTCCATTTGTTCAATAATAAACTGAACCAGCTATACCCAATGAAAGAACTCTGGGAAATGAGTGTGAACAGCAACATAGCATTTCCAATCCCTCTGTTTTTGTCCGCTAATATTTTTGATTTCCTTCACAGGTTAATTGTACACTATTTCAAAGTCGGATTCTTTTTGTGCAGCAAAATAACTGTTTGGACATGTATACATATATTGTATTTAACATATACTTTAATATATTTAACATGTATTGGTCTACCTGCCATCTGGGGGAGGGGGTGGGGGGAAGGATGGGAAAAGTTGGAACACAAGGTTTTGCAATTGTCAATGCTGAAAAATTGCCCATGCATATATTTTGTAAATAAAAAGCTATAATACTAAAAAAATTTTAAAATAGAGATAATTGGAAAAAAATAAAAATAAAAATAAAGTTAGCCCTCAAGTTGTACCAATTTTCAATGTGTATGCACATATTTTTTTTCCCTTCCAAAGAGATTTTCTTTTAGGAGGGTGGGCTATGTCTAAGGAAAAATCAGGATCAGATTAACATGGCAAATTATCTCTAGAACAGAAAGAAAATATGCTTTAAAAACAATCTCTGAGTTCTAGGCTACAATAATTTGGAATTTGAAATAGCTCAAGAAAAAAGTTCAATAGACATTTATCTACAATTAAATAAGTATTTTTTGGATTATGTGATCAACATTAAGTTGGTTTAGTGGGAGGTATTATATAAGAAATATAAAATGTGGCCTCTGTCCAAGAGGAAACAAGAATAATACATAAATCAAAATTAAAGAGTAGTGCAACATACAATATAAATAAATGCTAAATTGTATGCTCCCACTTCTGGTTGCTATAAAACATTGGACATCAGAGATCATTATGGAATCCCAAATTCAATAAATATCTCCTTCTCAAGAGACTGAAGTTTTACTGTATCATTAAGAAGGAATAGAATCAAGTGTGGATTACAACATAGCATTTTCACACTTTTTGTTGTTGTTTGCTTTAGTTTCGTTTTCTTTCTCAATTTTTTTCCCTTTTTGATCTGATTTTTCTTGTGCAACATGATTTTTATGGAAATACGTATAGAAGAACTGAATATGTTTAACATACATTGGATTACTTGCCATCTAGAAGAGTGGGTGGAGGGAAGGGAAGGAAAAAATTTGGAATCATTTGCAAGGGTGAATGTTGAAAATTATCCATGCATATGTTCTGAAAATTAAAAAAAAAAACTTTAATTAAAAAAAAAAAAGGGAATAGACTCATAGGGATAGTGGGACTTTGTCATTCTGGAGAGGCAATTTTAATGTGATTTTCTCCAAGATTCTTTTAATAAAAAATGTAAAGAGAGACCTAAATATTTCAATAATGTTGATGATCACAAATCAGAGATAGTTGTTACTAGAAAGTGCAATTGTTGACTTCTTTTTAATACTGGAAACATAGTCCCACCATTCTTCTCTCTTAGGGTAGTAATCATTCTCTCAATAACTCTCTTCTACATATCTTCTCTGCATAATATCTTCTACTCAGGATGAGTTAAATTCTCTTTGGAAGAAAACAAAATTGTGTTAGTCATAGCTTCAAACAGTCTTTCTTCAGATGTTGCAATTAACAATGACAGAATTGAAGTCCGAATAATCACCTTTGCTTCATATTAGCTCTATGATTTGGGATTTACACATTTCTTTAAGTCTCAGTATCTTCATCTGTGAATATTGGACTCAATAAATCCCTTCTAGCTCAAATAGTGTGTGATTATAAAAAAAAAAAAGACCTATTACCAATCAAGGCAATAACCCATTAAAGCCTTAACATGAGACACAAGGTAGTATAATAGCAAGATAAGATGGTAAAGTGAAAAACAACTGAATCTGGAGATAGGTTTCAAAGAGAATTCTTGAATTTATTTAAGAGAATTTGATTTGAAATTCTGCTTCTAATACTTACTAGCTATGTAAATTTAAACAACTTGGGCAAGTAGTTCAACCTTTAGCAATATTGGTTTTTTCTCTTATAAAATGCTGTTAATAATACTTTTTTTTTATTGTGAGGATGAAACAAGATTATATGTATAAAGTATTTTGTAAAAGGTAAAACACTGCTTAAATATAATAATCTATACTTTGTTATATTAATAATGTAGACTATAATTTTGAAAATATTTATGGATCTGGTGAAACTTAAGATGGCTTAAATAAATAAAGAGTTCAAATGACACTGAAAGAGCCAAAGCATAGTTAAAGAGTAAGAATTTTACACTAGAGAAGAGAGCAATAGAATTAATTTAATCAGAGCAAAATTTCATGTTAAAGAGTCATGAGAGGTAAAATTCAGTGTATGGAGTAGTTCTATAATAACTTGGAAGAGGGGGGAGAGAAAGAAAGAAAGAGACAGAGAGACAGAGAGTGATAGAGAGATCTCAGAAGTCATGTGACTTACCCAGAGTCACACATCTAGTAAATATTAGGAGAAGGATTGAACTCTGTTCTTCTTTATTCAGGTTTAGCACTCTGTCCTCTACTCAGCGCTATTTCTCTTATATCATCATGCAATGTTTGTTTGTGTCTCAGTGAACAACAAAGAACCATCACTAGTTTTGCAACCCCATGATAAAAACTGAGTTTTAGGAAGATTACTTTGGCAGGGTATCTTAATATCTACTAAGTACTTTGCTAAAAAAAAAAAAAAAATCTAAAAAAAATCCAGAGGGTAATATTTAAACTACTTAAAAGAACAAATTGTTTTCAAACATTCATAACCAATTTAGAAACACCTATTTCAGTCACTACTTAATCAATTAAAAAAAGGATTGAACAATTATAGTGAACAAGACTATATGCAGGGTGCTGTGGTAGATATAAAAATGAACAACCACATAGTTTCTGTCTATAGAACCCATGGAGAGATGAAACATACATAAATAACTATATTATATGACAAAAATAAAATGTTATGGAATTTCAGGAGGATTAAGCATTTTTGAGTGGGAAGATCAGGAAAAAGTTAGTAAAGGGGTATTTTGAGCTGAGTTCTGAAGGCTGGGGCAGATTTATACAGACAGAAAATAAAGAGCATACTAGTTAGAAGGAATAATTTAGCAAAGATGGGAAAAGTTTAGTGGAGATTCTTGGGGAATGGGGTATAAGAACATGGAATAACAGAAAGTAAGGAGAGGTAAGAGTGAAATACAGGTTGGAAGCAGATTTTAAAGAGCCTGGACACAGGCCTGGACTTTTTTCAAAATATAGCGGGAAGACCCCCTAATGTTTACTCAATTTAGAAATGATGCTACCAGGATTTAATTTGGAAAGCTAAATCCCTGCAAAGAGGTTATAGGTGAAGAAGAGAAGGAGCCTGGAAGTAAGAAAATCTATTAGGAACCTTATGTAATGTCAATAGAAATAATTAGGCTTTGGACCAAGATGGAATCTTTGAGTGAAAGGTAAGTCAATAAACATTTATTAAAAATCAACAAAGTTTCAGTCACTGTACTCCAGGGATAAAAGAAAAGCAAAGGACTGAAATGCTAAATTAGAAACTATCCTTTTTTTAATCTTTTAAATTTATTTTTTTATTTTTTTCCCCAGTTACATTCAAAAAATTTTTTTTTACATTTGTTTTTAAGATTTTGAGTTCTAGGACCTCTCCTTTATTTCCACCCCAAATTAAGAAAGCACATGTAAAGTTATTAAAAACATTTCCATAAAAGTCAAATTGTGAAAGAAAACTAGATCTCCCACTCTAATGAAAATAAAAATCCTCAAGAAAAATTAAGTTAAAAATAGAGAGATATAGAAAGTAAGAGATATCTATATTCAGACTCGATCAGTATCGTAAGTCCTTTAAAGTAGGTGTGGATGATTGTACTACTGATAATAACAGTCATTTGTAGCTGGTCATAACAGAACATTGCTGTTACTTTGCATATAGTATTTTTCACTTTGTTTATAGAAGACTTTCCAGGTTGGTTTGTTTATTTTTCCTGAGAGTATCCTGCTCATCATTTTCCAGAGAACAATAATATTCCAAAAGAGAAGCTTACTTAGAAATTTTTTTTTTTTTACAATTACTATTGGTTATTTTGTTTCTTCCATTTATTCTTTCTTTCCTTTCATCCTGTCCCTCTTGAAAAGTACTTTGCTATTGACTACTTCCTCCTCAATATGCCCTTTCTTTTATCACCCTCCCCTTCTCCCATACCTCACTCCCCTCCTATTTTCCTTTAGGGTAAGAAAGATTTCTATACTCCTATTGAGTATGTATGTTATTTCCTATATGAGTCAATTCTGATAAGAGTAAGGTTCACTCACTCCCCCTCTCCTCTCCCATTTCCCCTCCACTGTAAAAGCTTTTTCTTATTTCTTTTTTTAATGGCAGATAATTCATACCATTCCACTTCTCCCTTTCCCTTTTTTCTCAGTACATTCCTCTCTCATCCCTTAATTTAATCATTTTTTTAAAAAAGATATTATTTCTTCATATTCAACTCATATCCATGCCCTCTCTCTACATATATTTGAATTGTTTCTTCTGGATGCTTGCAATATTTTCTCTTTGACCTGGGAGTTCCAGAATTTGGCTCTAATATTCCTGGGAGTTTTTATTTGGGGATCTGTTTCAGGATGTGATTGGAGGATTCTTTCAATTCCTATTTTACCCTCTGGTTCTAGAATATTAGGACAGTTTTTCTTGATAATTTCTTGAAAGATGATGTAGGAGCTTTGACTTTGTTATTATTTTCTGAGTGTGTGTTTTGATCCTCCTTGTCACATAATATCTGCAATGGTTAGAAACTTTTTTTTTGTTTGTTTTCTGTGCATTTTCTTAATCTATTACTGGGTTTTTAATTGTTTGTTAGGGTAGGGCTGTGTTTCCAAGGTGGAGAGTGTACTACCCCAAGCTTCAGGTGTTTTATGCAACTATTTGCAGAAATCCTTCTAGGAATCTGACCACAAGCACCCTTTTCTGCCCTGGAGCTTCTAAGTGTGTCCGTGCCCCATAAAAGCTGTAAGATTTAATGTGCTGACCCAGGTTGAGGCTCAGCTGAGTGGAGTTGTGCTGGGATTGGACAGCAGACCCCCAAGCCATTGCCACAGATCTTCTCCACTGATCTTTCAAGTCCTCTTTGATGTCTCTGGGCTGAGAGGTTCAGAAACCTCCAGCACTGCTGCTAATTACAGAGATCATTCCTCACTAACACTAGGGTCCAGCAGGAGCTGGATCTGGGGCTTCACTGGCATGTCCTGTCCCAGGACTCCCACCCTGGAATCACAGACTTTTTCTGCTGAGCTTCTAAGTTGCTTTTAGCTGGAAAAATGTTCTACTCCATCTTTTGGGGTGTTCTGATGCTCTAAAAATTTGCTTGGAATCATCATTTAAAGAAATTTAAAACAATTTGGGGGAGAGGGTGGGCAAGTTCCTGCTTTTACTCTGCCATCTTGGCTCCATCTCCTAAAATATCCTTATATATTATTAATAGCAGTTTCTCTAACATCTACTAGGCTACAATCTACTGCCCTATTCCCAGCTATGGTGATTGTTGTTGCTGTTGCTGTTTTGTTGTTCAATCAGTCATGTCCAATGTCCAATCATGTCCATGATGATTATAAATTCAAGTTAACATTAAAAATTTATGAAGATTTCTCCAATGAGACAAGAAGGAAAGAACTATGAATTCAATATCAGACTACAGAATTAAGTCTTAATTCTTATATTGGGTAGTTGGGTGACTTTGGATAAGTCCATTTCCTTATCAGTAAAATCAGAAGATTGATCTAGAGATATCTAAAGTTTCCTTCTAGCTCTAAACCCTGCACATAATCTCTTGTGCTGAGCAATGGGGCTTCAAAGATGAGTATGATACAGACCTGCTATCAAGGAATGTATAATCTAATAAGAAGACTACATGGAAGTACAAAGCAGAAATATCAGGGAGAGAGACAGAAGTACAAAAGAGAGGTCCAGAGATTTAAGTGTGATGCAATGACTCCAGCAGTGAATTAGCTAAAAGCTAGAACTAGATGACCTCTAAGATTCTTTCTAGCCTTCAAGTCATAATGCTATAAAATGCATTTCCATCATGCAGATATTCATTCTGATTTGCCTTTCCCCCACAATTACTCTGATTGAGTAATGCTTCTGAGTCATAATAAACAAAAAGTGAGTTTATCGGCTACTAAGGGATTTCCTTAGGTAAATTGGCAAGGTCCTAGAACATAGGAACTCTATTAGAAGCTCTGCCACTGAAAGAGCAACTGGTTTTTAATGAGCTGTCACTTGTAATTAGTGTGGTTCTGCTGCTGAGCACATAGATTCACAATCTTGTGCTTGGTGATCATTTTTTATTTCTTCCAAATAAAAAAAATTGAGCTAATTAATGTTGCATGGGGCTTTTTTGGGTTTCATTAAATTCAAGCTGGTTCTACCTCCTCCCTTCACTCTCTCCATTTTAATTAGTTTATTTAGCATGCTCCCCCTCCCCCTTCTCTGACTTAATCATCCAGTTGTAATCTTGTTAAATTTGCTGATTTTCATTTTCTTTGATTTGGACTTTTTCTTATTTCCCATGACATAGAGTCTGGATGAGAACTGAAGCTCAGCTGTCATTTTGAGAGCAAACTAACACTTAAAGATCTCTTTATCAGCTCCAACAAGAATATGTGAATGGCACTCCCTCCTAGCTCTCTACCTTGACTGTCCAAGTCTTCAGCTTCTCCAATGGATTTGATTAATGTGAATACTCCCATCAAGAATGCAGATCTCAACTCATCCATGTCTGTTCATCCTGCATGGCTTTTGCTCATAATCCATCATAAATTAAACCAAGGAAATTCATTCACTCTTCATGCTAGGGACCTTTCTAGCTTTCTCCCTATATCCTGAGGATACTAGTGGAGCAAGAAGGCTATTGGCCATTACTCTTCTTTTATGTCTTTTTTTTTTCCATTGCACATTTCCTTGATGACATCCTATACTGTTTCTTTGTACTCTCTTATATGGACATGTTGCAGCCTGTTCACATTGACTTGCTTTTCCCCTTTGCCCTCTGAAGAATACACATTTTTGAATTCTTCAGACTTTAGAATATCTCACATTCATAGTTATGCAGAAACACCAATACAGGTTAAAAAAAAAAAGTCTTTGTTTCTGGAAGAAGCACAAAGTTTCAAGCTTCCAAGCTTCCTGAATGGAATCGAACACATTTTCTTCCTTTAGTCCATTCTCTTCATGACAGTGGCAAAACACCTTCAGAGAGCTTGGTCAGTATATTTCTAATTTGTTGTACATTCAAAGTATCTATTCCAGATACATAGAAGCATGAACATCTTCTATAGCAGAGGTTTTTGTGAAGTCTAGTGACATTTTCAATATTTTGTTTTATTAATTATGTGTGCTGGAATTTCAACTGAGACTTTAGTCTAGTAGCTGGTGGTATAGTATATGAGTGTTTTGAGCTTGAAGGCAAGATTGACCTGGGCACAAATATAACCTCAAATAATTGCTAAATTATATGACTCTGGGTAAGTCATTTATTTAGCCTCTGTCTTCTTCAGTTTCTTCATTTGTAAAATGGGGATAACAATAGCATCTTGCTCACATGGTTATTAACTCCTTAGCATACTGCTTGGCACATATTTTATGGTGGTTCAGTTACTTCATATATGTCCAGTTCTTCATGACCCCATTTAGGGTTTTCTTGGCAAAGATATACTGGAATGGCATGCCATTTCCTTCTCCAGATCATTTTACAGATAAGGAAACTGAAGTAAAAATGGAAAATAACTTGCCTTGGGTCACCTAGCCAGTTAAGTGTTTGAAACCAGATCTGAACTCAGGAAGATGAATTTCCTGACTTCAGGTTCAGCCTTCCTGTGCCACCTAACTGTCCTGGCACATATTAGTAGATGCTTAATAAATATTTGTCCCTTCTCTTCTCTCTTTCTTAGACTGCTCTTTTTAAATGCAAACAGTAAAAAATATGTAGGATTACAAAGGAAACTAATAATATTGAAAAAATTATAAAAAATATATTTTTAAAACACTTATTTCATTTATGAACTTCAAATTAAGAATCCATGTTTTATTGTTCTTATTTTAGATCATATCCTTAACTGATTTTTTTTTAGTTGGATCAGATTCTTTTGCATGGTAATGGATGTCTTCAAGGATACTGCAGTATTTCAGGATTAATGCTGTTAAACAGCAAGATGTTATACAGAACAACTAGAGAATCTCACCATCTTCAATTTAGGACTCTGCAATGAATTCTCTTTGTGACAGTGGCAAAACACCTTCAGAGAGCTTGGTCAGTATACTTCTCCCTATTTTATTCCTCAATTAGTATTAACAATCAGAAGAAATGAACTAAAGTGAGCTGTTATATCTTTCAAAGTCATCATTTTAGTGTATATACAGAAAAAAACTCTTAAAAGAGTCTTCAGTGTGATCTTTTGCTCTATTGAATACATAGCTTTAAAAAAATCAACAAATAATAAGTACAATAGAAACTTGTGTTTTATATATTGGTCAATCATGCGATTACATAGATATGAATCTCTGTGATTCTGGCAAAAGTCTGCTTGGTCCCTAGTGATTGAGGATGTCCTTCCTAGATAAATGATTAGAATATTTTCATATTTTAAGTAAAGGGAAAAGAAGTCATGTGGATTGGTAGCTATTATTCTCTTACTTGCTTTTTTAATATTAATAAGTTTCAAGATTTTTTTTTCTTTCCATGTTCTTCAATTCTTCCTCTCCTTCATACACTTTGTGAATATATTCCTTAATAACTTCTAATTGTTATAATATGAATGTCCCTTGTTAATACTTGGTCCAATTCCACTGCTTTCCTTATTTTGTTCTCTTTAGTGTTATTTTTGTCTCTTCTTTAAATAACCCAGAACTGTGATGTTCCATCCCAAGTATTGTAACTTAATAATACAAAATTTTTATTTATATATATGTAATATAATATTATAACATAATATATTATGTAATATAATATATTAATATAATACAAGGTAACATAACAATTATAATATAAAATAATATAAGTAAAATCTATTTTGCATATATATATCAATCTTTGCAGAACTTTTCCATTTTTATTTTGTTTGATGTCCTTCTGTTTTCTTCCTTAAATGATAGACAAGGAATCAGAATAGGACTTTGCAGAACACTCATCCATCTTTGTTATAAATGGCTTCTATTAAATCCACTTAAACTGCAATACATTGTGCTAGGTACTACTGAGAAGATGTAAAACTATTACAATGACCCAGTCCCTCCCTGTTTCCACTGAGCTTATGGTAACACATATATTGGTAACTAATGAAAAATAATACATGTTTAAGAGAACAGGTGCAAAACAAATATAAAGCATAGGCTAGAATTAGGCAACTTCTAATTTCCCTGTCCAGCCTTGGCATTTCCTGGTTCTGTGATTCTGATATGAATCAAAAAACAAGCATTTATTAAGTGCCTGTTACAGGTCAGACATTGTGCTAAGTGCCGAGGATGCAAAGAGAGGCAAAAGACAGTCCCTGCCCATGAAGAGATCAGCCTGTGCTCCTAATTTAATTTCCTACTAACTCATCTGGGATCTTGTATCTCTAGTCATTCATCTCTCTCTTGTTTTCTACTAATATCTATCATATTTATGAGTCTCTATCTGATATATCCCTTTCCTATTTTAAAAAAAAACCCAAAACATATCATTTTGACACATGGAATACTATGTTCACTTCTGGATCCTTCATTTTAGGAATGACATTAACAAATCTGACTGACAGAGTAATTTAGGTATAAAAAGTACTACATGTTCTCTGATAATTTAAAAAACAGTAATTTATCAAGAATTCTCAGATATTACTTCTACCTCATAGTGTATATACTTGGAAGCTGAAAGTATCACCTAGAAAATTAAAATCAGCCAATGGCTTAATCTCATCAAGTTTTCTGTAATTTGTATTATAGTCTATATAAAACAGATATACCTGAACTGTCTCTGTCACGAATGACTTTTTTTTTCTATTTCATTTAGAAATGACTGATTTAAGCTAACTTCCAGACAAAACAAATGCAGCTAGGAAGTAAATACAAAACTATCTAATACACAAGATACAAATGCTTACTGCCACTATTACTATTATCCTGCCTTTAATCAGAATGAAAAGAAATACACAATAATAAGCCAGAAAGAGTCCTCTCTTAGGAACTAAGTAATCTGAAGTTTAGCCCCAGCTCTCTAACCAATAATCTTTCTGACCTTAAATAAACTATTTCATTACTATAAGTCTTAGACTACTCATTGGATGAAAAGGCATTGGATGGCATAAAGTCCTCCAAGATCACTGCTATCTTTAATGTTCATGTTTTATATTCTTAGATCCATTCTAACTGAATGAATATGGCTGTTCCCTCATCTAAAAAAGAAACATTATAATATGTATATTTCCTCTACCACAAGGTTTTATAAAACTCAACATAAGATAGCAAATATAAAATATTTTTAAAACTTTCAAGAGTTCTATAAATGTCACCAAGATAGAATAGTGGAAAGAATGATGGGTTTAGAGTTCAAATCTGGATTCTGACTCTTTCTAGTTATGTGACCTTAGATAAGTTATTTAGCCCAAAGTTTCTTAAACTATGGGTCACAACCCATATAGGGTCCATAATTGAATGGAGGGTTTGAGAAATTATGCTTTATTTATCAATAAATGTTTGACTTGTATATTTTATATACCTATATCCCTGGTAT
Source organism: Sminthopsis crassicaudata (assembly GCF_048593235.1). Classification (NCBI taxonomy): domain Eukaryota; kingdom Metazoa; phylum Chordata; class Mammalia; order Dasyuromorphia; family Dasyuridae; genus Sminthopsis; species Sminthopsis crassicaudata. The sequence goes on along the minus strand of NC_133618.1, from coordinate 134,497,009 downwards.
CACATAAAAATTCTTAAATGAAAAGAGATTGTGAGTGGAAAAAAACCAAAAGCCCTGTCTAGTCTATTTCTGCATAAGTTTCCTCAACTGTAAAATGGGAATAAAAATATCTATCTCCCAGGATTGTTGTGATAATCAAATGAGATATTTGTAAAGCATTTAGCACAACTCCCAGCAAATAGTTGGTAGTTAATAAATGAATGCTTATTTCCTTTCCATTTTTTTCATTATCATAAATGCTATGTAGGATTCAAAGCTTCTTACAGCTTTATCATATGTTTTCTATGTTCTAAGATCAATCTAAAGATCTAAGAATATATACTTAAATGATAGAGTAGACAAGATTCATTTCAATATATATAGGACTCCTAGTAAGGTAAGTCACTGGTCTAAAGACTCATAACACACACACACACACACACACAAAAAAAAAAACCCCAAATGTTTTCTGCTTTAAGAAGTCTACACGGAGAGAAAAGGAATTGAAAGAGGATTTAAGATGTACATAGATAAGTAAATAGAAGATAAAGGAAAGAGGAAATATTATGAAATGAAAAAGGAGGTGGGAGAGAGGGTTGTGTTAAAGAACAACTCATTAGTAAAGTGGCACTTAAACTCAAAAATAAGCTATATAGTCTGAGAAGTAGCGATGAAGAAAAGGACATTCCAATGTGGTTTGTACAAATTCTCAGAGGATGGAAATAGAATGTCAATCTTGGGGATCTACTAGAAATGGTTACTACATAGTGTGTCAAAAAGGAATAATGTGGGAGTTGGGAAAGGAGGTAAGGAAAGACCAGGAATGTAGATTGGAGTGAGACTCTGAGAGTCTCAACTCTAGGGTAAGTATGTATGCATTTTATTCTAGAGGAAATAGAGAATTACTAATAAGTTTGTGATCTGGGGAATAACCTAGTCATAAATAAACGTAGGATGTTTATTTTCTAAAACTATTAGATGGATAAATTAGGAATGGGAAAGACTAGAAACAGGGAGGGAGGCCAATTAGAAGACTGATGAAAAAGTCCAGGCTAGAGGCAATGAGGGTGTGGACATTGAATGTAAAATCAAAAGGCTCATGTTAGAACAAAAACTCTTCCACTTTCTACCTGTTTAAATCTGGAAAAGTTATTTGTCCTCCCTGGGCCCCAATTTCTTCATTAGGGGATTAAACCAGAAGATCTTTGACATCTCATCCAACACTAAATCTGCCAACTTCTGTCAAAAATGAAGATTTGATTTACTTTAGGTTCTTCCTGAAGAAGCAATAAAAAGAGTTATAAAGATTACATTAGCATTTTTATATCTTTATAGTAGAGTATTAGAGGATGGTTTTGCATTCCACTGAACCAAAATAAAGATATAAGAAGGGTTCTGCCTCAGTTATCAGATGTAACAAGTCCCACAGTTCACTTACCATACTCTAGATATGCCCTTTGGATCAATAAAATTGAAAAGTCTCTGATTCAATAAAATTGCAGAACTCTCTTTTGCCCTGGGTCATGGTGCATGGAGAGAATGGAGAAAGTATTATTTCATCAACTGTAAGGCAGAAAAGAAATCAGTCCACTGCTGTTGGGTAACAAGGTGTTCTCAATTTGATAGTGGACTTAACAAACTAAAACAGGCAAAATAGTCTTGCCAGGACCACCAGATGGATTTTACTTAAATAAAAATAATCCAAAATAAATTTTCTTCCAGATTTCTCAGAAACCTTCAATTTCTCCCAAGTTTTTGCTTTATCTAGGAAGAAAGAAGTTCCTGATAAAGGCTACAATGTTTTTATTTATAAAGAAAATATTTCCAAGGAATAGCTTTTCTGATAACTTCTCATTCTCCAACATACATTTAAGTCACATTGACAGTAAGTGTATATTGTACATGGGTTCCAGCTTGGCTCAGTTTCTCTTGGTTTTAAGAGAAACCAATTCAGATTTAGTGCTAGAAAGCTTTTGTTAGTACAATGTGTCAGAGGATGAACTATGAAGTTGGACTGTTTGGTAACCATGCAACCAGGAAGATATTGTTTTCTTCTACTATTTCTTGGAGAAAAATTTGGAAACGAACTCTTGAGTTAAGCTTGCAAATAAAAAGATGATCAGAACAGCATAAGCATGGATGATTATGGCAAACATTTCACAGCTAAAGTAAGCAATCATTTAATTGATGATTTGAAAACTTTTCAAAAGGTTCCTACCATGTTGAATACCTTTGAAACTTCATTAAAACACAAATCTAACCATGTTATCTCCCTTACTCAATAAATTCCACTGTCTCCTTATCATCCTCAAGATCAAATATAAAGTATTTCAACTAGATGGCTACACATTGGATAAAGTTCTGGACCAGGAGTCAGGAAAACCAGAATACAAATCCAGCCTCAGATCATTTTTAGCTGTGTAATCCTGGGTAAGTCATTTAATCTCTGCCTTAGTTTCTTCATTTATAAAAGAAAAGAAGGGAATAAACAATTATTAAGTGCTTACTATATGCCATATACTGTTAAGAGCTTTACAAACATTGTATCATTTGATATATAATTATTTGATATATAATAATTCATCTCTTTATAGTGACACTGTCTTCCTGACTTTTCATTGCACACCCCACTCCATCTTCTGCCTTTACACATTTCCATTGACTGTCCCTCATACTTAGAGGGACTCATTTCTGCCTCCTGGATTCCTTGATTTCCTTCAAGTTTCATCTAAAAATCTCATCTTCTGCAAGAAACCTTTCCCAAATTTGGTTAATATTATTCCCGTCCATCTGAGATTATCTTCAGTTTATCATGTATATATCTTGTGCATAGTCATAGACATTTTGACTCATTAGATTTTGAATTCTTTGAGGGTAGAGCCTGATTTACTTTCTTTGTATCCCCAATACTTGGTACAGTAAATATCATGCAGTAGGTGCTTGAAAATGTTTCTTGACTTCACTTGACCACTGTACCAAAATCTTCTCTATTGATTGTTTACTGTGTCCACTGTTGCTACCATTAAGGTTAAGGCATTGTCTCCAGAAATCTTGTTGGGAAAGCGTAGATTTTTGTACTTGCTTCTCTTGCAATATTTTATTTCTTTAGTTATATCAAATGAGGGGATTGAACTAGATTTTCTTTGAGTCCCATTATAATTTTGGCATACCATTTTATGTATTCAAAAGTCTATTCCAGCTAATAGTCTATGTTGCAAGCTTTAGCTCTACCATTCAACATCTTAGGGTTCCTTTTAACTCTGGAATTCCTTATTCTGCGTTCCAAGGTTCCTCCCACCTCTGGAATTCTACGTCCTATGCTTCTTTTCAATTCTAGCATCCTACATTCTATTCTTGGAAAAGTCAAATTATGGATTAAACCCATCTGGAGCAAAAAGTTTGCCTGGTGAAAGGGAGAGAATCTTGGAGAGCCTGGATGAGACATAAATAGATAGAGCACCTAGAGGAGGGAGTTGATGAAGACAAAATTTGCCCACTTCACAATTTTGTGGAGGACATGGTTAGAATTATGACATGTAAAAGATGGAAATAAACTTAGGCACTCATTTCACAAAACAAGAAAATGAGGGCCAGAGAAGGGAAGGCAGTATTCAAGGTCACACAATTAACTCATGTCTAAGCCAAGTCTTCTGATCCTAGATCCAATGACCTTTCATTAAACATTTCATTACAGTGACCTTATTTTCCAAACCAAAAATAGGGACACATGGTCTGTTAAAGGATATGCATTTGGCAAATCTTTATTAAAAGTTCACTTACTTTTTGAAATTGGGACACTCCTGGAAAATCTGGGACATATGGTCAGCATTCTTCTAATGGCCAAAGATAACATCTTCCTCACTGCCCCTTCAGACTAAGGCCTACTGGGCATTTTTAGGACCCACACACGCTGTGCACTCTTTTATTCCTAAAGGGCAAAACAACACACACAAAAAAACTAAGCGCAATGTTGTGTCTAGATATCTAAAGGCTGTGTGTACACTGAGAGTTCAGAGAACCAACAGACTATTAATAACATGAAAGAATAGTGATCCTGGGAGCCAGTGTACCTGGTATGAAAAAGCCTCAGTCCTGACAATGGCATCTCCTCATGATAATGCTGTCTAAATTCCAGCTGGTAGCCTCATCTCTCCCCAAACACTAGCACCTTGTATTCTCTGGCTCTGATAGTGAGCTTCCATGTAATCTTGCCCAGGTAACTTCTCTGTAATCTCCAAACCATAGTAGCACATGTGTTTCCTCCATCTCCTTTTAGGTCATCATTATGAATTATTTTCCTCTCACTAGAATGAAAGCTACCTGAGGGCAAGAACTGCTTATATTTGTATATCTGAAACAGGTAGAAATTTGTCTATCTATCTATCCATGTATCTATAAATTTATCTGTCTGAAAAAGAGATTATCTATCATCTATCTAGCTATCTGAAATAGGTAGATGTCTGCCTGTATATCTATCTACTATTTGTCATTTGCCTATCCCTCTCTCTCTCTCTCTCTCTCTCTCTCTCTCTCTCTCTCTCTCTCTCTCTCTCTCTCTCTCTCCCCATCAACTATCTGAAATAGGTATATATCTATTTGTCTATTTATCTACATACATATCTATCTAGTCACATTGCCTCTCTAAATTTCAGTTTTCTCATTTTTGAGATGAATATAATAATATTTGTACTATTTATCACAAACAGCTACATTGTATATACAGATTATTGCAGTGGGAAAAGATCTGAAGTCATAGGACCTAAGTTTTTATTCTGACTCTGCTATTTACTATTTGTGTGATCAAGGAAATAACTTGATATGTTTAGGTATCAGATTTTTCATTTATCAAATAATTGTATTGTACTAAATTCAATTTAACAAATATTTAAATACCTACTATGTGTCTATATTAGAGATATAAAGGCAAAAATGAAATAGGCCCTGCACTCTAATAGCTTACGTTCAATTGGGCAAAACAACATATAGTTGGAAAATTAAAAATAAAATATATAAAATGTGTTTCTGAGAGAGTATACAAGCAACTAGGGAGATGAAGATGAGCTCTTGGTTAGCAGTACTTGAAAGAATGTTAAGCACTCTGAAATGGAGATAAGGATAGGATGCATTGCACATGTTGAAAACACACCCTGAAGGTAATAGATGTTAGTTGGAGTCTGATATATGGGGGGAGAAATGAGCAATCCAGTTTGACTGGTATTCAGAGTGTTTGAAATAAAGGAAGGTGAAGCAAATCTGGAATGGTAGGTTGGAGCCAGATTGTGAAGGATTTCAAAAGCCAGACAATGGAGACTATATTTTATTCCAGTCAAGAGGATCCCAACTACTGCAATTTTTTGAACAGAGGAATGACAACATGAGGTCTCTTCTGGAAATAGCAATTTTGCAGCTGAATGGAGGATGACTTTGATAAGGTAAGAACATGGAAGTGCAGAAATCAGTAAGGGTCTATTCAAGTGATAAAATGAAGACTTAAACTAGAATGTTGGTCATGTGAACCTGAAGAATGTGATAGCTAAAAACAGCAAGACAGGTGAACTGATTGGATGTGAGAGAAGAAGGATAAAGAAGAATTGAGTAAAATAGAGCATGTGAACCTTGGTGACCATAAGTATCAATCAACTGACAATAATTTAGCACTTGTAGACTGCTGGAAGATACAAAGACAAAATAAAATGAATCAATCTCTGCTCCTAAGAAACTTACATTCTACTAAGAGAGACAGTATGGATATCTAAGTCCGTAGAGAATAAGCACAAAGCAGTAAAACATACATTAGTTTGAGAGGGAGAGCACTAACCATTGGGTAGGAATGGAGTGATGAAAGTCATACTTGCACAAGGGAAAGATTTCATAAGACAAAGGCTTGAGGTAAGGATTGAAATGTCTCATGTGAAGAGCAAGGGAAAGCAAACTTTAGTGGATCATAGAGAAAGGAAAGGGAAATAATGTGTAATGAACTTATAAGATCAGGTTGTGAATGGCTTTAAATATTATACAGAGAAGTTTATATTTTGTCCTAGAAGCAACAGAATATCACTGGAATTTGAATGTAATTGGGGAGATGATATAGAAGTGACATGATCAAATTCCAAAGTGAAGTGGATTTGGATTGGAATGGTGAAGAATAATTGGTTCTGTTTTCAATATTCTGATTTTGAGATGCTTAGAGGAAATCTACATTGAAATGTTCAATAAGTAGTTCATGGTACAGAATTAAAATGCAAGAATTTTATCAATAAATTTGGAAATCATTTATTTACATAATTAAACACTTGAGAACCGATTTGGTCTCTACTTGAGACAATGTAAAGAGAACTGAGAAGAGAGAGCTTTGGGATATTCCTGCAGTCAGTGGCCATGATGTTATATATACATGATGGTCTGAGAAAAAATAGTTGAGCAGATAGAAGAAGTAGAAAAGTGTCCCTAAAATACAGAAAGAAAGAATACAACAGGAGGGGAGTCAATATAGTCACATACTATGGATGGGTCAAGAAGGTGTGAATTGGGATGCAGGGAGGTCTTTAGATATGGTGATTAAAAGGTAAATGGTACCTTTATAGACAGCTGTTTCAGTTGAGTAATAAGAGAGGAAGAAAGTAGGCATTAAGTACCTATTTTGTGTCAGGCACTGTGCTAAATACCTTACAAATATCTCATTTCATCCTCACAAGAACCCTGGGAATATTACTTACATTTCACAGTTGAAGAAAATGAGGCAAACAGAGCCTGAACTGAAATCACTGAATAGGTGATTTTTTTTTCAGGGAATTTGGCAGAGAGAAGAAAAATAAACATGGATTCCATGACTTCCTCTTGGTCTGTTCAATTATTAGGAGCAGAGAGGGTGAATAGTAGAAATATCCATGTTTTAGGGTATGTCAAGGCATGAGAAACAATAAAAAAGGAGGCAAAGAATTTGAAAGTAGAGGGCAATATGAAGTTGAAAATGAATCAAGACAGAGAAAAGAAATATTATAACCAAACATGAATATTTAGGTTATTGATCATTTGTGACTGTGACCATCCCAAAATATGTGACTGAATTAGAGAACAATAGTAGAACATGGGATTTGAAGAGATTGAGGAATTGGGAGATTAGAGCATTTGAGATAGCATCAGTGTATATGTTGAAGTCTTCTAGTATGAAGGTAAAAGTTGGGGGAAAGAGGTAAATAATCACTCAGGTACCAGACTCCTTAAGAAAAGACAGAAGATTACCTAGGAATCAGTAAACAATATCCACCATGATCTAGTTAGGGTAATATATTTTGACAGAGTGAAATCAAAAGGAAGAAGAATTGCTGAGTTTTAGTGGCAATAGCAGAGTCTGGACTTAATGCCATATTGGAGTATTTGAGTATAAATGTCAGGTAATTCCAAAGAGTATATCACCTGCAAGCCCTAAAGTTTATTTTAAAATATCAAACTTCTGAAAAGATTGGATTTCTTGGTAGGAATTTAAAAAATTTCTTATATAGGTGAAAAGAGATATTTGTTGTAATCCAGGCTTGAGGATTGAAGAGAAAACTTAGGACAAGAAGAAAAGGGACTCAAAAGATAAAAGACATTGTAAAATTCGGTTATGTAACTTGAATCCGAATTCTGAAGAATGGAAACTAATTATATGTAATATCTAAGTGCCCTTCTATCTCCAACACTTTAATACTAATCATAAGCACCCTAAAAATCTGAGTTATATTTAATTGAGGATCTATGTTTAATAGAGGAAGTTTTCATGATGTAACTGGGGCTTGATCAGAGTCTTGAATGGTTTATAGGACTAAGGTAGACTTCCCCTCCTATTTCTTGTTTTCTTTTTCTTTTTTTTTTTTTTTTTCTTTTTCTTTTTCTTGTCTTTTCTTTCTTTTTGTTTTTTTGTGTTTTTTTTTTTTTTTTTTTTTTTTTGAGGTAATCAGGATTAAGTGATTTGTGGAGAGTTACATAGCTAGTAAAAGTCAGAGACAGGATTTTAATTTAGGTTCCCCTGGGTTATGCTCTATCCACTGCCCCACCTAGTTTCCCCAACTGCCTTTTATTTCATTGTTCTTACTTTAGCTTTTTTTTTTAATTAACAAAAATCTATTTTATCTTTTTCCTACCCCCTATCAAGAGGAGGCAAATTTTTTTTTAATAGTATTGATTTTTTTTCTCCCTGAGGCATTTAGGGTTAAGTGACTTGCCCAGAGTCACACAGCTAAGAGGTTTTAAGTATCTGAAGTCAGATTTGTACTCAGATTCTGGTACTCTGTCCACTGGTACTCTCAGATCCTGGTGCTCTATCCACTGTGCCACATAGCTACCCCAGTATTGAAATTTTGTAACAAAAATGCACAATAAAGGAAAGAAATTCAACCATTGCTCCATTTCCCTCCAATGGCTCATTCTGTACCCTTAATCTTTCACCTCTCTATTAAGAGATGAGTTACTGTACTTTATCATCAGTCCTTTGGAATCACAATTGATTACTAATTACATTGACAGGAGTTTTCAAGTCTTTCAAAGTTGTTTGTCTTTACAATGGCATTACTTCATAAATTATTCTCCTGATTTTGATCATTTTACTTTACAAGAATTCATACAAATCTTTTCAGGTTTTGCTGGAACTATCATTTTCCATTTCTTATAGCAAAGTAGTATTTTATGATGTTCATTTGCCATAATTAGTTCAGTTATTGCCCCAATTGTTGGACAACTCCCTTCTTTATTTCCAAATTTTTGCCAGTATAAAAGAGTTGCTATAAATGCACACATATACAAAAATATGAATGCAAATATGTATATATACATGTATGTATGGATTTGTGTGTACAGAAATATATCTGTGTGTATAAACTTATATCAATTGTGTATATTGATCCTTTTTCTCTTAGGATGGGTTGATATTCAGCCCAACTAACAACCAATTAAAAAAGAGCCAAATTACTGTCCTCGGCCCTCAGGTAGAGGGAGAAGGAAGGAGTAAGAGAAGCAGGGATAAATATCTTCATCTCTTTTCTACTAACATTCTTCTCTGATGGTTCACCATAGCATGAAAATGATCCCAGGATCTAAAATGCCCTTTGGCAATTCTCAAATACCTTTAAGAAGGAGAGGAGAAAGGTTCCATTTGCATCATAAAGGGAACTCCTGCACCAATGAAATTACAGATGTTTCTGAGTAATGGAGTATAATTTTCATAAAGTTTTTTTCTTAAACTAAATTAAACTCTGACTTTTGTAGCTTCCAGCAATTGGTTCCAGCTTCAACCTCAGGGGCCAAAGAGAATAAATCTAATTCCTCTTCTATTTGGCAGCCCTTCAAATACTTGAAGACAGCAAATATGCTCTATCCTTGTATGGAATGCTTTTAGTTCTCTCACCATCTTAGTAACTCTCCTCCTCTGTAGGAGATCTAGCTTGTCAATGTCCTTAAGCTTTAGCACTCTTCAGAATAAAACTGTTTTTAGATATGGCCCAACTAGGGCTTAGAGAGCAGTCCCTAATATCTCTGATCCTCAATATTCTATTTTGGTCAGTGTGGTCTGAAATCACATTCTTCTAACAAAATCCTCCTGTCACATCTCAACGTGTCATGAAGATGAGCCTGGCTTCTCAAATGCTTTGCCTACAGAGCACAAGCTCTGGAACCTCCTACAAAATGTATCTATAAGATGAAAGGGTTTAATTAGAAGACATCTAAACTCTCATTGAGCTAAAATTATAATCCAGAATTTTTTGAAGAATCAATGTGCAGCACTCCCTTTTGGGATTCCCCTTAACAACTTGCATTCAGAGATTGAATATTGCCCACACATCACCTCTCCTCTATGACTATCATAAGTTCAAAATATGCTATGGGTCCATTTTCCTATAGCTCACAAACTCCCACCAGTGCATTGACCCTTACTCTAGTCAGCCAGAGAATACAAATATTTTAGGGAAAAGATATTTACCGAAATGGCATAGCATGAATAGTATTTCCCCATGAACCTGGAGCATATTTCCCATACATTTACTCAGTGTCAGTGGATATATTGTTGAGTACTCTAATAAAGGGATATGTACATATGGAAGCCAATTTCAAGAACTGTATTACTTTTCTTTTCTCCTGGTTATCATATTGTTTTTACCCTGGATATAGGGTATCTACTAATTATGTCTCTCTGATGGGATTCCTGAAGTAGTTCCCCTCTATAACTCAGTGACTTGCATCTAAACTCTATAAGTCTGCTCTCTGTAGATACAGAGTCTCCTGCTAAGATAGTGATTTTTTTTTTTTTTTTTTTTTTTTTTTTTTTTTTTTTTTTTTACTAAATGTCATTACAGTTATGGGTATGAGAAAAAAAGAAATTACATTCTTTCCCCACTATATTTTGGAAGAGGCATAAGAGAAAATGTAAGAGGTTTAGAAGATACCTTTTCAAGAACTATGTTTTTCCTCCATAGTTTGATCCCTTCCAGATCCCCTTGACAAACTCCAAAGCTGACTGGTTATTTTTTTTAAAGGCACCATGAATGTGACTGTTAGGTAGGTAGTCAATGCCCAGCCACTCTCACCACCAGTATCATCACACTACAATCTACCATTTCAACTTAAATGGGAAATGTCTTCACACACCCCCAAAAGAATAAAGAAGTATGCATAGGTCTTTACACTACTCCATCAAGTCTGAAATAGATGTACCATTAAAAGGCATGAATAGGACACTCTTAGCTTTAGACCCTTAGAATCTGGGAATGGATCACTTAGGTATGAGTCATACATAGCTTCAAGCCCTTACAATCTTTGAATAAAGACAATTCAGAATCTGAAAATCTATGTACTTTTATTCTTATATCCTGTAAGTTCATCAATTCAGTTGAAGAGAGTCAAATGATTTGTCCTCCCTATCCCTAGTAATAATAATAAAAACAATAAAGATTTTAATCAGTAGAAAGTGCCAAAGTTCCATGGACTTTAAATTAAAACTACTATTCACTCCTGAAACAAAGTATAGGGCTTTAAACTGAAAAGAATAAAATAAAGAATATTTATTTGATTAATTTTCCAAAGCCAAAAAAATGGTCCATCTTATTTCCATACAAAAAAGTAGATTTTTAGAAAATTGGAATTTGGCTCAATAACTGTTCTTTACATAGAAAGCCACTTAATATAAATATGTGTAATAAGATTCCCTAGAGTTTGACCCACCAAAAGAAAATAGTTTCAGTGATAAGAGAAAGTGCACATAATACTCAATCTATATGAGGCCTATAAATGAATTGAGACAATATCATATGCCCCCACTGAATTAAATTTTTCTGTCTTTGATAAGTGACTCCAATTAAGTTTTATTTTTATAACCTTTGTGAATTCATATGAATGGATTGGGATAGAAGATAAGAAAGGTGGTGGTGGTGGTGTATGAAGGGGAAGGGGAGTCCTTATTAATATAAAATTTATGTATTCTTTCATACATAAATGTTTTTGGCAAAAAGGAAAATAGAAACACTCCCTTTTCTATTTAGAGCTCCTTTTCATAGAATATAAGTGAAGGTAATTTTCAAATTTGAGATTAGATTGTAAAATCACACAAGTTTCTAGGAAATCATAGAAAATAATAGATAATTAAGACAAGTTTCTCACTAAAAATCCCATTTTATTAGAGCTGGATTAGGACCTAAGTTGAATTTTCTTATTTTATGGATAAGGAAGTTGAGACCCAGAGAGTGAAATAATGAGTAGCCCAAAATCACACAATTATTAAGTGGCAAAGATGGACCCACATTTTTTGACATCAAATTCAGCAAGCAGTTTATGTAACTCACCTGTTGTCATGTGTATCAATCAATCATAGTGATTCAATGGCTAAAAAACCACCAAGAGATCAGTCACCCTCAAAACCACAGTATATTAATGAGAGATAATATTTAGGAATGATGAATTCAAAGATGATATTAATGATAGCATTTATGTAGCACTTTTAGGTTTGCAAAGCAAATTACAAGTATCATCTCAATTGATCTCACAACAACTTTGTGTAGTAGGTGGTATCATTTTATCCCCATTTTACAGATGAGGAAACTGAGGAAGTCAGAGATCAAATGACCTATCCAAAGTTACACAATCAGAAAGTATCGGAGGGCAGATGTGAACTCATCTTCCTGGAGTCCAGCCCAGCCAGCACTTTATCCACTGAGCCACCTCAGCTTTACTAATTCAGTACAGACTAAATCAATAAGGAGGATTTAGAAGATTCCCTGAAATAGTACATGTGCCTTCCAGAGATAAATATTGGTAGCATTCTAGTTTTCATGGGAAGTGTTTAAAAAAAAAAAGGCCACAAGAGTAAATTATATTTCCAAGCAAATCTGCTTAAGTGGAAGAGCTGAGGGACAAGTATATGACTTTTAAAAGAGCATTGTAATTATGAACTTGAAGTAGGATACATGCAACAAAGAAGACTGAAAAGATATGATGAGTAAAAAGAAGGAGAAGCATAAGACCTATAAGAAGTCATAAAAATCAAGAATAGTCATATGTATATTTCAACAGGATTAAATACTACAGGAAAGATGAGAAGAGTTGAGTCTGACAAAAGATTATTGGATATTTGAATGTGGAAAGAAGGAAAGGGAAAAGGAGAGGGAGAGAGGAAAATAGATGGAGGAAGACAGAGATGAAAAAACAGGTTTTGTTGGATGAACAGGGAATATTTTGTTTGAAGAAGAGGGAACTTGGGGTCTCACATGAAGAGATTAGACTGATTGGTTTTAAAGGGATAAGGCTAGTAGTAAATGCTGGAACTGATTGGGAGGTAACTAAACTCAATATGAAAAAGGTAATTTTTACAATTTGAATACATTCCAAAAGTGCAATGATCTGTTTGGGAAGCTAGTGAGGTTCCTATGAAGGAATGAATATCTCTAGTAAGAGGCTAGATGACTATTTGTTAGGGATCTTTTAAGTCTTCCTTTTCAATAAAGAGTTTGATTTAGTGTCTTCTCAAGACCCTTGTGAGATTCAATAATTCTATGATATATCTCTAGAATTTTTTTCCCTGCAAAAGGAAGCAATGAAATAGAATGGTAGTTGGCAGCTATGGTAAGAGGGCTTTTTAAAGAAGGTAGTGTTTTGTTGTGGATTTTTTTTTTTTTTAATATGGGGATAGAAGGGAGAGAAGCTTTCTGAAATTTTGAATCCCAAGTTAAAAATGCTCTTTTTAAGGTATATTGTGAACCTCTGGAATATGTCCCACTGAAAAGTCCAGCTTCAGACATAGTTTTCAATGTTTATCAGATGATTTGACCACACAAGAGCACTCTCAGGAAATATTGGGGGAAGAGAGGTCAGCTCACAGGATCAAGACTTAGAGCTAGAATGGGCCTTAATAACAACCTAGTCCAACTAACCCATTTATCAGATAAAGAAGATGATCCCCAGAGAAGTTAAATGTTATGTTCAAGTTCAGATAAATAATGACAGAGTCAGGATTTGAAGCCAGGTAATGGATTCCAATTTCAGTGCTTTGTACGTTCTGCCATAATAATTCTGCTTAAATACATTTTCCCTGAGTGCAGCGGGTCATATTAATTAGCAGCAGAAAAGAGAAATGGTGAAGTCCTCCTCCTCTTATTCCTCCTCCCCCTCCTTTTGCTATTGCGTGTAGTCTGCACCAAATGGGTGAGAAACCAACATCTGTGGGGCCTGCTGACTTCCTGCTCAAAGCCCGAGGATGGACCAGAACCAGATGTGCTTCGACCTTCTGAAAACCTACACATAGGCAGAAGGTCATAACACAGTGTCTAAACACAGCCCACGTGAACCATATGCAGGCCCCCACTTTTCCATGATGTCTCAGAGTTTGGGATGTAGCCAATTGGAAAGAACCATATTGTTAGCACATTTCATACAGCACACAGTCCCCAGAGGATTAAGCCTTGCTGGCAATGGTCCATAGCCTCAATGGTGGTCACTTTTCCGAGAAAAAAAGCTGCCCCTTAAGCCAATCCAGAGAGGAAGAAGCCAATGTCCATTTTGGTTTTTTCCCAGTTTCCTAGAAATGGAAATTAGAAATGGAAAATGTCTTTTGGTTCTCTGAAGGTCAGCTTCTATGGTCTGGATCAGGCTTGTTCCCTAACAAAATAGGATTTTTCTGACTTTTTAAATGACTCAAACAGGGACCTTGCCACTTCCCTTGTGGCTATGTTCTACCATCCAAGATATCGTGTGAGATGTTGGGAATTTCTGATTTTCAGCCTTGACATTTCTCTAATTTCAGTATGTTGATCATTTTGGACCACCCTGAAAACCTTTCTCATCTTTCAGCTCTCCTCTTTAACAAGAAATCTACAGAATTTAGTCCTTGGAGCCATATGCGTGGTTTAGACAAACTATTCCATTCATCTTCCCATCCTTTCTATGGAAATGGTACCACATTCTAAATAGTCCACATTCTAAATACCTTCTGTTGTTGAGTCCTGCTTTAGATGTTGGAGAAAATGAAGAGTTTCAACATAGTCTTTGCTTTCATGAACCCAGAAGGTAACTGTATGGCTATACTTTGTTTGGCCAGAGGCATAGTGTATAGACTTGGATTCAAATATTATCTTAGTAGGTCATGGGGATTATGGGAATGTCAGTTAAACTCCCAAGGTCTCATTTTTCCCATGTGTAAAATAAAACGATATTACTTATATTACTTCCCTGATGGGGGATGGAAGTTATTTTATAAACCATAAAATGGTATTTTCATGTGTTGTGAAGAAAGTACTTTGCTAACATAAAAACACTGATAAATATAAATTCTTCTTTTCATTCTTTACATTCTCAACATCTCTGCCCAACCAAATCCAACTGGAGTTCTTCTTTATGCCAAGTTATCCTCTGGCCCAATTCTATCTTTAGGTTTCTCCTTTCTTAAAGTCATGGGGCTGTCCCCTGCAAACCCCTGACTGCAGGATGGATATAGCTAAGCAAATTGATTCTGTGAACAGGGAATTAGCAATTAAAATCCTTCTAATAAAATGGAAGACTACCAGCCTTTTCTAGGTTCCTCACCTCTGCCATAAGAATCTCTGGGTCTTTCATCTGTCCTGCCTTCAAGTCCTACAGAATCCAATTTTTTGGGTATCTGTTGTATCCTAAAGATCTATGGGCCTTACCTTCTGCACTGTTACTAAACCCTAGGGACAATTGAACTTCTCCATATATATGTGATATCTTCCTCTTTTTGACTATGAGCATCTTGAGAGCAGTGATTATTTCACTTTTCTATTTATGACCCTAATGCTTAGCACATGCTCCACACATAACCAGAGATTATTTCATTCATTAGTTCTTTTGTTCATACATTCATTGACAGTAAAATGTAAGTTTCTTAAGAGCTATTTTTCTTTCTTTTATTTTTGTTTCCATTCCCAAAGCCTATCATGATTTTCTGAATGCAATAGTTGCTTAATAAATGCCTTTTGAATTAATTGAACAGAATTAAATTAAATTATTATGCAATCCATACTCATGCTATTTTTGGAGGGAAGACATATGTCTTTGGTGTTCTCCTACCTCCCCATTTACTGCCATTTTCTCTATTTTTTGGTATCTGTGATTCATCCCTACAGACATCTACATCAAGTTCAGCAAGTTTTCCACTAATCCCCACAGATATCAAATGACAATGACTCAAGGGAATGCCTTTTCTTTAATAGAGGATTCTTGAAGATTAAAAATATTTCAGGAATCAAAGATATGAATTTCTAATTATTGTTTTAGGTTTTAGTAAAGTGATGAAGTAGGGTGTGAAGGGAACTTTTTACATCTCACCTCAAATTACACAATGAAATCAGTTATTTCCCAAAGGAAAAGTGATCAAAAGAGCATGAACAAATGACTCTCTAGAGAAGAATTGCAAACTATTAACCACTACATGAAAGATTTCTTCAAATCACTAACAAGAGAAATGCAAATCAAAATACTTCTGAGATTTTACCTCACACTCAGCAAATTAGAAAGGGGATTAAAAGGGAGAATAATGTAATATATTTTAAGGAATTTTGGAAAGATAGACTAATATACTAATGGTACAGAAGTGAATTGGGCCCTCCATTCTGGGAAAGCTATTTAGAATTATGCCAAAAAATTACTAACATACTCGGTTTTATAGAGACCTTTAGCTTAGAGACCCTTCTGATAATAAAATTTAAGGAAGTCAAAGACAGAAAGAAAAGTGCTATATATACACCAAAATATTCATAACAACATTTCTTTTAGTTCTAGCAAAAGGTTGGGGGGAAAAGATGCTAATTGATGGGTGAATTGCTGAATAAATTTGTGGGGAAGGGAACAAGCACATACAGTTAGGTACTATGTGCCAGACACTGTACTAAGTGTTTTGCAAATATCATTTCATGTAATTGTTAACAACAATCCTGGGAGGGAGATTCTATTATTATTCTCATTTTACAAATGAGGAAACTTCGGGAAACAGAAGTCTTGTCCAAGATCACAAAGCTGAGAAGTGTCTGGAGACAAATTTGAACTAGTCTTTCTGACTCCAAGTCAACCATTTACCATTTTGTCACCGAAATGCCTTTGGATGTACATGAATATAATTGAATACTATGTTGCATCGTCATTATCAATAACATATATACATATATGTATATATATATATTACTTTTTTAAGTTTGCAAAGTGCTTTCCATGTATATCTCATTTTATCCTGGCAACAATTTTATCAGGTAGTTGATTTAATACAGATGAGGAAACTGAGATGGGGGGGAAGGTTAAATGACTTGCCTAGAGTCACATAGCTATTAAATTTCTGAAGCAGGATTTTAACTCAGGGATTCATGATTCCCAATCCAGCATCTTATCCACTATGCTACCATAAGAAATAATAAATTTGAAGAATTAATAAAAGCAGAAGAATTATAAGCAGAGTAAATCAAGCAAAGCAAGAAAAGTAAACCTACAATTGATTATAATAAGTGTAAAGAACACAAAACCTGAAGTGAAATACTATATAATTATCATACTCAACTTCATACATAAAGAAAAGAAAAGAACATTAACTGTCCTACCTTTTTGCTGAGGTTGGGAACTCTGGGAGTAGGATATTATATTATGTATACCATGAGGCCCTGTTGTTGTGATGGTTCATTTTCCTGAGCTGCTTCTTTTCCCCCAAAGGTAGGGAGAGAATGGATAATGGAACATACTTGGAAATAAAGATTATTCAAATTCAAACATGTATATGTACATATAGGTAGAGGTGTATATATATGTATATGCATGTGTTTTTTAAAGATCATTTTGAATTTTGAGAGTAAAGTGATATATAGTGGTGAGATTGGGATAAAATTGTAAGGGTTTTCAGTGAAGACATTTAACAGTAAAATAATTAAAGAATATAGCAGTTTTTGTTTATGTGTTTCTTTTTTGTTAATACTGTTTTTATTATGGATAAGAAAGACCTAAGCATATTGTTAGGTATTGAGGAGGTAGTCATTATATAGGAAGAGATTCAAGTTAAAAGACAAAATAATTGAAGGCAAAAGCCAAAGAGAATATTCAGCTGCCAAAGTGTAGGGTTGACCATATCAGCCCCTACTCAACAAACTTCCATGGTTTCCTAATACTTCCTTGATCCAATTGAAGTTCTCTGTTTGACATTTAAAGTCCTTCACAACCTGTCTTCTTCTTTTTCAACCTTACATTTTCCCATTTTCTTCCTCTCTACACATTAGGCAATGTAATTATACTTTCTTACATTCTGTTCCTAGCATGAAACTCTCTGTCTCCCTTCTTTATACTGACTGTCCCCCCATTTACAAATTTCACTATTAGTAGCTTTTTAGTTTCTTTGATTTCCTTCAAATTCAGTTCAAATTTTACTTTCTATAGGAAATATCTCCTAGTCCTTCCTTCCTCTAAAAGCCTATTCCACATATTCTGCATACATTTTGTATGTACCTAGTTATTTAGATGTTGTCTCCCCCATTATATATGAGATTCTTGAAGGGAAAAAACTATGTTTGCTTCTTTTGTATCCACAGTGCTTAGCACAGTGCCTGGAATATGGGAAGTGCTCACACTAGAAGAATGGGAATTTAAAACGTTTTGAAGGACAAATTACATCAATTGATACAGTTCTTTTTTGGTGCATGAAGAAAATAGACATAACAGGATGAACATTTTTATTTCAAAGTAAATATTTTTGTGTCAATTGTCACATCATCCAGGAAGAATTTTTTTTATTCTAAAGTAAAAATGTTTGCATCAATTGATATGCCTGATTTCCACTGTAATAAATACTTGTAAAATGATTGATTGACATTGAGAGACCAGATGAACTTAGAAAATATGATTTTATAGTGTGATAGTTTTCTGACTTCCTCTAACAGATTTAAATGACTATGTAGTAAAAATAGAAAAGGTAGATGATGAGAAAAGACTAGGGTTGAAATTACTTGACTGTGAATAACAGAAAGACAAAAAGGGTAAGGAATTCCAGAGTGAGAACAGAGCCTTGTAGAATCATCTCTGAGGTCAATTTTGTGAAAGGGAGGTGAAGGACCAGAGGTAATGATGACAATAATCAATAAGTTCAAGAGAAATAAGGTAGTAGGAGGAATGAAAGGACAGCAGATTGTGAACAGAAGGGGAATTTCTGTGTTAAAGATCTTAGAAGTTGAACAGTTTGGGGAATCTATGATTTCTAAGAAATTATTACTCTTGTGGATAATGAGAGAGAATGGAATTTGATCTCATGGGAATTGAGGAAATGTGTGAAATGGAAAGCCAAAAAGTTCAAAGGACCATCCCTGTCACTATTAAAGTACTAGAGACTAAAGATAAAAGTTAGGGTGGAAAAGGATTAAGATCAAGAAAGAATATAGAACAATTCTGTTGATATTATCTGTTTGTTTTGTTTCTGTTTTATTAAGATATTTTGTCTTAATATTTTTATTTCAAATAACATTCTTCTCCCCTTCCTTTAGGACAATTAGGTGGTGTGGTAGATAGAATACCAATACTGAATCAGGAAGACTCATCTTTTGAGTTCAAATCTGGCCTTACCTATTTACTAGTTATGTGACTTGAACAAATCATTTAACCCCATTTGCCTCAGTTTCCTCACCTATAAAATAATTTAAAGAAGAAAATGACAAACATTCCAGTAACTCTGCCAAGAAAACCTCAAAGACAATTAGAAAGATTTGGACACAACTGAAAAATAACTGAAAAACAACCTAGAGGTTCAAAAACTTCAAAAATTTCAGAACTTCAAAAACCAGACCAAGATAAACAAAATCAAATGAGATAAAGTCCCATTGTAAAACTAACCCCTTCTTTCCTTAAAATAAATTTAACTGAAAAGTTAAAAAAAAAAACCAAAAAACCCCCCCAAACCCTTATTCACTAGTTAATTTTTTCCCCATGCAACAATAAGGAGTTAGAGATTGGAACCTATAGAATAAGATATAATCTTTTATCTAAGCATTCAGGGCCTTTTACTGTGTGACTTCAAACTCTCCAGGATTCATATTATTCACTTTCATACACTCCACATTGTAGCAAAGCAAGTCTAATCTCTCTCCCTTCATCTCAACCATTCAATAAATTTTACCCTCTATGCTTGGAACATGTTTCCTCCATATGTTTCCCTGCTGAAGTTTTTCTCTTCCTTGAAAGCCCAGTTATCCTCCTATGGAATCTGTCCAAATTTCCCCTAATGACAATGATTTTAGTCTTAATTTTTATACCCTTTTCTAGATACCTCACTTGTCCTTATAACAATCTGTCCTGTGTCATGGTATTTGTACATTTTCAGTACATTAAGTTCACTAAGGACTGGGTGACTAAGCATTTTTGGGTGGTACTAAAGAAAGATGGCTACATTTAGAGTAAATTGACTTGTTTTTTAATTCCATTTCTGCTACTTATCTATTACCCATTTAGCCCTGGGCAAGTTATTCAACATTGGGACTGTCTCCTCATCTGTGATATGAAAAGATGATCTCAGGTCTTTGCAGCTCTAAATCTTGTGTTCCTAGGATTGTGCTATGCTATTTTCCACCTTCATATCGCCACTGAGGCATGGTGTTGTGAACATAATAGGCACTCAATAAATATTTTGTTGATATATTTGAATTTGGTTAATAGTCATTAGCAGAAAGCGATTTAATGACTTTTCATTGGTATAATCTATGCCATGACCTAAAATGGTCCACACCCATTACTTATAAAAGAGAATATTTGATGCACAGAGGAGGGGGTGTGTACCAGTAATTGGGACCTACCAAAGGAACTTACTCTTATCCTTATTCTCACCATGAATGAGTACAAAATCACTGCTTCATGACAAAATTACTGAGCTAAGAAGCAATGATTAGTTTCCATAGAGAAGCAACAAACATGACACAGTTAATTTGAGTCAGAGTTTGGGTGTATATAGAATCAGAGATTTAAATCTGGAAGGGACCTCAGAGGTTATCTAGTCAACCACCTTCACTTAATAGCAAAACTAAAATGTGAAATGACTCATCTAAAAATATATATGTAGGAAGTAGTAGGTTTGACCCTAGGTCCTTCAAATCCAGAGCCATCACTCTTTCTGTGGGATTGTTTGAAACTTTTTGTTGACATTCAGGATTCTCTTTAACTCGGGCTCAATCTCAGGCTACTCTCACAGTTTCTAAAGAAAGATATAAGCAAATAGTTCTGCCAGGTGTAGAAGTGTTGAAAACTCTTAGTCTTCTTTGTTGTTACTAAATGAGATAATACTTGTAAAGCATTTAGCCCAATTCCTGGCACATAGTAAATGTTTAACAAATTGTTGTTCCCTTCTGCTTTTTTTTTTTTTTTTCCTACTCTTCCTTTATTACTTTAACCAAAAAGACAGGACTATTAGATCTAGTAGAAGAGGCGTTGGGGAGAAGTAGCTGCTGCCAATACCCCTAAGAAGAGAAATATGTTGTTTTGGTGGTAGTCTACAGGAAATTATATATTTTTTTATTTTCAAAACATATGCATGGATAATTTTCTTTTTCTTCTTCTTTTTTAATTATTATAGCTTTTTGTTTACAAAATATATGCATGGGTAATTTTTCAGCATTGACTCCTACAAAACCTTCTGTTCCAACTTTTCCCCTCCTTCCTCCCACTCCCTTCCCCAGGTAGACCAATACATGTTAAATATGTTAAAGTATACATTAAACACAATATATGTATACATATCCATACAGTTATTTTGCTGCACAAGAAAAATCAGACTTAGAAATAAAATAAAATTAACCTGAGAAGGAAATAAAAAATGCAGGCGGACAAAAACAGAGGGATTGAATATGCTATGTTGTGGTTCACACTCATTTCCCAGAGTTCTTTAGCTGGGTGTTCATTACTGCTCTATTGGAGCTGATTTGATTCATCTCATTGTTAAAAATGGCCATATCCATCAGAATTGATCATCGTATAGTATTGTTGTTGAAGTATATAATAATCTCCCGGTCTTGCTCATTTCACTCAGCATCAGTTCATGAAGGTCTCTCCAGGCCTTTCTGAAATCGGTCCTTTCTTACAGAACAATAATATTCCATAACATTCATATACCATAATTTACTCAGCCATTCTCCAACTGATGGTTATCCCCTCAGTTTCCAGTTTCTGGCCACTACAAAGAGGGCTGCCACAAACATTTTTGCACATACAGGTCCCTTTCCCTTCTTTAAGATCTCTTTGGGATATAAACCCAGTAGTAACACTGCTAGGTAAAAGGGTAGGCACAGTGTGATAACTTTTTGAGCATAGTTCCAAATTGCTCTCCAAAATGGCTGGATGTATTCACAACTCCACTAATAACGTATTAGTGTCCCAGTTTTCCCACATCCCCTCCAACATTTGTCATTATCTTTCCCTATCATTCTAGCCAATCTGACAGGTATCTCAGAGTTGTCTTAATTTGCATTTCCCTGATTAATAATGACTTGGAGCATCTTTTCATATGACTAGAAAGTTTCAATTTCTCTATCTGAAAATTGTCTGTTCATAATCTTTGGCCATTTATCAGTTGGAGAATGGTTTGATTTCTTATAAATTAGAGTCAATTCTCTGTATATTTTGGAAATAAGGCCTTTATCAGAACCTTTGACTCTCTAGGAAATTATAAAACCAGTAAGAGCGTTAGTCCTTGGTTCGAGATTTCAGCTGGTCCATCGTGAAGCACTGGTAGAGCTGTTTATAGTAACAAAAAGAGAAGCAAGAAGTGTAAATGAAGAATTGGGGAAGGTCACTATTCCTGCATTAATGTCTCTAAATTTCTATTGTCTGTTCATGGATACAAAAAACATTTTCTTCACTATTCTCTTCCTTTTTACAAGTTAGAACTGGCTGTAGTGATAATTTAAGGTTACATTATTAATGTTTTCAGGTGATAATAAATCTGTATCACAACCCCAGCCATATCCTCAATAACTTTTTTGAGGGGCAAGGCAACAAGCAATTATTAAGCATCTACTATATGCCAGACACTGTGTTAACCACTTTACAAATGTTTTCTAATTTGTTCCTCACAATGATTCTGGGAGGTAAGTGTTAATATCTCCATTTTATAGTTGGGGAAATCAAGTCAAAGATATAGGTGATCTGCTCAAGATTACATAGTTATCACATGTCTGTGACCACATTTGAACTCGAGGCTTCCTAACCCCAGGTGATAAACTATCCTGTCCCCACCTAGACATCTTTGAGCCTTCTCCTATTCACTTCAGTCAAGTCCAAGCCAGACTATGGGATTCTGCCATCCATTATTCATTCTGTGGCACTCTTTGAAAGTCCTGCACCTGCAGGGTCTGCTGTGGTTAGTAGAATTCCATCTGACCTGTTGTCAAGACAACCCAGTCTGGGCATTAAGCCAAAGTAAGGAGCTTTATGAGACTAGGTTATATGGGCCAAACAACTAAGAACTAAGTAGGCTTAGTGAAGATGGAAGAATAAAACACCCAAGAGTTTTCACTTCTTAATTGTCGATAACAGGTGATGCTGGTATGTATAGTAATATCCATTACCATTATGCAGCAACAACTGGTGATGAAAAAAAAAATGGATTGAGAAACCAGAGATATGGCTCATGTGCCCAGGTTTAACATTAATTCACCATATGGGAAGTTCTTTTTCTTTTTTTTGGAAAAAGGATCCTAATAATGTAATGGGTAGCGAAAATACACTGGATTTGAAATCAGAATGACCAAGTTCGAACTGAAACTGTATAATTAATTACCTGTGTGTGCATGGTCTTGTTGCTTAGCCTCTTTGGATCTCAGTTTGTTCATCTATAAAATGAAAGGGTCGGACTAAGTAACATTTACAATCTCTTTCAGTTCTATATCATACAATTATTTTGTTCTTCCATAGTCCCTTTCCACTGAGTTCACAGGAAATGTTCAGAAGCAGATCAAATAATAAAGTCTGGTGAAAATTTCAGACAATGTCAAAAGAAGCATCATGGAGTAGGTGGAAGACCACTTACCTCCCAGTTTCAAGCATGTTCACTGGCTGTCTCCCATGCCTATAATATTCTTTTTTCCTCTTTTCCCTCAAGTTTCCTTGTTTTCATTCAAAATCCCACCTTCTGCAAAAAAGCCTTTCCCAATTCTCCACAATTCTAATACCTTCTCTTTTAGAGTATCTTCAGTTTATCCTGTGCCTGTGTTTTATATGTACTCACTTGTCTGCATGGTACCTCTGCTGTTAATGTTAGCTCTTTACAAAAAGGCATTTTTTCTTCCTTCCTTCGTTCCTTCCTTCGTTCCTTCCTTCCTTCCTTCCTTCATTCCTTCCTTCCTCTTTTTTCTTTCCTTCCTCCTCTCTTTCTTTTCTGTTCTCTTTCTTTCTCTCTGTTTCATTCTCACTTTCTTTCTGTCTTTCTTTTGTGCTTTCCTTCCTTCTCTCTTTTTCCTTTTTTTAAATGTCCTCTGCACTTAGAACATATTAAGTGTTTAGTAGAAGCTTATGGACCTGATTTGCCTTGTGTTCTAAACTTTCTAGTGATATAACTTTAGTTACTTTCCTTAAACTCTGAGTCTCAATTTCTACATCTGTAAATTAAGGATTGATAATGCTTTACTCTCTCAACAATTATGATAATCTAATGAAATAATATGAGGATGCAGAAAAAAGATCCAAAAGAAAAAATGGAACACATGCTTGGGATGGATGGGATGATTATAACTGGCAAGAGAAAGAAGGCAGAGCTTCTTCATTATGAGTTTGCTTCTATTTTCTTGTCAAGAAGAATGATCTTTGTACTAAAGGTGACAGAACAAAATGATTATCAAGCAGTTGATAACCAAGAGAAGTAAGGACATAGACAGATTGCTCTACCTGAGAAATTTCAATCATCTGGCCCAAAATTAGTGAAAAAAATAGGTAGATGCAATTTCTGAACCACAGTTAGTGATATTTGAAAGATAATGGATAACAGAAAAGCAGTCATAAGACTAGAGAAGCACAAGCAATGACACAAAGTTCAAATAAGGTGAATGAGGTCTGAACTAACCTATAAGTAAGCCTGATTTCAATTTCTTCAGAAAATTACAGAATGGTTCATTTAAAAAATAATAGGCAAGCTTCTAACATGGAAATCAAGGGTTAAAAAGCCTGGCTTCATTCAGAATAGGTCACAACAAACTTACCTCATTTCTTTTTTTGACAAATATACTAAATAAATAGAGGGAAAGCCATGACAATAGTTTGCTTATATTTTATCAAAGTTTTTAATAAAGTATTTTGTTATTCTTATAGAGAAGAAAATAGGGAGCTATAGATTAGGCAATAAAATAATGTGAATTCCAAATTCAATGAATGACCATATTCAGTGGTTCAATATCAACACAACAGAAGATCTCCAGAAGAGTACTCCAAGAATTTGTGCTGACCTCTAGCCTATTTATAATTTTATTTGTTACTTGAATAAAAGCATGGGTACTTGAATGAAAAGCTTATCCATTGTGCAGATGACATAAAGCTGGAAAGGGTAGACAACCTAGTGGATGATAGAATCATGATCTAAAACAATCTCAACAGGAGAGACTGAATCAAATATTTCAATAATGCTAATAAGGCTTGAGTTTCCTACTTTTTCCATTACACTCTGCTATCTTTTTTTAAGTTGTTTTAAAAATTTTAATTGATTTTATGATCAAATCATACAACTGCATCTTCAATATCTATCCTCCATATCCATTCCTATACAATGAGTACAAAGGACTCAGCCCAATCACTGTTACACTGACATTTACTTGCGCTGGTTCTTTGGTTTTGAAGAGAGATTTGGAGTATTAGGGAACTTGTAGGAGGCATCCTTCATCTGTAGAATGACATATCAATTTTCATTGAATAATCAGAGCCATCTCCTTTGGCTCCAGCTAAAGAACAAGAGTATGATTCTATAGCCAGATACAGAGTAAAAAATGCCTCTCAGAAATGAAAACCATAGAGGAGAGCTGTACACCAAAAATATACCCGAAAGGGAGGAAGATCCTAAGATAGGAAGCATGTTATCCAAGGATTATTTTTTTTTCCATGCAGAGGGAAACAGACATTCTCCACCTGGCTGACCTTTGTCAAGTTTCTTTTCCTTAGGAAGAATTGAGGGGGTAGGAGGATTAGACTTCATGGATAAGTATCTACCCAAAACAGACTCTGCCCCTCAGCAAAGTAACTGGATTCTGTTTGTGCTTAAAAGCAGTCACTGTGGAATCAAGACATTTCCTTTGATTAAAAAAACTGTGTTAGTTACTAAGACAGTATTTTTTACAGACTTTATATTGGTTAGCAGGACTGAGTTTAAAAAATGACTAGTTTTCAATTACCCTGAAACTCGGAGAGTAAAAGTTGTAGGAACAGTAAGAACAGAAACCTTGCTATACCAGTTATTTAGCAGTGAGCTACAGGAATTGCTTCACTCACCTGAGCTTTGGCCTCCCCATCTGTAAGGTGGGAATAAGTTGGAAGAAGTACTATCTACCTCGTGGACTGTAATAAAGAAAGTACTCAGAGTGTTTTAGAAATGCAAGTTATTATTATTATCCCTGTTGTTATTCTTAATTCTTAATTATTACAGTCAAAGTTCAAATCTTAAAACTTGCTCTTCCTCAGACAGTTTTGGAAAATCACTTGTTGCCTATAAGTAGACAGTTCTAAAAGGACCCACATGTGTAAAAATATTTGTAGCAGTTCTATTTGTGGAGGCAAAGAATTAGAAAATTGAGTGGAT
Source organism: Sminthopsis crassicaudata (assembly GCF_048593235.1). Taxonomy (NCBI): domain Eukaryota; kingdom Metazoa; phylum Chordata; class Mammalia; order Dasyuromorphia; family Dasyuridae; genus Sminthopsis; species Sminthopsis crassicaudata. The sequence goes on along the minus strand of NC_133618.1, from coordinate 134,470,773 downwards.
GCCCATCAATTGAAGAGTGGATGAATAAGCTGTAGTATATGAAAACAATGGAACATTATTGTTCTATAATACATGATCAATAAGCGATTTCAGAAAAGCCTGGAAAGACTTACATAAACTGATGCTGAGTGAAGTGAGTAGAACCAGGAAGATATACACAGTAACAGCAAGATTATGTGATGATCAATTATGATAGACATATCTCTTCTCAGCAACTCAGTGATCCAAGGCAATTTCAATAATAGGATGAAAAATGCCATCTGCATCTAGAGAGAGAACTATGGAGACTGAATGTAGATCTAAGCATACTATTTTCACCTATTTTCACTGTTTTTTCTTCTGATTTTTTTTCTTTCTCATGGTTTTTCTCTTTTGTTCTGATTTTTCTCTCGCAACATGACTCATATGGAAATTATAAAAAATGAATATACAGATAAGAAGACAGCTCTTAGATGAGGAGACCTAGGCAGAGGATGCTTAGAAACTTCCAGTGTTAAGAGGAAAGTTTCAGCGTTAGCTGGTGAATTTACACTCATACACTAGAGTACAACTAGAGTACAGATAGGAGCTACATGATTGCTTGCTTTCACAATCAAAAGCTCTATATAAAAGATGAGCTTCTGAAAACTTTTGCTGTCTACTTAGACTAGAATAATATCTCCTTATCCAGAATGAAGCTATACAATTCTCAGATAGGAAAACTTCAGGGCTTTGAGCTGTCAAAATGAAGGCCACAGAAGTTCATGTTCTAAAACTTATATGATTTTTTTACTGATGAGCCCTTGAGGCCTTCATTCTGAACCTATTTACTCCTACTTTATAAAAAATTCTAAGGAGCTTGCTTGGTGACATGGGTGGCCAAGAGCACAGCAGGAAAAAAGTGACAAATTACAAGGAAAGAGTAGTATAGAGAAGCATAAAGGAAAAGAAAATGTGTGACAGCTGATAACATGACTGTAAAAGAAAAAAGGGAAAAAATCTTAAAAGCATACAACTGAACTCAAAAACCATAATAGTTGAGGAGCATTTAGGCAAATAACTGAACATATCTCCATATTCTATATTAGTCTACTACTCTGTCCTGCACTACTGTGAAACAATATGCCAGGGTCAGATTATTATTCTCAATTATAACTTTTTTCACATAATTTCTCTGCCCAGTGATTCCTTATTTCCTATAAAGTCAGACTCTCCATAATTAGGTCCCATATTAGCAATCACAACTTGCCCCTAAAAAAAAAAAAAAGCTGGCATTTTTACTATTTCACAAACATAGCCATCTCATTCATTCCTGGTTCCAACCTTACCATATGCTCTTGCCCCCAGCTGGAATGCCTTTCTGTATCCTCTCATTCTCTCAAAATCTTGTCCATCCTTCAAATCCTTGCTCAAAGTTTCTCTGAAGCCTTCTCTACCCGCTCTGATCTACATCACTCCCCTTTCCTCTGAGAAAAGGAGAGTCTTAGAGACAGAAGGGGAATTTAGATATTGTCTAGTAAAACTTCATCCCCAAATCTTCAATTTCTTCTATTCCTTATCCAATCTCTGCTTGAACAATTTTAGTCATGGAACACTCATTAATCAAAGTCGAAATGCCATATAATGTCAGAGATGGAAAGGATATTATACATCATGTAGCTTCACCCCTTAATTTTATAGAAGAGTTAAAAAAGGCCTAAAGAGGTGAAACTGATTTGTCCAGTGTCATATAGGAAGTTAGCATCAGGGCCAATAGTAGAACATGGTCCTTATTAAAACCCATTTCAATGCTCTTTCCAACACCTAAACTGCCTCCTTATTTGTCCCCTATACAAGTGCATTAGACATACTATCCTAAACAACATATACATTGTAATCCAAGTCCTCCAGAGCAAGATTGCTACTCTGTCTCTTTTTAAGGGATTTACCAAGTGATCTTAAAAGGGTTGGGGTAATCTTTCTAATATGATTGACTCAAACCCTGATTCTGATGAGTTTTTTTCCCCTAATTTCAGTCAGTAAGTTCAGTAAGTAACATCATATTATCATTAACATGTGTTCATTTATCCTCAGTATTGATTGACCTACTTTTACAAAAGAGTATTTACTGAAAAGATATAGCAAGAACTAAAGTATAAAATTGTTTTATTGAACCAGAATATTTTCCTTCTATACCTCAGTCCCTGAGGAGAGTAAGCTCAAAGTTAAGGGAGTTAAGTTCTTATCTGGGTGATGGATGAGTTGTTTCCTTGCTTTCAGGACATGATTGATAGCTTGGTTTGGAGGTTGATTGAATGCTGGACTGGGTCAAGCAAGGTATACCTTGGAACTATGACTGCTGGAAAAACTTACTCATCACAAGGTTTTGGGTCTCCAGTCATCATCTCTAAGAACTGGGGAAAATAGCCAGAATAGGAACAGAAGTAATATAGTGGGAAGCAACATGGGAAGGCTCTGAGGTCCCACCTCCACTAGGAAGCTCACAAAGTTCTTGCCTCTGTTTTTGCCATGGAAGAAAGATATTGAACCAACCATCTGATGCCTTTTGTAGATTTTAAGTTCAATATTCTTTATACTAAATATCCCCCCACACACACATATAACAGTTGTATGACTGAAATGATACAAGAGAATCATCCTTATACACTCACATATGCTTTAAGAATTGCAAAATCTTTTACATACATTGTCTCATTTGATTCTACAGCCACCTTGTTGAGTAGGTTCTGTTATCTCCCTTTTACAGATAAGGAAGAAAAAGATAGGAGAAGTTCAACAATTTGTCCCTGGCCAGTTAGTATGTGTCAAGAGCAGGATTCAAATCTCGATCTTAAGGCCAATATTCAAACAACGTATGCATTGATCCTCTGTTATGATCAGGTCCATTAGTATTTAGAAAGGGAACATTTTAATAGGCAAAAATAATCCTATCCATTCTGTTGATGAGGGTTGGAGAATAAGAAAAAGGTAGGAATTGAGTTTCAATGTTCACATGTGGTATTTATGACATAAACAGACTAGATAGCCTCGGGATTCCTTAGAAATCAGGTCTTTTGGAATGTAGTATTCACAGATTATCTAGACCACACAAAAATATGAAGAGATTTCAGGGGATTTGTGAATTTATCTAGGGGGGGAAAAAAGCATTTTATTTCACGACCTAGGGGCAGCTAGGTGGCACAGTGGATAAAGCACCAGCTCTGAATTCAAGAGGACCCAAGTTCGGATCTGGTTTCAGACACTTAACACTTCCTAGCTGTGTGACCCTGGGCAAGTCACTTAACCCCAGCCTTAAAAAAAAAAAAAAAAAAAAAAAAAGTATTTCACGACCTTGGGTTTCTTTTATAATCCTATTAATTATATTTTATTCATTTAAAAATGTAATTAAGAAATGGGATCACCAGACTGCCTAAGGGGAGCACGACACACAGGTACGTACACAAAGGTCAAGAACTCTTGACCTAGAACAATCTTTTTATTTTATGGAGAAATCTGAAACCTAGAGGTATGGTCACTGCAAGAGGTTACGGGTTAGAAGCAACTAGGTATTGGAGTGGCTAGAGAAGCAAGGCTGGATGCAGGAAGACCTGAGTTCAAATTCAGCCTTAAACCCATCCTACTGTGTTACCCTGGACAGGTCATTTAACTTGTCTCCCTTAGTTTCTTCAATTATAATAATAATAATGCCTTCTTCCTAGGGTTATTGTGAGGATCAAATGAGAACATTTGTAAAACATGATATATACTAGTAATTATATATATATACATATATGTATATATATATATATGTATATATATATGTGTGTGTAGGTGTGATATATATATATATATCACACACACACTTTAAAGGAAATGAGACTTAAACCCAAGTTTTTTGGTCAAATACTCCTTCAATTTGAACACATTTCTCTCAGTCTATATTTCAATTTTCTTTTTTAGTATGGAGACTTAGATCTGGCTTCTTTATTAACTATTCTTAAAGCAGCTGTCTGGAGAACATTAAAACCTGAGAGAATTTGCCTGCATCTCATGCCTTCTCTCAAATCCCTTTTAAATGTTTATGTTCTTACTGGGACTAGACTCGATCTTTCCGGTGACATTTTAAGATTTTCATCTGGTGATGCTGATAAAATAAGTCTGTAGGCTACTGAGCCCAGAATTAGAGAAACTCTTAAGGGTGATTATTTTTGAGAAATCTGCTTTTTTATAAGATTAATATGGGAACTCCAGAGACCTTTGCTTTTTTGCTCCAAAAAAAAAAAGGACATTTATTTGCAAAATCCCAGTCCAGACCTTCTATGATGGGGCCAACTGCTCTTGCTGAATTACTGGAAGTTTTTAATAGCTAAATTTACAACAACAACAACAACAACAATAAAAAGTTAAGCCTATACGTGGGGATCTTCTGACCCCTGTGGTAGCAATGATATGCTGCCAATTTTGTTAATGATTAAAAGTCTTGTTCCTAGCATAGAGAGTATTCCAAGTACTTAGGGGAAAAAAAAAAGAAAAGAAAAAAAAAACATTTTAGTCATCCATCCACCTACTCTACCTTTCACAAAAGTTAATTTATGAACCACAGACTTTTGCCTAGTAGAATTCTCCCAATTATGGTAAGCATTCCAGAGAAAGGAGGTGGGGGATCTGGAGTCCATGTTTTGCAAAGGCAGCATGAATATACTAAACACTTGGATTTTCTAGATCCAATAGCACTGATGACATAGCTTTACATTTCCCAGACCCACAAAGTTGCTACAAAGCTTTAGGTGATTTCTGGAATGGCAACTTGAATAGTTGGGACCTCAAGAAATGTCTATATAACAAATAAATCCCAAATAAAATCCCATGGAACAAATCAAAAAGGAAAGGTATAATGCAACCTGAGGCTTAGCTTTACAGAATACAATATTTTCTAGAGTGTCAATGAGGGCTTTCAATGGCAACAATATTCTTTAACTGAATTTTTAATGGTATATCCCATGTTAATAGATAAGGTCCATATCTTCCTACTTTTCTCTGAATTCCTCGTAATTATTATTTCTTACAATATAAACACCTGATCATGTTTGTGTACCAAAATTTGTTCAGCCATTCCATAATCAATACACCCTCACTTTATAGCCAGTTTTTTATTACAAATAGATTTGTTATTAATATTTAGGTTCACAAAGGACCTTTCTTTTTGTCAATTGACCTCAGGGTACATACCTAGTAGTGGAATGGCTAGTTTGAAGGATATTAACAGAGTAGTGAATAATTCCAAATGGTTTTCCAGAAGGCTTGAACCAATTCTCATATCCACTAACTGTACTGATAGGCCTCTCTTCCTTCTATTTGCCATTATGATGGATATGTGTTAAGACCTCAGAATCATTATAATTTAAATTTCCCTTATTGGGGCTTTGGAACATATTTTTTATATTTCCATTACTTCTATTACATTGATGGTGGTGCTATGTACATTATATTACTAATGGTATCACTTACATTACATTACATTATGTAACCAGTGGTAGTAGCAGTAATTTTTTTTTCTTTTGAAAAGTTGTTTTCTCATATTATTTCACCACTTATCTACTAGATAATGGACCTTAGTCTTAAATATTTTTTGTCAATTCCTTATATATCTATCTAACTATCAGAAATGTTTAATGCAAGAAGTTTTCTGACTTGGATTTTTCTCCTCATACTCTAATTACATTTATTTTGTTCATATAAAAAGCTTTTACATCTTACATAATAAAAAATTGGCATATTGACTTCTGTAATGTCCTCTGTCCTTATTTGTGAATCATTATGGTAGGCAAGTTCTGAAAAGAACTTCTTTCTGTTCTCCATTATTTATGCTTTATGCTTTGACCTTTTAAATTTATATCTCTTTTCCATTTGGAGTTTATTTTGGCATACGGTAAAAGATGCAACTTTATATCTGTTTTCTGACAAATTTCTTTTGAGTTTTCACAGTTTTATTCAGAAATCACTTGAACTGATGAAAAGTGTAGAAAGCAAAATACAACATACACAAGTGCTCTGGTTATATAAATGAAAGCAATAATATAGGCAGTTTTTTGTTGTTGTTCAGCCATTTTTTAATATGTATTCAATGTTTTATAACTTAGGTTTTTCTGGGCAAAGATACTTGAGGAGTTTGCTATTTCCTTCTTCAGGTCATTTTTCAGATGAGGAAACTGAGGCAAACAGGACTACGTGATTTTTGCCCAGGGTCATACAACTAGCAAGTTACTGAGGCCAAATTTGAATTTAGGAATGTGAGTCTTCCTAACTCTAGGCCCAGCACTCTTTTCACTATGGCACCACTTGGCTGTCTCAAAATAAAAATGATAATCACCAATATAGATTATGGATTAATCAATCAGTCAATGAGCAAGTATTTACTAAGTTCCTTCTGTGTCAAGATCTGTATTAAGTGTAACATCTAAAACAAAAATAATTACAGATCTCAGAGAACTTACATTCTACTGGGGGAGAAAACATATAAATATGTGTAAAATAGAGGTAATTTCAAGGAAGGGGAAGCTCTTGTAAAATACATGGTTTAGCATTTAAAAGGCAGAGGTGAGGAAAGAGTGCCTTCTAGGACTGAGGGTCAACCTGTGCAAAGACACAAAAATAAGCACTAAGTCATCTGTGAGAAACAGTCACTTTGGCTGATCCATAGCATGTATAGAGGAGAGTAAAATATAATAAGGCTAGAAAGATAACTATATTGTATCCAGGTTGTAAAAAAGCTTTGAATGTCAGAGGAGTTTGTATTTACAGTGGCAATAGGGAGCCATTGAAGATTATTGCATAAGAAGGCCATATGGTCAGATTTCTCAATTAGGGAAAAAAAAAGGCAGCTATATAGAAGATGGGTAGAGGAAAGACTTGTGGCAGGTAGTGTTCCCAAGACCCTCAAATATGAAATAGTTATAGAAGAAATTAATTTGGTATTTGACAGAGGAGAGCAAGACAGAAAGAGAGAGGTTCTCTCTATCCAGATTCTAGAAGATTTACATTATATAGTATTTTGACAAAGGTTTCCCACAAAGGAAGCTGACATACTCCAAATACACAGTTCAGCAATTTCGCTGAGAGGGAAACCTGAAAACAAGGTATATTGAGAGAGAGGAGCAACTGCAACCTAAAATAGAAGGTCGGGGTGGACTCTTCTGGCGTTCCTGAGTATGGTAATCCAAAACAAGAATGCTTTAGTGGATTGCGGACTTGGCAGAATTGGAAATCCTTTGTAGTCATTCCTGGCATTCCTAGAAAGTTACCAGGATCAAGCAACATTCTGGGTGTGGAAAACTTTTAATCACATATGGTTGGGTTTTTAAAATATAATATTTTTTTTCCTGAACAGGATAATAAATCATTTTTCCACAAAGGACAACCAGTTAAAAATTATTGTTTTCTAATAGGCCAGGTGAAAAATGACGAGTGCCTAGACTAGAGTGATGGCTATATGAATGAGGAAAAGGGAACAGATACCAAAAATATTTTGTAAGACGAATTGATAAAATCTGTGCTCTGAGCTGAGACTGACTCAAGACACCGTCCTGGTAGTTTAAGGTCAATATTAGAACAAAAGATGACACTCATAAGTTGTTCATTCAACAGTTAACAAAAGGAGAGTTGTTGCACCACAGGAAGAAAGGATTTTCAACAAGGATAGGCATTGATTGACTAAGCAAAGCTCCCATCCCAATCCACCAGCCAATCATCTTTTTTTTCTGCTCTCTGGTCCCTTATGACTACTCTGTACTTTCCATTAAGGAAGTGGTGTCGATTAAGTCCTTTTTTTAAAAAAGGTTTTTATTTTCAAAATACATACAAACATAGTTTTCAACATTCACTCTTGCAAAACCTTGTGTTCCAAATTTTTTCTCCTTTCCTTCCCTCCACCCCCTCCTTTATATGGCAAGTAATTCAATATATGTTATAAACATGTGCAATTCTTCTATACATATTTCCACAATTATGATTCTACACAAGAAAAAAAATCAGATCAAAAAGAGAAAAAAATTGAGAAAGAAAAAAAAAAAGCAAGCAAACAACAACAAAAAATGGTGAAAATACTATATTGTGGTCCACATTCAGTTCCCACAGTCCTGTCTCTGGGTGCAGATGGCTCTCATCATCACAAGACCATTGGAACTGGCCTGAATCATCTCATTTTTGAAAAGAGCCATGTCCATCAGAACTGATCACCATGGGATAGTTAGTCGGTGCAGTGGATAGAGCACCAGCTTTTGAGTTCAAATTTGGCCTCAGACACGGAATGCTTCCTAGCTGTGTGACCCTGGGCAAGTCATTTAGTCCCAACTGCCTCAGCAAAAAAAAAAAGAAAAAATCAATCATCATATATTCTTGCTGTTGGTGTGTACAATGATCTTCTGGTTCTAGTCACTTCACTAAGCATCAGTTCATGCAAGTCTCTTCAGATCTTTCTGAAATTCCTGCTGATTGTTTCTTATAGAACAATAGTACTTCATAATTCAATTAAGTCTTGAAGAAAATATCAATACCTTTTTTTCCCCCAAAGGAAATATTATCCTCATTTGCATTAGTGTTGGAAGGGGGACAGAGGAGATAAGATATTGCTCCTACCATATTTGGCAACTCATTGGTTATTTGGAATTAGGAAAAGTGAGGATTAGATAATAATGTGAGGATTCTGAACCAAGGGTACTGGCAAAATGGTGGATTCTTTCCTCAGTGGAAATAAAAAAGTTTTTTTGTTTTACATATACATGTATGCATATATATATGTTTATATGCAAATGATTATATTCTCTCTCTTTCTCTCTCTCTTTCTGTCTGTCTCTCTGTTTTTCTGTCGTTCTTTGTCTTTCTGTTTTTCTGTCTCTCTGTCTCTCTCCACCTTTCTCCTTTGAGGTTTCATTTGAAAGAAAATGATCTTTCCAAGTGATACCAATGATTTCTTAATTGCCAAATTTAATTTCTCTCCTCAGTCTTTTTTTTTTAAATCTCTCTACACTCTGAAGGCTCCTCCTCTTCTGTCTATTTTATCCTCTTTAGATTTTCATGAAACTATTTTCTCCATAGTTATCCTCTAAATCACATCCAGTAAACATGGGTGTCCTCCAAAGCTCTGCCCTTCTCCCCTCCTTTTATACTATCTCATTTAGTAATCTTATCAACTCATGTCAATGCTGGTAATGATTTATCCACTTCTAACCTAGGTCCTAACCTTTGGTCTTATACTGCTAATTGCCTATTAGACATCTTGAAGTCATATCCCAAGACATCTCGTCCAACACAGAATGCTTTGTCTTTATCCCAATTCTGCCCCCCAAACTCTTCAAATTCCCTTATAGTATCAGTTCCCCAGGATCTCAACCTCAATGTCACCCTATATTCCTCACACTCATTCCCATCCAATCTTTTGCTAAATCCTGAACTTAATATCTTCACAATGCCTGTCATATACAATCTCTCTTCACCAATTTTTCAGCCATAATTGCTGTAAATGGTCATTACCTCACCCTTACACTATTGCGACAATTTTATGGTGTCTCCCCACCTCAAGTTTCTCTCCCTATACCAGTTCATTCTTAAAATCAACTTAAGCCCTGCCCATTCAATAATTTCCAGTATTTTCCTATTAATTAATAAGATTAAATCTAAAATACTATGTTTGGCATTTAAATACTTTCATAAATTGGGCTTTTGCCACTTTTCCTGTCATCTTACAATTTACTGCTCTCCATAGACACCATGATCCAGAAACACTCTTCTTCTTGCCGTTCTGTTCTTTGAATAATGCACCTTTTTAACCTTCTAAATCTATGCCTTTTCACTGGCTGTCTTCCATTCCTGGAATATTCTCCCTCCTTTTCTTATCTTCCTGACTTCCTTCCTATTGGTTTCCTTCAGGACTTGGCTCAAATCCTATCTTCAGCAAGAGCCTTTCTTTTTCTTCCCTACCCTACCACACACTCACTCACTAATACCTTTCTACTGAGATTGTTGTGGTCAAGTTGATTCAGTCATGTCCAACACTCATGACCCTGTCTCTTGAAAAAGATATTGAATTAATTTAACATTTTATACTCTAACTCATTTTAGAGATGAGGAAACTAAGGCAAACAGGCTTAAGTGATTTGCCCAGAATTTGTGAGGTCAGATTTAAACTCATAAAGATGTGTCTTCCTGACTCCAGGCATAGGTGCCCTGGCTTTTGCAGCACTTAAAATATAGCACCCTAAATCTCCCATATAGCACTCTTTTATTTTATTTTATTTTTTATTATAGCTTTTTATATGCAAAACATATGCATGGATAATTTTTCAACATCGACCCTTGCAAAAACTTGTTCCCACTTTTCCCCTCCTTCCCCCACTCTCTCCCCTAGATGGCAGACAGTCCCATACATGTTAAATATGTTAAAGTACCATATTGCACTCTTAACTCATTTTGAATTTATCAACTCATAAAGCTTTTCAATATTTTTTTAACAAACTGCTTTCTACCATTCCTATCCCATATTAATTGTGGCTGTGAAACTGATTTTTAACCCAAAATTTAGAATTTTTCATTTATTCCTGATAATTTAATCTTGCTAAATTCAGCCTACTATTCTAGCCTGTTGAGATTTTTTGGGAATCTTCACTGTTTCATCCAATGTGTTGCCTCATTTGTGCATCATCTATCATTTGATAAGCATGCCTTTATGAAAGTCATTGATAAAAATGTTAACTAGCAGAGAGCAAAGTCACTAGTCCTTGGGGCACGTCATTGGAGACTTCATCACAAGCTGAGAGAATATCAGAATGTCAGAATGATTTTCCTAAAGCATCTATCTGGCCACGTTAGTTTCCTACTCAATAAACACACAACTTGGCCCATCCTATGTTTCTAGGCTTTGTATACATCACTTTCTGCATTCTATAGTCAAGCCAAATTAGTCTTTTTACTGTTTATTCCTCCCACATGGTTTTCATCACCATCTCTGCACTGGCACAGACTGTCCCTTATTCCTTCTAATATCTGATCAAAGACTCACCTACCCTATCATAACCACTAATGTCTTTTCTTCTATCAGCTAGAGTTGCTGTGAGGATCAAATGAAATAATATTTTTATAGCATTGAGCACAGCATCAGGTACATAGTCATCCAGTTGTTTCTCCTATGTCCTTCATGATCCCATCTGGGGTTTCTGGGCAATGGAATTGGTGTAGTTTGTCATTTCCTCATCTGTAAAATGAGGAAATTGAGGCAAACAGAGTTAAGTGACTTGACCAAGGTTACAAAGCTACTAAGTGTCTGAGGCTGGATTTGTAATCCTGAAAATGAGTCTTCTTAACTCCAGACTCAGTACTCTATCCATTGTACCACTCAGCTTCCTTGATTACTAAATGCTTATTTATTTTTTCCTTCCTTTTCTCCTTAAGCTACCTTTATTTATTTTGTGATTATTCTATAAATATGTGTAAGTTCATTGAAGTCCAGAACTTTCATTTTTGTCCTGTATGCCCAGGGCCTAACACACTGCCTGGTATATAGTGGCCATTTAATGCTTTAAGCCAAAACCAATTGATTCTAGTCCAATTTAGTCATTGTTTGTGTCCTGATTGACTCAGATTGAATGTCATTCTGCAGTCATTTCTGCCTTTCCCTCCCAAATTCATTCACTCATTTATTTATTTAGGGATTTATTTGGTGTTATGATACGGGAGCCACCTGCCACTGGCTGCTGAAGGTCTAACTCAGACTTGTAGAATGGATCTCTTCATGTAAGAGGATGATGATGATACAAGGAGACTGAGAGGCAGTTGGGTTCTCTGACCTCTCTCCTCTTCCCTCTTGCCTCCAATTTATTTCATTCCCAATCCACAGGAACATCTGCGAGGGTGCTTTGCAACTCCTTCAAGTGTTATGATTCACAGCTGTGGAGGCTCTCAGAGAATTGACCTGCCCCTTCACTTAGACATAGTCCTTAACAGTTTGGGGTTTGTTTGGAATAGGTGAAAAAGAAGATTCTTTGCTTCAGTTGCTACTTCAACTTAATCACTGAATGGGTGCAATCTCAGTCAAATTGAGACCTGTTGAAGACCTTAGCTTAAAAAAGGTCAAGAATTCTCATTTCGTCCAGGCCATCTCCAGTAATCTTAATCTATATCTTGCCATTTGACCCAGTTGGCACTGGAGGGGAAAGTGAGGCAGGTGACCTTGCACAGCCTCCCTCACTAAAATCCAATTCACTTGCATATTATGGCATCACTTCCCTGATATCATGGTCCTGTTCGAAAATGAAGGACAAAAAACAAGAATAAATGTTTGTTGATTTACTGCTGATAATCCAACAAAGGATACTGAGGAAAAGTCAAATGGAGTGAGAGGAGAGGGAAAAGAGAAAGAGAAAAGAAAAAAGAAAGAAAGAGAGAAAGACAGAAAGAGAGAGAGACAGAGACAGAGAGATATCCAAGAGAGATCAATGAAACAAAAATCTAAGAAAAGAGAATATATATGAACAGCTCATAGTCTACAGTATTACATTCTACAGAGAAGCAGAGAAAAGACTATCAGATTTTGGAATTAGGAGATCAGTGACCTTGCACACAACAGGTTCAGCAGAGTGATAGGGTAAGAAAACAGAAATAAAAAAAAAAGTTAAAGGATGTTAAGACATTGCAGTCAACATGTTTAGATAGATTTTTTCTGTTGAGAAATTTGTGAAATGTAGAAGAAATAGAAGATAAAAGCTTGAGGAGAAGGTAGGATGAAGTAATTGTTTTGTTTTGTTTTTAAGATTGATGAAATCTAGGAATACCGATAAGCAGTAATAGGAAAAGAATCCAAAGAAAATGTGCAAGAAATAGAAGATTATTGAATATACCCTGAAACTGGGATAAATACCCTCATGTTGGCCCAGGATTTGGAAAACTCAGTTTCCCAGTATACTAGTGAGAAGGCAAAATTTTTTAATTCATTCATGTATTCATCCATTAACAGGAACCAATTATTTATAAAGAGAATTCCCAAAAAATACAATGAGTAAGAATTCAAAAGGGTAAAAGAAATCATTTGCGGCAAAGGTAGCTGTGTGTATAAAGCCACAGTGGTGGGAAAAAATAAATTGTGGTTTTAGAAGAAAGATGTCCAATTTTGCTAGAGTTTAGAATAATAAGAATAACTAGCTTGCATAATGCTTTAAAACTTGAAAGGCACATTACATATGTTATCATTTGATCCTCACAATAATCCAGTAAGGTATGAGCTATTATTATTCCCATTTTACAGAGGAAGATATTGAAGGAGACATAGCTTAAATGACTTGCCCAAGATCAACAGTTAATAAAGACCTGAGACAGAATTTTAATTCAGGTCTTCCTGATTTCAAGGTTCCCATTTATCACACTGTGACACATTGCAGAGTTCTTTCAATGACCCCAAGCATCTCCCTAAAACTTGTATGGTCACAAGTGGAGTTGACAAAGCAGAGGATCACCGGAAGGCACTCAAGAGGCACTTTGTGGGCCCAAGCAATAGCAAATACACACAAGAAATTGTGCAGCTGTTCAAAGAATGTCATCAAAGAAATGCATGGTTCATCATGTAGTGAGAACAGAAACTCTCTGGCATTGCATAGAACGGTTAGAGACAGAAATGATTTGTGATTTAAACCACTGATAGAATACAAGGATCTTGTTTATTTTTTGTCTTTGTATCATTAGCACAGCACCTGGGACAAAGCAAGCATTAAAGAAGAGATTTGTTGATGAATTCATGGATTGTTTGAGTGGGGTGACTTCTCCCTTGGTGAGATCTAACTGCCTAATTTAATAGAAGACAGTAAAAGTAAGGCACAGCACCTTAAATGTCAAGAAGAGCTTTAATATAAAGAAAACGAGCAATAAGAAATAGGTGCCTAAGAAAGAGTGGCAAGTGGGTAAATATCCAGAGCATCTCAGAAGCTCTGTGTTGGCAAGGTGAAAGCTTACTTAGAGCAGAAAAACAGGCCAGAGAGGAAGCTGTACAGCTGATTAGAATGAAGATAGCCAGAGGTTCACTGCCTCAAAGTTATTTCTATAAGAGGGTCCTTACTAATCGGATAGATCTCAGGCCTCCAGCTACAAAAGTTTAGAAAAGCTGGATTGTACCAAAAACATTTTTTTTTAAATTAAAAAAAAATTCCTGGTCAGAATCAGCCAAGAAAAATGAAGATGAAAGGTGACAATATCTGTACAGGGCAAAAGCAAAGAGAAACAAAGATAATATTTTGGCTGAGAGCAGAGATCATTTGGATAAGAAAAGAAGATAATCAAAAGTCCAAGGATTTTTTTTAATGCTTTTAGAAATCTCTGAAGTCCTGTAAAAAAAAAAAAACTGACCAGGGAATGCTTTGAGAATGTCAAGGAACTGTGCTACAGAGGGCTTTAATTACTTAAAGAGAGTGAAAATTAATATTCCCAATAACAGTACAAAGCCCACCCAAAAAAAAAAAAAAAACAACTTGTTGCTGCAGGGAATTGACTAATTGATCCCTCTTTGGTCGGCAAAGGATTGAAGAGTTTGGCTCCTGTTCCAGATCTGGTTCTAGGAAATCCGCCAACTCTGACAGAAGCTGTTGGAATTAGGAAGCATCTAGAATCTCAATGTTTGCAGCACTGTTCTGTTTCAAAGATTCATGAGCATAACAAGCAAAAGAAAAGAAGCCAGAGGAAATGCTGAGGGGGCTGGGGAAATGGGACTTCAGGGACCTGCCATTTACCCCAAGGAATGCAAATGAGAACATCCCCATGATGAGAAAGTTGCTGCAAATGGTGGGAATAATTTCAACAGCAGCTGGGTCAGCTTGGAATGGAAATGTATCTTTATGGAAGTCTAAATAGGGGGGAAAGGGCAACAGAGGCCAGCCAAGGGAGACAGAAGAGAAAGCTGTGAGAAGAGCCAGTTAAATCCTAAGAGTAGGCAATAAACTATTTGTGCCTGTAGACTTTGAAGTAAGCATCTCTCCATCCTCAACCCATTATGAGACAAGTTCAAAGAAGGTCAAGTCACTAGATTCCTGTCCATACCATAATGTTTGCAAAAAAATAAATAAATCAATAAAAAGGACTCTCCATCCACTGAGCACCTGAAAGCCAACTAGCTAAATTACAGATTTGATTTGTTCAAATAGAGTAGAGAGGTTTAGCAAAAAATCCTGTACAAAATCGCTTAGTGAGCTGCTTACAAAGCATTCAGAAGTTTACTCTAGGCGTGATGGCTAAAATATATGTGATAATACAACCTAAAGAGATGCTGCTTCATTTGACAGAGGAAGCATGTGGGGAACTGAGGCCCTGGGAGAAGAAGTCATCTGCCCAAGGTCACAGCTAATTAATGGCAAATCAATTTGAGGCTGTGGAAAAAATCCTAGATCTGTCATCAGAGATTCGAGGTTTGAATCCTGGCTCTGATGCTTTCTACCTATATGACCTCAAGAAATTCATTTTAACTCTCTAGGTTTTCTTGTTCAGTTGTTCAGTTATATTTGACTTCATGGATCATGGCACAGCAGGTTTTTCTGTCCTCCACTATCTCGAGTTTGTCCAAGTTCATGTTCACTCTTCCATGACACTCTCTCCAGCTCATCCACTGCTGTCCTAGTCTCCTTTTGCCTTTAATATTTCCTAGCATCAACATCTTTTCCAATGGGTGCCATCTTCCCACTATGTGACCTAAGTATTTAAGCTTCAGCCTTAGTATTTGTCCTTCCAGCAAATAGTTGAGTTAATTTCTAAATATTGATTGATTTGATCTCCTTGTAATCCAAGGAACTTCCATGAGTCTTCACAAGCACCACGATTTAAAGGCATTGATTTTGTGACACTTAGATTTCTCTGTAGTCCAACTCTAAGAGTCATACATTGCTTGGAAAAACCATAACTTATATGGACTATATAGACCTTCATTGGCAAGGTGATATCATTGCTTTTTAGGTTGCTGTCCAGGTTTGCCATAACTTTCCTTTCAAGGAGCAAACGTTTTAATTTAATTTGCTAGGAAATAATGGAACTACTTGCCATGATCTTAATTTTTTTTTTAATGTTAACTTTCAAGCTACTCTGATGCTCTCCCCTCTCATTCTCCTCAAGAGATTTCTTAATTCTTCTTCATTTTCTGCCACCTGGATGGTATCATCTCTATATCTGAGATTGTTGCTATTTCTCCTAACAACCTTAGTTCCAGCTTCTGATTTGTCCAACCTGGCATTTCACATGATATGCTCTGCATATAAGTTAAATAAATAAGGTGACAATACACAGTCTTATCGTATTCCTTTTCCAATCTTAAATCACTAGTACTAACTGTTGTTTCTTGGCTCCGTACAGGTTCTTCAGGAGAAAGTAAGAAGGTCTCTCTTTCAGGACTTGCCACAATTTGATGTGTTACACACAGTTGAAGGTTTCCATGTAGTCAATGAAGCAGAAGTTTATGTTTTGTTTTGGTTTTGTTTTTTTTTGGAATTCCCTTGCTTTCTGCATAATCCAACAAATGTTGGCAATTTTGTCTGTGGTTCCTCTGCCTCTCCAAAAAACAGCCTGCTCTTTTGGTAATTTTCAGTTCACATATTGCTGAAGCCCAGTTTGCAGAAGTTTAAACATAAAATGAGCACAATTCATCTATAGTTTGCTTAGCATTGCCTTTCTTTAGGATTGGGATAAAACTGATCTTTTCCAATCTAGTGGCCACTGTTAGTTTTCCAAATTTGCTGGCATATTGAGTATAGCTCTCAGGTAGAATTCTGTCACCTCCATTAGCCTTATTATTATTAGTGCTTCCTAAGGCTCATTTGACTTCAATTTCCAGAATGTATGGCTCTACTTCTCAATTTTCCCATATGAGGGGAAGGTGCTAGATAACCTTTTAGTTCTCTTCTGGTTCTAAAAGAATGGTATATGTCACAATGTATATAGTCATCAAGGTCATCTTCTTTGCCTATCCATTGGAAAGAAGGAAAAAATAGTCAGAAATATAATTGTCTTTTATCCTTTTCTTATTACTGGATAAGAACTCAGATTTTAGATTTGGAAAGGAAGTTAAATTCAAAAACCTACAAAGCTACATTAAATATACCATTTAAAAGGCCATCTTCTTCCTCAATTATTCTCCTTGCAGCAATCCTTGCTCTTTGGGCCTTTTCCCCTTTTTTTCCCAGCCCCAGAAAACATATCTGATTTTTCAAAGCAGTCCTTCATGGGTACTCCACACAGTAGACATGGGTTTACAGCAATACTAGAGACCTCCTTAAGTCATGCTTCCTCCCAAGCTTTCTCCTCAAGCCATCTCCTTAAGCTGTTCACATAACCAAGATCCCAGCCAATATTTAGTTCACAAGGGGGGATCGACTACTGATGCACAGCCAGCTCCTTCAGAGAAAATTGATTGAACCCCACAAATCAAACAGGTTCAGGAACCAAAGGAAATGCTATCCAGGAGACTTCCTCATAGTGAAAGGTCAGGGAGGAAAAAAACTCTATCTTCTAGTACAGTAGACTTAAGGGAGAGGGGGGGAAAAAGAACTTAGAATCACTGAAATCAAAGCCAGAGAGATCTTTAAGATTATCTCTTCTTTATTTTCAATGTTGAGAACATTAGGTGGAAAATTAGGTAAGAGCACTGGAATTTTATTCAGAAAGATATGAATTTAAAATTTCTAGTTGAATGATCCCAGGCAAATCACTTATGTTTTCTTAACCTTGGTTTCTCATCTATTAAATGAAGATGATAATAGCACCTGCCTCAGAGTGTTATTGTAAGCATCAAATGAGGAGATATGTCATGGTGCTTCACAAAGCTCAAAAGCCATATACGTACTTATCACTGTTATTGTCATCATTATTTTAAATTATGATTAATAGAGAAATTCCTTTGGGAATGAGACTCAATCAAGTCCATGTTTTGCGTGTTGGGGAGAAATGTGTTCACCAGTCATAATCTTCTGTTAAAGTTTTTTCTGGTGCCTCAGCATGGTAAAGAGGTGGCCCTGGGCTCTGGAAGCCTAGGCTGGTAGAACATGAACTCTAATGGTAGGTCATTGACAGCACATATGATGGATAAGAATTAAAGGTTTCAGGTACAATGGAATAGCCCAGCTCAGTGCAGAGACACTCATCACCAGTTGGTATATAATATGTCTTTCCTTGGAAGGAATATTTTCATTGATTCAAATTCATGAAGACACATCTCTTAAATTGAAGAAGGGGTACAATCTGTGTAGGTGGAAGAAGAACTAATGATGATAAAATCATGGATCCTTTGACTTATTAATGAATTAAATACCTCTAATAACCTCTAGGAAGAAAATATATATGTATGTGTGTGTATATATATATATATATATATATATATACATATACATATATATATATATATATATATATATATATATATACATATCAGATATAATCAAATTCTCAGACTATCCCTATAAAGAGTGAATGTGAGAATGGAACTCTTTTGTCTATCCCTCAAACCTCTGCATTTTTAAACAACCTATGAGATATTGATTAGCATATCTTTAAACAGGTCTGAGACCTGTTCTACCAGGTGCATTGCATCTGGCTCCTAGATCTTCCTTCTGAGTTAGAGTCTCTTTTTTTTTTTCTCCAAGTAACCCTAAGGCTTTATTTCCCCTATAAAAAGATATACACATGATGAAAGGCTTTCTTAAATTCTTTCCACAATTAAGTCCACTATGAGATTACTTTCCCTTTCCATCCTCAGAGTACCCTCCCTCTATGGCATCGTTTTCCTTATCCAAGCTAACTCTAGTTAGTCTATTAAACTTCTCTATGGATTTATCATATCACCTGCCCTCAATGGCTAATTCCCAGTATTTCCTTTCTCCTGGCTAATTGGAGGGAAGTTGTCTTTTTCTTGCTAACTAAATGTTCTCCCAACTCTATTTCATATTGGCCATTCCTGGTATCTATTTTACCTCTTCATTTGGTCTGTAACCCATGAATCTACTTTTTGCCAAAGAGAATGAATGGTCATTGCGAATTTGTCACATGTTTATTTCAAACTAGGAATTGCTACCCCCAAAGTCATCACTTCCATCTCTGTCCTTTAATTTCCTGATTTGTAAAATGGGGGGAATGGGAAGGAGGGAAGTGGGGATGGGAGTGATGGGGAGGAGAGGACCTTATGGTCTTTATTAGCTCTAAATCTATGATCCTATGGTTGATCTCATGAATGAAATAATAGCTCCAATTCCCCTTTTTGACCGCTCCCAAAAATAATGAGAACAAAAGAGATGTGAACAGCTGTGAGGAAATGACGAGTGAGATTACTCTGCAAAAGACCATGAGAACTGGAGATTCACAAGGTCAAACTTTGGCTGATTAGCCCAAAGTTATTTTCCTGTCAGGTTCTGCTTGTTTACTAGCCAAGTACTTATGTATGTTGGGAAGGTTGGGGAGCGGGGAGGCTGTGTATTGAGCTGTTTTTGTTCTTGTCAGAGACACCAAACCAGGGGATAACTTGTCTTTGGGCTTAACTGTCTATAATGACCAGTTAGGGATCAAGGCTGACTTTCCTTCTGAGTTGGAGGCTTTGGATTTGAATCCTTTGTCCCTGCAGAAACAAGAGGGAGGAAGTAGCTATTTGCTTCTTCCTTATAAGGGAGTATTCTTTGTCCTGAGCTGGTTCTGTGTCAAGCACAGGACAGCCTACTCCTTCCTTCACAAATGCAGGTTTTGATCCTCTTACAAGAATTCTAAATTCTTTGGTTGTATTGTCTGGGTTTCTGGATGTATTGAATGTCATTTGAAATAAATAAGTCATCAGCCAGAGCTTGGACATTTTTGGTTAGAATAGAATTTACCTGTGACGTGTCCTTCTCATATTACACGACTTATTCTGTCTCCCCACAGAGGTTGATCAGGATCATTATGGCGCAACAAAGTCTAAACACATGTTGGACAGTAGTCAGTAGATATTGGATGACTTGAACTCAATTTTCACTTCCAGAAAAGGATTAAACATCTAGTAGGGGCTGGCTTGTTTTTTCCTTTTCCTTTCATTTTGAAAAAAAAATAGCTATTTCTTCCATATTAGTAATCAATTGTTGAATTGGACCAAGATTTTTTTCCTTTTCAGAAATTAGCCCTCCCTAGGTTATTCAAACAGCCTTTGAAGTCCCAGGTGATAATGAGAGGGAATCACTCAGATCTGTTCAAAAGGTAAAGAAATTTTAGTTTAGGTGAATTGGTGGGAATTGATATGTTTTATTCAGAAAAATCTGGAAAAAAAGTAAATACTCCCTTTTGTTTAGATTACCCTAGAGAAGGTGATATGGGTATAGCTAAATCTCTTTAACTGAGATTTAAGGATCAGAGCCACATCATCCAGGCCCTCATTAGAATAAACTCACCTCTCAGTATAATATTCATTCTCAATGGTTGCTAACCAATAAGAGTTGATTTCCATCCTCAGGAACTCACCGTTCCAAGGACATATAAATGGTTGAGTAAATTCCATGAGGGGTCTTTGGCATTCAAGAATATCACTGATCCCTATAATTTATTATTAGCATGATTAATACGACAATTAATATGCAGAAATTATGTCTCTCAAACTTTTTATATATCATAGTTTCCTGACTCTCACTCCATAGCCTCAAAGCACTGTGTTTAAAACTCAGTAAATTAAGTCTGGGAAGTCAATACCATGTAGTAAGCAAGAGAAAACATCATATGATCCCATATCTCCAAATGTAGAAAAAGGCCATAGCATCAAGAAGGTGGGAACATCACCCATCTCATTGAGTCCCCTCTCAGAGACAGAAAATTTCTAAAGTCAATTTGAACTTAAATATTTAGTTAACACCACAATAAAAGAAATCTTCACATATGACCACATGGAATGGGGGGAAGGGAGGAATTAAATGGAAGAGACACTGAAGCAAGAAACAATAGTCTTAATTCTAGGAATGAATTCCCTACCCCCTCCTTTTTTTTTTTTTTTTTGAACAGTTCAGGAAGGAAACTTTCTCTAAATGCAAATGAAGAAAAACAGGGCAGAGTCTACAACTTAGGACACTCCTAAATGGAGTCTTGTTTTCTAACTTGTGACTCAGGAATTAGGTGATATTTCCTTTCACTGATGCTCATAATTTTTGGTCCCCTGACTAAAGTTTTCTTAATAATTACACAGCACTGGTACAAGCTTTCCCAGCTTGTCTGCCTTACTTGGTCAACAATCTGTTTGCTTAGTTCATTCAGGGATCTCTCTGGTGTGTACCATGACTCAGGAGCTATTGTGATCTCTGTTATGAGGTTCAGCTTTTCTTGGGGAAGATATGGGACCAGAAAAAAAGAGTCAGGGCTCTCTTGTTAGGGGATCAGATGCTAACTCCCTGTGTGACCTCTGAAAATTTATTTAATCACTCTGGGCCTCAGATTCCTGATCAGTTGAACAAAAAGTTTAGATTAAAAGGCCTTTAAAGTTCATTCAAATCCCAGGTCTATGTCCCTATCATCCTTACCGCATCTAGTCAACATGGTGACATCCCCTACCTCACTGTTAAAGCACATGCTAAGCAGTTAATGGACTCATCCCTGCCATAATCAGGCCTAAATTATGATGGTTACTACCTCATGGGAAATGCATTTTCTAATCAGATGGCCTGGTTCTTGCTGAAATATATACTGAGAAGTGTAGGCTTGCCCTTGTCCAGTTCTTGCTATACTTTAATAACACAAACTACAATTTTGACAGGAATCATAGTAAAGGTCACTGATCTTGAATATTTTAATTTAAATATTCTACTGTATATTTGTGTGTGTGTGTGTGTGTGTGTGTGTGTGTGTGTGTATGTGTGTTTTAAAACTCAAGGCATTTACCTTTCTCCAAGTTATATGGCACCTTTCCTATTTTCTTTGATTTTTCAGACTGCTGAGAACATTTAAGCAATCCTATTTACCAATAT
The DNA here is from genome assembly GCF_048593235.1 of Sminthopsis crassicaudata. Lineage (NCBI taxonomy): Eukaryota > Metazoa > Chordata > Mammalia > Dasyuromorphia > Dasyuridae > Sminthopsis > Sminthopsis crassicaudata. Next base: position 134,448,844 of record NC_133618.1, on the reverse strand, counting down.
TCAAGGGCATACTTTGTCCAGTTCTAGTGATTTGAATTAAGAAAATGCTCCCTGCCCAGGTTACATGTACCTTCGGATTCTAATGTTTATTGTGCAACAAGAAAATGATATTCACACACATGTATTGTACCTAGATTATATTGTAACACATGTAAAATGTATGGGATTGCCTGTCATCAGGGGGAGGGAATAGAGGGAGGAGGGGTAATTTGGAAAAATGAATACAAGGGATAATATTATAAAAAAAAAAAAAAAAAAAAAAATATATATATATATATATATATATATATATATATATATATATAATAAAAAAAATTAAAAAAAAAAAAGAAAAAAAAAGAAAATGCTCCCTATCCAAAAGTAGAATGGGATGCCTCAGGAAGTAGGGTTTTCCCCCTCACTAGAGGTTTTCTGGTAGAAGCTAAACAGTCTCTTATATAAGAAGCCCCTCTTATTTAGAGGACTGCCTGAGGTTAATCCTCATCTTTTTAACTGCTAGAATCTTCCTTCCTCAAATGTCCTTGAATTTTTTTTTGTATTTTTTTCATATTTATATAAGGTATTTCACCTTTTTGTAAGTAAATGGGTAGGCCGCTAAAAGGAACCCACAAAAGAACATTTATATAACTGAAAAAAAATCAGTTTGCAAATGCACAGTTTTAGATAAAATGTTGAGTACAGATAGAGAACTAAATAGAGGACTGTCCCTCTGATGTATGTATTGAGAGCTCCTTTGTAGCTAAAAAAGCATAACACTTTTAGAGTGCCTTATTAAAGGTGACTATGAGTACATGTAAATGCTTCATCTGCTGATGAGAAGAAGTAGAAGAACATTAGCCAGCAAGAAAATGGTGATAATCAGAAGGAATATGCTAGTGGAGAAGAAGTTTTATGTGATACAGATTGCTCTTGAATGTATCAAAGACATCAAGACTTACAGTGTGAGTTATCCCAAACTGATGAGTTTCTCCTCTCATGTGCTTCCCTATTAGTTTTCTCTCAGTGTGTGTCTACCTTCCCCTATTCCACGCAGATATTGCATGCAGTGGTAGAAGAGGGTGACCCAGATTTATGAATAGACTATAATATGTTGATTATTATCCTTTTGCTTTCTGCTAAGTAAATGTTGCAAGGATTATAGTTCTTGCTTTATTTAGCAAGTATTTTATATTTAAGAGTCAACAATACTACTGTAACTGATTACTTTTGTATAAATAGAAAGCATACTAATAGGGCATCAGAGCTATAGTAGCAAATATTAAAAATATATCTCCTCCATATTAGAATTATTCTAGCACCTTATACAAGAGGTTGAGAAGAACCCTGTAGCCGTAACTGGGACTGACCTTTTTCTTCTATTCTAAAGGGGGGAAAACTGAGACCTACCAGTTTAAGAGTAGAAAGAGATGAGAGATACAGCCAAAGAGAGAGAAAGGCAGTACAAGTGCCACGTTAAGTGCCAAGTTCATGGGCTATACTGTCCACATGACTGGGTAGCATAGAACATACCCAGCTTATTCATAAATACTTATACATTTACTCTCTCTCTCTCTCTCTCTCTCTTTCTCTCTCTCTCTCTCTCTCTCTCTGTATATATATATATACACACACAATTTAAGCTCCCCAATAAGGACAGGACAATTTAGTTTTTGTTTTTGAACCTATGCCTGGTGATTACTTAAATGTCTGATTGACTATGGGACCTCTAGGAACCCTTTTAATGCTTAGATTCAGTGACACTATGAGAATATAAGAGAATTTTTTTCTTCACCATTCATTAGCTATGTAATAGACATAAGACCTTAACTGCCTCATCTATTAAAGGTATAATAACACCTTATCTGGTGAAAGAATTGTTTTTTGGTAGTGCAGACAGGAGGAGGGGAAAGCAATACATTGAGCTAGATGAGCTCTTTAGGACTTTTGCAGCTGTAAGAACTAAGACTCCTCAGGATTTGGCTCTCAGGATTAGATCATGAGCAAGAGATAAGGTCATCTATTGGATGAAAGAGGAAAATGATTTTGTATAAGCATAAGGAAGTAAGATTTAAGTAACCAAGTACAGAAAAGGCCCAGGAGAGATTAGGGAAAAGGCTACTGAAATGATGGAAATGAGAAACATAGTGAGGAGCCAGGTTCTGAAGAGATCTGAGAGGCAAGAGTGGGAGCAAGGAATATCAATGTATAGCAGGGGACATAACTAGGGTTGTGATCCATGTCATAAAAGGTGAAAGTAGTGCTATTCTGTTAGAAGTGAAAATAAGGTTTAGTTCAAGCTAGGTGAAGAACATCACCTAAGTCTTAGTTTCCTGCTCTGAAAAATGAAGGGATTGATTATTTTCTATAAGGTCACTTCTAGCTCTCATACTCCAAGTTCTTTATCCTAAGTTTTCTAACATTTGCCATCTCAAAATTTCTTCTAACTCTAATAACAATAATAATATTAATAAATATCTAGCATTTATATAGTACTTTAAGGTTTCCAAAGAGCAAATATTATCTGATTTGCTCTTTGCAGCAATCTTGGGAGATAGGTGCTATTATTATGAGAAATGAGAAAACTATGGCAAACAGAGGTGAAATAACATCCCCAGTGTCACATAACTAGTGTCACAAGATAGATAGGTTTGACCTCGTCTTCTTGACTTTAAATCTAAAATTCTATCCTTTTTATCGCCTATCTACCTCTTTCAATAATATATGTATATAAAAATAAAAATAAAAAAGAGTAATACCCAGCATTTTATGCTACTTTAAGGTTTCTTCCTTTTCCTAGTCTCCCTTTGAGCTCTGACTTCTCAGGAGAGAAGACAGGGGCACATGAGGTGATGGCAAAGGGCACCCCTCCAGCTCTGCCTTATTTTAAAAGCTGCCAGCTCAGCATTTTGGGTTCAATTGCCTTCCACATGTAGCTTGTTCACAGTATGTCTGTCCCCTGCATGATACTGACCTCTGTGACATTGGCAGGTGGCACAAATGCAAACCAATTTTGACCTTTGTGTCAGTCCTGCCCACCCTTGTTTATCAAAACTGGCTGGAACATCTAACCACCATCCCTGAGCCGGGAGGAGAAGCTGCCAGCAAGCCCAGCTGTGTGCCCTCCCGGGGAGAGGCAGACAGAGCCCGCAACGCAATTGAGCATTAACTTCCAGACGTGCACATTTAGTTTGAGACGTTCCTCTGAAAAGGGGTGGAGAGGAAGGGAGGAATAAAAACACACACGCACATATTCGGGTGCCAAGGGGAAGTAAATAACCTTTTGTTGCCTGTGCCATAGCAGTCTCTGAAACCAGTTTACCCAGTCTAAGGGAAATAGCCCAAGAGGGACTGCAGTTGGGAGCTTTTTCCCACTGTCTAAAGACCATGACCATGAATGAATATCTCCACATGGGCTTCTACCTCCAATCTTTTGGCCTCCTTTCTCTTTGTGTGAGTGTGTGTCTGTGTGTCTGTATGTCTGTCTGTCTCTGTGTGTTTGTGTCTGTGTCTGTCTGTGTGTGTATGTCTGTATGTGTGTGTCTGGTTATACTGAGCAAGGAAGGGGCAGTGCAAGGGCACTACATGACAGAATCTAAATCTCTTTTCTCTTCCTGCCCCACCTTACAGCCCAATAGAACTTTAGGGGAAGGACCATGATAACAATGACCAACATTTATAGAGCACTTTGAGGTTTGCAAAGAACTTTAGAACATTATCTCATTTAATCCTTACAGAAACTCTATGAGGTAGACTGTATTAATATTTGGAAAGCCCACATCTAGGTTAAGTCTCTGAGGTCAGAACATGAACTTAGGGCTTCCCAACTCCAAATCTGACATCTATCCACTGCACAATTTAGCTGTCTCTGAACCCCTTCCATGTTTTTCACATATTAGATGTTGGATAAATATTAATTGAATAATTACAACATGTGATAACTTCTTGGAAGACAAGGATCCCAAATACTATTTAACAATTCAGTAGTATTTTAGGATTGCAAAATCCTTATCATACCCATTTTTCAGATGACAGTAATGAGGCTCAAAGATATGAGATGACTTGCTATAAGTCACAGAATTTTTCAACTTTTTGATCTTCAGCATGAGCTTTAGCTATGGAAACCTTTCCATCATTGCTAGCATTTCCCAGTTGGAAACACAGTCGTACCTATCCCACTACAGACACACAGTTTGGATGAGATACCTTCTGGAATGATAATTCCTCAACTAATATTAAAAGTGTACAGTCCTTGAAAGGAGAGACATTGTATCTATTTACCACGGTAACTACAGCACATTGTGAGCTCATCATAAATTTTATGGAGCAATAATATCATAATAACAGTAATCACTCATTTTTATCATCTTTCCTTTTAAATTATCTTTGGAGAGGTCCTGTCAGCCATACTTTGCTTTAGTAACCTTAGAAGTGATGCTGTCTTTGTTCCAAAGCAGAAATAGAGATGTTTTTCCCTCAGTGTCCATTGTTTCTTTCTGAGCTTTCTCTCTTAGGCTATCCATTGGATATCCAGGAAACTCATGTAAACTCTCTGTTGTCTCAGAGCTGAAAGGAATGCCAAAGATCATAGAGTCCAACCTGCCTCTGAGTAGGTATGCAAGAACACATTACAAATAAATAAAGCTATATAAAAGGGCCTTAACAACATAGAAGGGTCTACCATAGGAAAGGGGCCCTTTTTGTGCTACACATACAAAGGAAGGTAGTTTTCAAAGAGCTCACAGACTAATTACTGGTTAGCCATGATTTCAATCAATATCAAACTAGTAAAAGATAGATAGATGGATGGATGGACCAATGGACAAAGAAGCAAACAGTCAAGCACTGCGCTAAGTGCTGGGAATAAATAAAAACAAAAAGAAAATCAAAACTTATCCTCAAGGAGCTTACATTCTAGTGGAGGGAGTTAAAGAGTGAAACTGAAATCAAGGAAGAAAAAGATAGTTGAGAAAGTGTTCACTCAGGAGCAAAGTGGAATTTGTGATTTGACATATCATGGGCTGGTCCATGTCTGAAAAAGGATGAAACAGAGAAATTATAACAACTAATTAATATCATCACTGGCTGGCCTGACATCTTTTGAACCAGTAAACAATGTTGGTAAAATTCAATTCATCAAAAACTTACTGAAAAACATATACTAAGACACTAGTTACACTAAGATTTTTAAAAAATCATTTAGTCCCTGCACTCAAAGCTTCTGAAACTACTGAGGGGATAAGGAAGACACAATCACAAGAGGGGTGATCCAGAATTTCCAGAAAATGTGAGGGAAGAAAAAATAAATACCTCTATTTGGGAAAATCCAAAATGTCTCCATGAAGGAAGGGGAAATTGAGTTGAACCTTGAAAGAAAATGTAGCAGTCATGAAGTAAGAACCCACTGATTTGTTGTACTTGGGTAACTCCCATGGAGCTTCACATGTGCACTGGCCCATTGCAGGATATGTGTTTATGAGAGGAGAGAATAAGGTTGAAGAAAATCATTGATAAATTCTGGAAGAGTTACATATTCCAGAGATTATAGGAGAAAATGAGGAGAGTAGGAACATGTATTGGTCTGTGTGAGTCCACTTTCTGTTTTTTTGTTTTGTTTTGTTTTGTTTTTTCTTTCTTGAGCTCAAGCCAGTAACCAATGCTCTTTAGAAATAGTTCCATCTCTGAAGTAACCTCTGCAGTTCAAAAAGTCTTATGTATTTAAGTGGGATGCTCAGGCAGGAGAAAAGGTGGTAACCTTCTTCTAAGAAGAAAAAGTGTTTACCTCCCGGATCATCCAGATAAAACAGAAGAACCATGACTGGCTTAGTGGGAGAACTGAACTGTGGGAATTGTTCAGGCTTTGCAGATCTAAAGTGAATATGAAATATCTGTTTAATCATTCCCCCAACTGCCTTTGCCTTTTGGAAAAGTATCATGAGTATGATGCATTATTGTTTTGCATGTTCCGTATTTGGTTCTGTACATCTGAGAGTCATTTGAGTCTTTAATTTTAAGCAGGTCAAGGTCAGGAAACAGCTTGACTTAATTTCTATATATTGTCTCCCTCATTTAGAGCATTCCTTAAGTATCCTGAAGAGCAAAGACTCAATTTTTGTTCTTTGTAGTCCCAACATTCAGAACAGTTCTTGACATATAGTAAAATGTTAAATAAATTATTTTTTATTCATTCAGCATTTTTTTTTGCAATGTAAGAAATAAACAGCTGTTTTATAGCTAATATTTAAATATCTTAGCCAGAGGGACCCTCTCATACACATTTTAAAGGAGAGTATAAACATAAGTTTAACAAAAGCTAACTTTTGTTTTAGAGTTTTGAGGGTGAAGGACAATGATACAGAGACAGAGAACCCTTGCTAGTCCCTTCTGGGAAAACTAATCTGAGATCATGAGAAACCAGAGCCAGATACTCTTGTGGGAAGGAGCCCCCAAGACCACAGGTCACCGAAAGATTCTGAGAGGCAAAGATGACAAGGGATGAGGGAAGCCCTGTATGAATACACAGATGTAGGAGCAAGCATGTAAGGGTTAGGAAAGGGCTTGGCTGGAACATAGAGTTGCAAAGGGGAGTAATATACAATAAGACTGAAAAGGTAAATTGGAGTAATTTTGGGAAAGACTTTAAACATCACTCTAAAAATTTTGTATTTTTTTAAAACAGGATACTATATGGCTAAACCAATGCAATAGGAAAGCCATTATGACAACATTATGGAATGTAGATTGGACAAGGAGAAATCAGAGGCAGAGAGATCAATAGTTCCAGAAAGGGATGAAAAGGATCTAAACAAATCAGGGAGAGGGTGGAAGTGAGTGATGAGAGTGGGACAAATGAAAAAGAGATTGTGGAAGATTGTGGAAGATTCAGAAGAAATTAGAATCAGAACATCGGTATATCTTGGGGGAACAGGAAGGAATAAGCAGAACACATTATAGGCAAAAACAAATTTATAGAAGATTAAGCCTATGGAGAAAATGGGAATATAGGATATTATAAGAGTGGAAGAAAATTTCAGAGTTCAAGATCTTGGAAGAAGACCATTTTGAGGTGATGGTTGGTGTGAGATATGATTAATTACTGAGTGACTCTAGAGACAGAGATCAAGGGAGTTGAGGAGATTAATGAAATCTCAGTCCAAGTTGTTCAAAGGTCATAGAAATTAATATTGAAATAACTAAGGTAAGGATAGGTACTATGGCATAGAAGACTGAGCCAGACACTATACGACATTCATTGAGAAAGGCTCCTTCTTGAGGAAGAGGAAGAATGTGGAAGACAGTGATATAATTCAGGATAAACCTCACATTGAGAAAAATTCCCAAATGATGGCTGCTGAAGAAGGGTCTAGAAATGACAGTGGAAAACAAATATCATATTCATTCTTCTTTTTCATTCTTTGGTAGGAGTGAATGAAGGACCTGCCAGGACTGAAGAGGGTAGGAGGAATGAAGTGTCCTCCAGAGAAAGTTTTAGTGCATGCCAGAATCAATTAGTCAAAAGATAAGAATTTATTAAGCATATAAAATGTGGCAAGCCCATACTGAGTTTAGGGAAGAGATAGAGAGTGATAGGTAGTTTATTAACAATATAATCTAAGCTTCAATTTGCACAGATCAGACAATGTGGTACAGTGAAAAGGAAACTGAGTCTCATATCAAAGGATCTCGTTCAAAGTCTGTCTCTGACTCTTCCTACCTTAACCTTGGACAAATCATCTGTAGTCTTTGTCTGGAAAATAAGGGCTCTGAACTCAATCACCTATGAGTCCTTCCCAGCTCTTGGGCTATAATTTAAAATCCAATAATCTCCTTGAAGGGAAAATAAAAGTAGAGGGTGGAACATGCCTGATATATTTAGGGATGAGAATTCAGGAGTAGGGTAGCAGGGATTTTCAGCCAAACTTGAGAATGGTAGGAGATAGTAATCTGTGAACTATAGATATGGAAGGGTGCCAAATAGAGAGAAGTTAGTGTAATATCCCTTTTGTGAATACTGCTCCAGAGATGAGATACTCAATTCAATTCTATTCTAGAGTTCACCAATGGGTAAAGTGTTTAAATTTGGATTTCTGAGATTTTTTGAAGACTTGGATAACTTGGTAGTAGAGTGGAGGTTGATGCACTGAGGAGACTTGAGGTAGAGGACAGTTAGAAGATTATTACAATAATCCATATGGTAAGAGATGATTATGCACATAAAAAAGGCTAAGAATCTCTGGTTTAGGGGCTGGGTCCCTAATAGCAGATTGAAAGGGCAGATGTAGATGTCCCAATTAAAGAAATGGTAACATTGCCCTAGTCCCCAATGTTGTCTCAGTTTTGACTCAATAGTTCATCCCGCCCCATTTATTTATTTATTTTGGGTTATATATGTACATTCATTTTATCAGAATAACTAGTCTTTCTTGTTATCCCTCATGCAAAAAAGAAGGTAGAACGCATGACTTCTGAAATGCTTCTCCAGGGCTTGACCAAGATAACAATGGTCAACAGTGTATGTTGATGAGACATATTCATCAGAAATCATGTATTTTCCCTTCTTGCCTATTAAAGAGGAGTTGACCCAATGTTCCCATCTCAGTTAAGCACGTGGATGATTTCCTTCCCTTCTGGGACAGAGCAGAGTCCAAGGAAAGCAGATTGCAGCCAGTAGTACAAGCCACTGACTATTTCTTGTCCAAATGCACTACATCTCACCTTTGCTCCCTGTCATTTCACTGCTACTATTTTACTTTCTCTTCCCAACTTCTTATATAAGGGAAAATCTGGAGGCAATTAATCCTTGTTTTGTGTAATGGATTCAGACATAAGTTGAGAATTGGGGAAAGGCTGGCTCTCTGGAGAGGAAGAAGCAGGTATGAAGAGGAGCCAAAAAGTAATTCCATTCAAAAAAACCTATTGAAATATTCTCCCCAAGCAAGTCCCATCATTAAAAGGAGCATCTATAAAGAGAGATAAATGACATAAATAAAAACACCTATACCCATCTAAAAATAAAATCTTTGGACTCCTATCAATTAGGGAATAGCTGAATAACTTATAGTATGAGAAAGTAATGGAATGTTATTGTTCCATAAGAAATGTCGAGCAGACTGATTTTAGAAAAGCCTGGAAAGAACTACACAAACTGATGCTGAGTGAAGCAAGAAGAACCAAGAAAACATTGTACACTGCAATATCAAGACTGTGTGATGATCAGCTCAGACTTAGCTCTTCTCAGCAGTTCACTATTTCAAGGCAATTCCAATAAACTTTGGATGGAAAATACCATCCACTTCCAGAGGAAAAACTATGGAGACTGCAGATTGAAGGAAACTGTTTTCATCTATTTTTCTTGTTTTTTTGTTTTTTGTTTTTTCTTTCTTGTGTCTTTTCTTCTTTGTTCTGATTTGTCTCTCCCAACATGACTCGTGGAAATATGTAAAAAATGAACATATATGTAGAACCTAAAATAAATAAATAGGAGGAAAAATAAATGAACTACTGAGGCAAAAGTGAAACAAGCCTGGGGACTAGGGAAATGTGTTACCTTGAATAGGGACATTTGCCCTTCAATCTGCTAAGGATCCATCTTCTAAACCAAAGATTCTTTTTTTTTTTTTTTTTTTTTCCCTGAGGCTGGGGCTAAGTGACTTGCCCAGGGTCACACAGCTAGGAAGTGTTAAGTGTCTGAGATCAGATTTGAACTTAATAAATGCTTGTTAAGCCACTGGCAAATAAGTGGAGAAAAATTAATTGCTCATATTTGAGGCACACTATTAACATGAAATTATAATACTACCTAAAATTTATTTCCAGATTCATTGTCCTATCAATCAAGCTACCAAGGGATTATTTTACAGAACCACACAAAATTTTCACAAAATTCATCTGAATGAACAAAAGCTCAAGAATTCCATTTAAAATTTTAAAAAAAAAGGCAGGAAGAAAAGGGGAAGTAGAACTGGAAGTATCAGATTCCTACCCACACTATGAAACATCAATCATCTAAGCAATTTGTACTGATAAAAAATAGAAAAGATGAAACATATTAAACATACAAGATGCAGAAGCAATTCACAATAGTTGCATGATGTTCAATAAACTTGAGGACACAAACTACTGGGTTAAGAAATGACTCACTATCTAACAAAAACTGCTTGAAAAATTGGAAAGCAACCTGGTAGAATTTAGACTTAGAATAACAATTCACACTATGTATCACACTCAGTTCCAAATGGACTCATCACCCAGCTATAAGAGGTCAAATCCTCAACAAACAAAAGAACAGCAGAAGGAGAAATCATTTACAACTATGGATAATACAACTAGGTATAAGGATAATCACAGAGTATAAAATGAACAAATTTTATTGCATAAAACTGCAATAAGCTCTGGATAAGAAGTCAAGAAGATCTGAGTTGAAATTTGGCCTCAGACACCAATTACTTTGGTGATCTTAGGCAAGTCACAATCATTGTCTACCTCAGTTTCAACATCTTTAAAATGAGAATAAAAATAGCACCTAGTTCCAGGGTTGTTGTGAAGATAAAATGAGATAATATTTGAAAAGCACTTTATTAATTTTATTAACTATAAAAATACTATCAGTATCGTCATCGTCATCATCATCATAATCCAACACACATGAGTGAATTTATACAAACACATAAAAACAAGAACAAAAACAAGAATTCCTTTTTATCATGGATGACAAAAAAGGAAAACAACAATTGGAGGGATTGTGGAAGCACAGGCAAATTTATACTATGTTGGTGAAAGCTATACAGTGGTTCAATCTCTCTGAAAGCAATTAAATTCAAAATGTCATTAAATTATGTATACCTTTTAATGACGGTAGTCTATTGATCTACTAGGTAACTATGACTAAAGAGATTTTTTTTAAAAAAGGGAAAAATATATTTGTACAAAAATATTTATACAGCACTTTTTATTATAGTAAAGAACTGGGGTGGAAAGTGGTTGCCCATCAATTACAGAATGGCTGAATAGATTTCATTATGTGAATCTAAAAGAATATTACTACTTTGTAAAAAATTGTAGAAGGGATGGATTCAGAGAAACTTGAGGTGACAAATGATGCAGAGTGAAATGATTAGAATCAGGAGAACTATTTACACAATAACCACAACATTGTTAAAGAAAATAAAACAATATTGAAAGATTTTGAGAACTCTGGACAAAATAATAGTTGATAGCAACTGAAGAAAAAAAATTAAAAAAATACCTTTTGGATGCAGAAATGATAGCATATAAGTGCATATTGAAATAAACAATTTTAGAGAAGATCAATATAACTAAAATTTGTTTTCCTTGACTATGATTGCTTCAAAGGAAAGCTTTTATTTTGAAAGAGAGAAAGGGAAGAAGGGAGAGTGATTATCAATACTAATAAAAAAGGAAAAAATATCAATGAACCCACTTTTTAAAAAAGAGTGAAGAACAGAGGGGACAAAGATATTGACAAGGGATGTAGAGAAGCACTCTCACATTAAACTTGACATGCTTTTTGAAAAGTTGTATGTAATAAATTCACAGTATCAAGAACAGGCTTCTTTTTCTGATCTTTATACATGGAAATGTTTGTTTCTTGAAGATTCTCTAGTATATAATTAATATTTTTAATTGATGGAAATAGAGGGACAGTTAACCTTGACTGGTTAAAAATCAGCCTTGATCTTTTGGTGCTTAAAAAAAAACTTTTAAAGAAAGCATTAAATGTGGCTTGGAGATGTGTAAATATTGGGAGCAGAGAAGACCAGTTATAGAAAAACCCAGCTTTTTGAGAATTAGATCCGTAGCTTCCCATAACTTAGACTGACTCACCTGTCAACACTCAAAGCTTACAGTCCTCAAAAGTTATTTTCTGCCTCATCTGCTAGTCCTGATCCCTGATAAGTATAACTTTTCCTACTGGGCAAATAATTCAACTGTAAATACTTTGGCAACTGGGATATGGAGAGGGAGAGGAAAAGCAAGGACTGAATCCCTTTCAACTAGGTTTTTTTCCCCCCCATAATTGACGCTCTTCTCTGCTCTCCATGATCACTTTCCTATGAACTTCTATTGTTTCCTTAGAAAGTATGAAATCTTTGCCAGTCGATGACTAAACTACTTTCTAATTCCTTTCATTTTGATCAAAAAATCTCAGAAGTTGTTAAGTAATTGCACAGTGCAAAGTCTTATATATCAGGGATCAGACATGTTCTGATCAACTTACCTTCTCCCTCTCTACCTTCACCATAGGCATAACATAATTTTGATCAGATAAAGCCCCTTCAATTGTTTACGGAGAAATCTATAACCAGTTAGGAATGTCTGGTGAGGAGCAGCAATAACCTCATCCTCAGGGTAAACGACTCAACCCAGAGGAAAAAAGAGTCAGCGGGATCTGGATGTGTAGTTATGTAACCAGCCGGTAATTTCTGGTTTGGGGACAATTTGTGCCAAAGGAAACTGCTTTGTCATGAATAGGTTGTTGATAACAATTGTGTCCTTTTAATCAGTAATAGTGACGTTATCATGTTCTCTTCCAGTCAAATGCAAGAGGTGAGTATGAGGGAGAAGGGTGACTGCAGTACGTATAAGAAACCAGCTATAAATTACTTCCTACTAATGATTTTCTTGGCATTTGGCCTCCTTACGTCTCACCAAAAGCAGCTGTTGAAGTTGAAGACTGAGATAAAAACTTCAAGAAAAATTACCTCGATGGCTGTCCGTGGTTGGACTTTCTAGAAAAGAAGATAAGGGAATTGTCTTCTTCAATCAGTGATTTGGAAAACTATAAAATTGCTCTTGGAAGTAAAAAATGTGAGCACAACAGTGCTCCTAGAAGAATATTATCATGATATATTTATAGATAGGGGAAAGGGGATGGAGTCTACAGTGGGGAATGTTGTTCTGATCATATTTGCTTCATAATCAACTTTTAAAAGACCTGTCACTGACTTACAAAAAAGAGGTCAAGACATAGTCTTCCTCATTCTAATAATAGTTCACAACTGAATAGTTTATATAAACAATTTGTATAGGTAAACTACATAGAAACTGTTTATACAGGTGACTGATATTCAAAGACTGAAAGACTCTTCCATGATCACCCGTCTAGTAAGTATTGAAGCCAAAACTCAAATCCAGTTTTCTCAACTCCAGGGTCACAATACTATTTACAATACTATACCATACTAAATGAAGCATGAATCAGGAGGGCATTTGAGGATAGTTCCCTGGATTTAGACTCAAGAATACATGACTTGACTTGTTGAACATGACTTTTTGTGACTATATTTGAGGTTTTCTTGGAAAAGCAACTAGAATGGTTTACCAATTCCTTCTTCAGGCCTTCTAGAGATGAGGAAACTGAGGCAAATAGGGTTAAGTGACTTTTCCAACATCATTTAGCTAGAAAGTTTCTAACGCCCGATTTGAATGAAAGGAGTCCTTCTGATTCCAAGTCCAGCGTTCTATCTACTGTACTACCCAGCTGCCTAAGGATACCTGACACTTTCTAATTATAGGATCATGGGCAAGTTACTTGAACTTTATATATCTCAGGCAACTTCCTAAGATTTGTCTACTAAGAGTTTTCATACAGAGAGTCTACACAAGATCCCAGATCATTCATTAACTTTTATATCTTCATTTGCTCACTGACCCTGAGATTCTTTTATGCAGATGTGTCATAGTCCTCTGAGTGATTTTTATAAAAGCTGTGGCTGCAAACAGTGGGAATGATAATCTACCTGTTACTGGTTTATTCTTGCTCACAATTGAGCCAAATTAGACTTTGAAAGACAGAATTTGCTAAATCCCTTGCCAGAGCTGTTTACATTTCACCATTAATTCCAAATGAAATTATTACTCCGGAAGACTGGCAGTCGAAACATATCTTTTCACTAGTGAAAAGCTGTGAGGTCGATTCTTCTCTTTGCTGCCACCTTTGGGAACTTTCTTTTCCATTGAATTAAAAAATCATTGCAACAATATTAGAAAAACTCCCTTTTCTAGGAACTCTGTAACAGAGAGTGCCTCCCTTTGGGTCAGGGAGTCAATGTTAGGGTAGTGGGAATTACTCAGGACTGGAAATCAAGACTTTTGTATTTTAGACCCAGCTCTGTTATTTGGTAGCTATGTAACTTATTAAGTCACAACTAAGCCTCAGCTTTCCAATCTGTTAAATAAGGTAATTAATTATACCTTCATAGGAATATTGTGTAAAAGGTCCCACATAAATGTGAATTTTAGTAAATATTGGAAAGGATTTGGGGAACAAGCATTTATTAGTCCCCATAGTAACATGAGACAAGCACTGTATTACAAAAAAACAAAAAACTGAAGATAAAAAGAAAGGGGAACATATCAAACTAGCCCTTAAGAAGCTCACATTCTAATGAGCTAGGAAATAAATAAAATAACATATTCAAATGTAAATATAAAGTAATCTCAGAGAGAAGAAGGTACACTGAGGGTGAAGTGGGAAGGGTTTTTTGTAGAAGGTATGAGCACTACTGAAAGAAATCCACAAAGCTTTAACAGCCTGGTTATGCTTTGAAGAGAATTGGAGATTGCACAAAGGATTATGAGAAGGAAGTATACACCATACATGATAGTCCATCTGTGCAAAAGACAATAAAGAGGAGAGGGATGGGGTATCATATCTGACAAATAGTTAGAGCAGGCCAGTTTGACTGTAACAGAAGGCACATGGAGACAAGTAATAAAAAATGGAATTTGAAAGGTAGGTGGGTGGGAATTAGCTACACTGCAGAGGATTTTAAATTCCAGGATGAAAATTTTCTGTTTTGTCCTAGAGGTAGTAGAAAGCAATGGAAGATTTTTGAGTAGGGGAGAAGACAAACATTGTCCATTTGCACATATTTCTCTAGTTGACAGTTTTTAGAAGTATCATATGGCAGAGACTATTTTTGTTTAGACTTAGGGACCTATGAAAGATCTAGAGTATGCTGTACACCCAGGGAGAAAAATCCTTAAATCTTTACACCTTCTCCCCCTGTTCCAAGTCTTTTTCAAGGAAATGTTTTAGAATTTCCATAACAAATGGAATGTTCACTTCTGACTTTGCCATGGGAATAATCCAAGTCTGCTCTCCCCCATCCCTAAGGACCAGCTCAAAGTTCTCCCAGATTCTTCAGGAAGCCCTCACCACCCGGCCCAGCACAGACTAGAACATCTGAGAAATCAATTTAGAACCGGAAGGGAAGGACATGTACAGGGATCAATTAGTCACTTTAATTCATAGGATTATTACCTCATTGCCTCTAAACCTAGAAGATGCCTTAGAAATTATCTAATTCAAATTCTTTATTTTCAAGATAAGGAAACTGAGGTCTAAAGTGCTTACGTGACTTCTCCAAAGTGACACAAGTAGTAGGAGGCAGTCCAGATCAAGCTTAGCTCTGTTCATTCTGCTATACAAAACTGCCTCAGAGTGACATCTGCCATCTCTGAACATAGAACACTCTGAGATTAGCTTTGTGTGATTTCCCTGTCTTGATCAACAGACATGCCTCATGTCTACATCTTTTCTCCAAATGGAGATGGAAGTTTCCCCGGGGGCAGAATTTGGAACTTGTTCATTTTTTCATTTTCCTCATACCCAAAGACATCATACTGACCACACAGCAAACTGTTTAAATGAGTAAATGTTAGACAAAGAACAGTATACTAAAGAATCATGAAGAATTTTCAGAGATGGAGAAGAAAAACAAATTCATTTGCAAGTTAGAAGTTTAATATCCATTCCTTCCCCCTTTAATTATCTATTTAAAGAAAAGAAAAATCCCTAAAAAAAGGTGTGTCCTTAAGGATCAAGGGAATATGTACTAAAATGTATATTAAGAGAAAATTAGCATAGATATAGTTATTAAAGTAAAAATCAAAAAAATGCCATAGAACTAAACAAAATTCATGTACGGGATCTTCGGGAATCTGAATAAGTAGAAAATATCTTATTGAGAAAGCAATGCAGTAACTAAAGAGACAACTTGCATAGGTGGAAAAATGGAAATGTCAATTACTGTTATGACTGCAATGCACCAGGTCCTAACACACTAAATTGTTTGCCTCCTTAGCTCACAGCAGTATTTGAAGTAAATGGCTACAGACTATTTGGTTTGGAGAAGTGGATCATTTTTCCTGATTTAATATTTTTATATTTTTTGTTTTTAATTTATTAATGTTGAGACAGTTTTTATTTTAAAATATTTTAATTGAATTTAGCATCTAAATTTATTTTAAAATATTTTAATTGAATTTGACATCTAAATTTATTTTAATTATTTGATTAAATGCATTTGATATATTTATATTGAATTTATAAATTTGGACTCAAAACATGTTTGTTTGGTTTTTTTTTTATTGTTGCTGTTGTTTTTTCAGTTATTTCTGATGCTTCCTGACCCATTTGGGGCTTTCTTGGCAAAGATACTAAAGTAATTTGCCATTTCTTTTTTGTAAAGTTCCTCACTTTACAAATGAGGAACTGAAGCAAATAAGGTTATATGACTTGCCCAGGGTAACTTGTAGTGTCTAAAGCCAAATTTGAATTTGCAATTATTATCTAATTTGATCCTTATATCAATCCTGTGAGCATCCGGCTATTATTATCCCATTAGAGACCAGAAAATGGAGACAATTAAAAGTTAAGTACCTAGCCCAGGGTTACACAGCCAGGAAGTATCTAAGATTGGATTTCTCACTCCAGATCTAGCATCTATACACTGCACCATCTAGCAGTCTTTAGTATGTATATAATATATATGTATATATGTACATATATATGTATAGATAGATAAATAGATAGATATAGATATATAGATATATTTACATATATCTATATATCTATATATATCTTCCTCTCTCTGTCCCTCTTCCTGTTCTTGTCCTTCTTCTTGACTCTGTCCCTGTCCCTCTTCCCCTCTCTCTCCCTCTTCCTCTCCCTCCTCTTCTCACTCTTCTTCTCTCTCCCTTTCTCTCTGTCTCTTTCTCTCTCTCTATTTCCCTCTGTCTATCTCTCTCTCTCTCTCTCTAATATACATAATATCTCACAAATATATACATACAACTGTGAAGAATAGGAAAAATGGTTTTAAACAAAAAGAACATTAGGGGCATTCATAAAGTTAAGGCATTTTTTTGCTATTCAATCATAGTGTACAAACCCTGTGTTATCCTATGGACTTTGTTCATGAGGTTTTCTTGACAAAGATATTGGAGTGTTTTTTCCATTTTCTTCTCTTAATTGTCTCCATTTTACAGATAAAGAACTGAGGCACAATAGGAGTTAAGGGGTTTGTCAGGAGTCACACAGTTAATAGATGTCTGAGGCTGGATTTGTACTTATATATTCCTAACTCCAGTCCTGGTGTTCAACTCACTATACCATCCAGCTGCCTCAAGGGAATATTAGGGATAACATTCTTCTGCAAAAAAAAAAAAAAAAAAAAAAGTAACAGTGTAGACAAGAAGAAAACCAGCATCTAAGAGTCTGACAAAGACAGTTTCTTTGGTTGTCAGCGTCTATGAGAGGAAATAAGGGAGAGGACACCAGAGGGTAATGGCTCTAGAATTAATGGAATTATCATGAGAATAGTTGATGTAGTAAATAAAGCAATGGATCTGGATTCAGAGAAACATGGTTCAGAAACTACTTCTGCTCCTAAGTATCCATGTGATCCTTGATCCTTTATCACTTTGGACCTCCATTTCCTCTTCTATAACATGGAATTAAGGGAGAAGTCTATTAGTCTATAATTTCCCTTCCTGCCCTGACATTCTTTGGCCCTCTCTGGGGACATTTCCACATAAGCAGCCAAATTGGCACAAAAATAATATCTAATATTTACATAGCTCTTTAAAGTTTGTAAAACATTTTTACAAATATCCTATTTTATGCTAACAACCCCATGAGGGAGAGGCTATTATTATTTTCTTTTTACAGATGAGAAAATTGAGATACACAGTTAAGTGACTGGCCCAGAGTCATACAACCAGTGTCCGAAGGATTAGTATAGCAGAAAAGTATCCAGATGTAGAAACACTGGATTGAAAATCTACATCTGTTTCTATATACCTGAGTGACTCCTTAAGCAAACTATTTAATCTTTCTTGGCCTCTTTTAAAAGACAAATTCTAAAAATGTCTATAAGATAGGGGTGACCCTAATATCATTTATGCCCAGACAGTAACTATAGGGAAAGAGTACAAAGCGTAAGGACATTAATAGAGAGAAAATAGAATGCTTTGGGAAGATAATAAACTTGCAAGCTGAAAGACTTGAGATTGAATTCTGTCTCACAAACTAGCTATGTAACTTTGGGTATGTTACTATGCTTCTCAGAGTCCAACTTTCCTCTTGTATACAATGGGTTTAAAAATAATAAAATTAATATCTAACCAACAGGTTTTTTATAATTAAGTTGCTTTGAAAACCTAAAAGTTATTGAGTTATTATTTTAGGTCAGAGCAACATAAATGAGAATTCTAAGACATTTAAGAAAACATAAACCATTTATAGTTTTATTTTTAAAAATACATATACATATAAATAAATAAATATATGTATGTATGTATATATATATATATATATATGTATTTCTTTCAAAAACACTTGATTTAAGGATGATATTCTATATTCAAAGATGATCTAGATTGGGACCATTAAAGTAATAGAAGCAGAATAAATTTGATTTGGGCTTTTAAAAAATGATTAATGATTTTTGCCCTAACAACAAAAAGCTCTTGTCAGAGTAGCAGTCCAATGATGATTTCTAGTCTGATGTTCAAATGCTTAAACAAAGGCACACAATTAGATCTGCCACTGCAAGTATTATTTATCTACTTGCAGAGAGATTTTGCCCTAATAAAGTCATAAGTCTTTTGAAGGGGTTTATTTCTCAAATTACTCTAGGTGGAAGAAAATAAAACATAATTTTATTACAAAGCAACTTTATTAATATAATGGCCTTTTTTCATTTAATAAATGTTTATCAAGTATCACTTAGTATGCATAGGACTCTTAAAGGTCTTCTCCAACAAGATATATGTCATGCATATGTTAAGATCATAAAGGATATTTCAAGAATTGCAACAACAGAAATAACTTTTTCAATGACCATCTGGCTAGTAATCTCAAAAAAGAAACATTGAGATATGTATGCACACTAAAAATATTTGCTAAAATCACAGAGGATTTTGTATACAGAACTAGAATGGAAGTTGTTTTTCTATATCTAGTGCAGTCTTCCTTCTGGTCCTACCTAAGGATGATATTTTACTGATTTTATCATGCTCCAGAATATTGTGCAGTATCCCACATGAAATCTACATTCATTCAAAATAATTTCTCTACCTATCCACAAAGGAAAAAACCAAGTGGATGAAGTGCCTAGTGTCTAGTCTATGATTTGCACTTGGATAGATAGCCTATAGAGGTGGACTACTAGCACGTAATATTCAATACGCAAATCCTGAATCTCCTATTCTTCTTTCAAACCTCTACTTTCTATGGGACATATAGACTATATGAATAGCTGAGATGTTTCATACATTTTCTGAGGTCCTATTTATCTAAGAGAGCCCCATCCTAAGAGTGATTCTTAAGAAATGAGTAAGCATTGAAGAGGATTTTGTGGGTCACACCTTGGACAATTGGACCAATGGGACTCAATTCCCATACCACTCAAGCAATGAGAACACAGCAATCCTTCTGCTAAGGCTCTTCCATAGATCATTTCACCATTCCTTTAACGATAATCTCTAGTTAAACTCCTCTGACTCCACCCTCAGGCCATACAGTTTGGTACTTCCTCATTGCTCTTTTGCGTCATTGTTCTGTAATTTTAGGTAGGAAAAATTGTTTAGATACTGAGTCACAGTGTATATCCATATACAATAGTCTCTCCCCATATTTGAATAGATTGATGTTGATCTCATTCAAAACACCAGAGATGTTTGCTAGGTCTGAACATATCAGAGCCATAGTGCTGACCTTCCTGGATACAACTATAACTTTCTTCAAGGAACTTCAAGTTACAAAGTTACAATGTAATACAAACAATTCTCACTCGGTGGACAGAGGTGGATCAGTTGCTACGTGAGATGCAAAGCAATGTACTACAAGCATTCTACATAAAACAGAATATAATTGTCAGCTGGGCTTTTGTTGTGACCCCATTTGGACTTTTCTTGGCAAAATTACCAGAATAGTTTGACATTTTCTTCTCCAGCTCATTTTACAGGTAAGGAAACTGAAACAAACAGGGTTAAGTGACTTGCCCAGTTATGCAACTAACTACTAAGTAGTTGTATCTGAAGCCAGATTTAATCTTTATGAGATGAGTCTTCCTGGTTCCCAGCCAGTGTTTTAAACACTGCATTACCTAAAATCCTCAATATCACTGAGGTATAGGATATTATGAGTTCAGACAAAAAAGGACCCAGAAAAGGTCAGTGTATTAAGAATTATGAATTTAGGACTAAGAGAGATTGTCATCCTTAAAACCATCTCTTTCTTGATTTTGAATCATTTAATTTTGGAAAACCAAAGCTGAAATCTCTTCTTAAGTGCACCCTGCACATATCTGTCCATCTTTCCCATAATTAAATAAAAAAAAATCCATTATCTTCAGATGTTCTTCTTTGGTGGTTGCTCTTCCCCAAATGGGCACCCAAATGTCAAACTCTGCTCCTAAAATTCTTTGACTAGAAAGAGGGACTTTTTACATTGTTTTTGCTTTCAATAGACATATCCTGAACTTAACTGTTGAGATCTGGTTAATATGCACTGAAAGCACTGTATACACACACACACACACACACACACACACACACACACACACACTTTCATAGCACCTTTTGCTTTTACAGCTTCACAATTATTTTCAGAATTGACCTTTCTCTCTTACTATACCCCGTCCCTACTCCAATCTTCTCTTATAACAAAGAAAAATATTTATACCTAATAGGGATTGGAGGATTGACTGGCATTTTGGGATTAGTGACAAGCATTTATTCCTCAGTTTTGAGAAGCAAAACTTTTTTTTTTGGTCCAGAAAGCAGTATTGAGTCACGCCATCAAGTTTTTAAACATATACAATGTCTTAGGGAAATGAGCTGAGAAAAAGTAGATCTTAACATCTTGAATGGCAGTAGAAGCAAAAGGGGAACTAACACAATCCATCCAAGACTCAAAGAGCTAAATCACAAATTAAGTGGTATCATGGTGGTCAGAGGAAAAGGAAGAAAGGAAAAAAGGAGTGAGTTAAGATAAAGAAGGAGGAGATTGAGAAAGACCACGGCTCTAGAGGCATATTAGAATAGAAAATTCAGTTATTAGTTTTATCATGTTCTTTAAGGATGAAGGGAAATTAAAAGGAAATGTCTTCTCTTTCCTTAACTTCTCCTTCCAGTGACTGTCTCTTAATGTATACTATAACATTCTCTACTTCTTTACCCATGTTTCTGACACCTTGAATTTTACTTCCATCCTGAAGAAGCTATGAGATAGCTAGAGATAAACATAAATTTAGATTAAGATAGTAAGTCAAACCTCTATTTAAATGTTAGAAATTTTTCCAATTGGGGGCTCTGATCAATTGTGACTCCATTCTTAACTTTCCTTTAGTATATACTCCATAAAGCAGTATAAGAAGTAATTATATGAATCTAAAGAATAATTGGATTACTCTGAGGCTGCACAAAAGTCAAAAACAAAATATTGATTGTTATAATAAGGTATCATCAATTAAATCTCCAGGGGAATATAGAAGAAAGAGTGGTGACTATTTCTTACCTCATCCCAGCCTATCCTATTGCTATACTATTACTGGCAACTCACACCCTCTATAAATTAAATCCATTTGGATTATATTACAATGTATATCATTTCTTTAGGCTTATGTTATGATGAGATATATTTAAAGTCTCAAGTTTATAAAAAATTCTTTCCTTGGAAGTATAGTTAGATAATATAAGAAAGGCTCATAATTATGCCTGAGATTAGCAAAAGCAAATTCTTTACCAATGGGCTGAGAGGTTGAGATCCAGAATCATACTAGAAAATGTCACTCTCCCCTATGTGACTCAGATTTATCCTGTATCTTTACATGATGAACTAAGAGACACAAGGAAATGCAAAGGACATGGTCAACCACAGCTTTATGTAAGGAATAAGATTAGACCAGAAAGATGCAATTTTTAAAAGAGAAATAAAAGGCATTACTAAGAAGAAGGTAGCAATAAATAATGTGGTAAAAGAGGATAAGAAATATCAGTTCTCCAATGTCTTTATTTCCTCTCAGAATTCCAGACACCCAAAGGAGAACCCTTGATAAAAACAAAAACAAAAACATAGTCTTAGGCCTTGCACCATTAGTTTTCACATCTCTAGTTTCCTTATGTTGTAGTTTTGAGGAGGGGAACTTCCAATATTACCAATGAAACTGTTCCCACCATAGGTGTTTTTCCATGTATGCAGGAACATGGAATATAATGTTTGCTATTGTCTCCCTGCTCTCCATGTGTTCTTCTATCAAATAAAAAATTTTAAATCTTTAAACTATAACATAGGAGAAAATTTAACTGCTTTTTCTGATCTCACATTAGCCTCCTCTCTTTTAAATTTAGGGAAAAATACAACTTGTAGAATTTTTAGCGACAGCCTCTCAAAAGGCAGCCAGTCCAAGCTTTTCAGGACTGTTAAAATTCAAACAAAATATAACTGCAGTTTTGGGGGGAAATACTCTAAATCACTATTGATTAGAGAAATGCAAATTAAACAATTTCAAAGTACCACCTCACATCTGTCAGATTAACTAATATGACAAAAAAGGAAAATTATAAATGTGGGAAATTTGGAACACTAATGCATTGTTGGTGGAACTATGAACTGATCCAGCCATTCTGGAAAGCAATTTGGAACTATGCCCATATAAAACTGTGCATACCTTTTGATCCAACAATAACACTACTAAGTGTATCCCAAACAGATCACAAAAAATGAAGGTCCTGCATGTATAAAATTTTTTTTACCAGATTTCTACCAGCTTTTTTATGGTGGCAAATTGAGGGGATGCCCATCAATTGGGGAACAGCTGAACAAGATGTGGTATATAGAATATATTATGCTGTAAGAAATAATTAACAGGAAGATTTCAGAAAAACCTGGAAAGATTTACATGAACTGATGCTGAGTGAAGGGAGAAGAACTAGTAGAATTTTATATATAATAACAGCAAGATTGTGTGACTAACTATGATAAATTCAACTCTTCTCAGCAATACAATAACAAATCCCAGTTTCAAAAGACCTGTGAAAGAAAAGGCTATCTATATCCAATGAAAGAATTATGAAGTCTGAATATAGATCGAAACATATTGTTTTCACTTTTTTCTTTCTTGTTGTTTTCCTGATTCTGTTTTGTTCTTTTTCTCTTTGTTCTGATTCTTCTTTCACAACATGACTAAAACGGAAATATATTTAATATGATTGTATATTTATAAAATTCATATTGCTTACCATCTTGGGAATGGGGACTAGAGGAAGGAATAGAAAAACATGGAACTCAATATCTTATAAAAGTGAATGTTGAAAACTATCTAAATAAATAATTGGAAAAATAAAATACTATACAAAAAAGAGAAAATAATTTCAAAAAAATTTTTACAATATATTCAACATTCCATACCCATTAACTCCCATCTCTCTGACAAAGGAGAAGAGATCTATCTCTTCTCTTCTTCAGGGCAGAGATTGGTAATTATAATTTAAATTTATTTTTTAGACTCATGTTCTTCCTTTTTTTTTTTTTGCTGAAAAATTCTTTTTCTAGCCTTAGTTTCTAGAAGGTTTCTTCTTCCATTTTTCTTAAATTAAAAAAAAAAAAGTGAGCTCATATTTTGCCATGTATTCAGTTTGAAACTTTTTATGTCATCTACTTTCCCAGAAGTTATTATTGAATAGGTAATATTGCCCACATTTTCTTTGGTTGATCAAAATTAGACCATTGAACTTAATTGATAATTTATATTTTTATTTTTGGAGGCAATTGGGATTAAGTGACTTGCCCAAAGTCACACAACTGGTAAGCATCTGACATCATATTTGAAGTCAGAGCTTCCTCATTGGAGGACTGGCTCTCTATCAATTGCACCACGTAGCAGCCCTAATATTTTTTAGATGATTTACTTGATGATTTAGATGATTACTGACATAATTTGGCATCTGGAAGTACTATTCCACTGCATTCCTATTTTTGTAAATTTTTTTTTCTTCATATTCTAGGATTTTTTTTCCTCTTCAGTGTATTTTATCATTTTGTAAAACTCTACAATGCTAATATGTATAGTTTTATAGATATATCATGATGTTAATTAATCTAAGGAATACCATCATTTTCATGTGTTGTAATATTTTAACAATGAAGAATTATTATGTACAATAATAAGAATAGCAAATATTTATGTGTAAATCTAAGGTTTGCAAAGTATTTTACAAACAATCTCATTTTGCCCTCAAAACAACCCTAAAAGATAGATGTAATTCTTATCCCCAATTTATAGATGAAGAAACTAAAGCAAATAAAGAACTTGACCACATAGCTAGTAAATATCTAAGGATGGATTTCAATTAAGATCTTCCTGATTCCAAGTCTAGCATTCCATCCACTATAACAGCTAGCTATCTATACATTGTCTTCCTTTATTACTATAATTTTTTTGAATTTATTTGTCTTGGTAAAATAGATTTCAGATGTCTTATGCATTTTATAATTGATTTAACTGGGGTTTCTTTTCTTTCATATCTTTCTGGTTTTTATTGCTGTTGCATTTATACCTTAGTCATTTTCTGAACTTATTTTGCATTCTTCTCCACTAAAGTTATTGATCAATTATCTCAACTAATTTCTTTGCAGATTTTTGGACTTCAGAGACCCATAATTAGAGAAAAATCTTGGGAAGTTGTGAGGTCAACTTTTGTTGTCCCCTTTTCACTTTGTGGAGCTTGGTGACACTCTAGGAATCTCCAGTTCCTAGAAATCAGCAGTGCGATCTTGGGTGTGATCTTGGGTGTGATCTTGGGTGATGCTTAGATTTCTCCATATAGTCTTGAAGCCCAGAAGAGACTTCCATCAAACTTTAAACTTCCTTAAAGTATTCTTCAGTAAACTTCCTCTAAAGTATCCTTGTTGTGGACATGGGTCTGATAAAAAAGGTAATCCTTTTCCACCTAGTAAGCATCTTAATTCTAGGATCAGAAATTTTGAGAAATGTAATTCTTTCCCTTCCTTGGCCAATCCAGTTGCAAATATAAGTTAGTCTATGATAAGGTTATAAAAGAGATGTAAATAAAGTACAACTTCAAATGCAGCAGAATAGCTTACAAATGTGAGGATAAGGGAAGGCTTCCTGGAGGAAGTGGCATTTGAGCTGACTCTTCAAGGATAAATATAATTTTAGTAAGAATACAAAAGAGTGGGACTTAAAGAAAAGAGCTAAGAAATCCCAAGGCATATTCTAGACATTTCAGCCAATTATTTTGAATAAGCATTAGAATACGTGAAGGACAGTAAAATAAGATAGGGTTAATGATAATAAATCACATTTAGAGTCACAATTAAGTAGCATAATACAGTAGGTATGTAGAAAACTAGCCTTTCAGAAAAGAAGAATTGGGTTCAAGTCCTTCCTCTGATATAGATTTATCTGAGTATGAGAGTCAAGTAATTTGGCCATTCATTGACCACACTTAGCTCTTTAAAGCTATCAATTAAAAATGAATTACAGAAGTTGTTCTTTCTTATGGTAGCAAACTGGAAACAAATTAAATGTCTACTAATTAGAGATGAATAACAAAATGCAGTAATGTGAAAGCAACTGAATATTTTTATACAATGAGAAACAACATGATAAATACAGAAATGGAATGACTTACATAAACTGAAGCAAACTAGTAGAAGCAGAGCCAGAAAAAATATATATATATATATGTGTATATATATATATATATATATATATATATATATATATATACATATATATATATATATATATAAAATGACTGCAAGAATATAAATGGGAGAGAGAAAAGTCACAAAATAAAGCAAAAAATAAATATTGCAAAATTACCAAAAAAAATTCCACAAAAATTCCAAAGAAGAAATATAAAAAGATATCTCATTCCAATTCTTTGCAGAACTAAGAAGTCCATGAGTTGAGAACATTGCATATAATGTCATTTTTGATGCATTAATCAGTTTTGCTGATTGATTTTTCTTTTCCTTTTTTCTTTTTTTTCTCCTTGTTATCCTTTTTTTGGGGGGGGGGAGGGTTAACTTTCAATTTCAAAATCTCTCCCACTCTTTATCCCATTCTCTACCATCAAAAAAAGGAAGAAATTTCATATCAGTATAAAAATGAAGTCCTGCAAAACATATTTCCACATCAGCCATGTCTCAGGGGGGAAAAGCAAGAAAAACAAAGTGAACAAAATATGTTTCATTCTGCATTCAGAATTAATCATTTCTCTCTCTGCCAGTAGACAACATTTTTTTTTCAGCATGAATCCCTTGAGATTGTCATAGATCATTATATCGATCAGAGTAGCTATGTCTTTCACAGTTAATTATCATTATAATATTGCTGTTACTGCTGTTATTTTGTATCTGCTCATATAAGCTTTCCCAAATTTTTTCTGAAACAATACCTTTCCTCTTTTTCTTTTAAAAGAAAATTTCTTATCATAAGTGACTCTATAATAGAGGAAAGAAAGAAGAATACAGACAGAAATCTAAATGATATAAAAAAGATATCAATGAAAATTTATTTTTAAAATTCTACCTAAAAAAATATAATTGAGCTGCATTGGTAGGAATCCATCACACTGATAAAATCATAGGACAAGACCACATCATGAAAAGATGTGGGAGAAGGACATTTTCTTCTTAGGTGCAAAGTAAAATTGCAAAATTAATTTAATATTTTTTTTATTATTGATGAGTCAGAGCCATCTTTCACATGGAAGACACTGATGGAGGACTCTCACCACAATATTTCTACTACATCACAGCTGCTTCTTTTATACTATAGCCAGTATAAGTAAAAGACAATTACCTAGAAAACTTTTCCTTAGCCTTTGGGAAGGTGTGAGCAATTCAGGTGTGTGGCTAATCACTGGGCCTGCACTCTGAAACTCAAACTGATTTTCTAGGAGAAGCATAAGTGGACACTGAACCATACCACCTCTGGACTTCTCCACCCACAGAATTCGTGTGAATGACAAGGAGAGGATTTTTCATAAGCCAAGCCCATAATATCAATCAATCATTCCTAGAAAAAAGATTAGATTCCATGTCAACAGAATTTCTCCAGTGACTTTGGGAAATAGAGTTTACAAAATTAAATTACCTCTTTCAGTTTCCTCCTCCTCTTGCTATTACCTTTCCTGCTAGGGATTCCTGGGGGTGGTACTGATGCAGTTAATGTAGGTAATGACCTCCCATTGTAGGTTGATAGATAGGATCACTATTTTTTTTCACTTTAAATTATTTGTGGCCTTCAATGTTATTCCAGTTTATAGATTATAGGTTTCTGAGGTTTAGTAGGACTATTTGCTAAGGGTGAATCAAAGTTTAGAGTCTAGATTCCTTGATACACTAATGCCTAGTAGGTGAGTCACTTCTGGAAAGAATGCACCAGCCATTGCTTTTTTTAAGATGAAGGTACCTCCGGGAAATTGCCCCAGGTCTGGTATTTTTAGTTGTTGTTTCCAGAACTAGGAAGATGGATGCACAGCTAGTAAATGTCTGAAGCAAGGTTCAACCCAAATGCTGCAAGTTCCCAAAGAAACCCAAGATATTACCAAAAAAGAAAAAAAATTATCTCAAAGGATTGTCTATTTAGAAATAGACATGGTTTTGTTGGGGAGAAAGCACTGTATTTAAAGCCTAGAGACCTGGATTCAAATCCCAAATATGGCACTTACTAATTATATGATCCTGGACAAGTCAATTTGGACAATGCATTATCCTCTCTAGGACTCCTTAACTTATCTGCAAAATAAGGAACTAGATTAGATGAATGATTTATAAGGCCCCTTTCAGTTCCAGTAGGTAAAGTGTCAATCCTGAGTCAAGAGGACCTGACTTCAAATCCAGTCTTAAACATACTAGCTGTGCAACCTTAGGCAAGAACTTAACTTTATTTGCTTCAGTTTTCTCATCTGTAAAATGAGCTGTGAGAAGTAAACTATAAAGTACTCCACTATGTTTACCGCCCCCCCAAAAAGGGAGGGGAGGGAGCCACAAAGAATCCAACATGACTAATTGACTAGACAATGACTCCCTTAGGATCTTATTTTCTTTTTCAATAGAATAAAGAAAGTACATCAGATAATCTCAAATTTGATCATAGATGCAGAGCTAGAAATTACTATACAGGTCTTCTAATCTGATTCCATTTTATATATACAGAAATTGATGTTAGTGTTGTTTAATCATTTTAGTAATGTCCGAGTCTCTGTGATCCTAGTTGGAATTATTTCACATTTCCTTCTCCATCTTATTTTACAGATGAGGAAACTGAGGCAAACAATGTAGGTGATTTATTCAGGGTTACTCAGCTAGTAAGCATTTGAACTCAGGTCTTTCTCAAGTACTCTCTTCCCCCTCCCTCCATTCCATCCACAATGGGGCCACCTTGCTGCCTAAATGGAGTCTTAGTGAGACTGAATGATTTGGCCAAAGATAAAAAAATAGCAATTGGCAGAAACAGGACTAGACTAAGAATCCTGAGTCTTGTGCTACATTGTGTCCCTACCACCACATTGCCTAATGGGTCCTTTCCCATATCTGAACTCTTCTAACATTCAGCAATGTGCTATTCAAATAAGTATATAAGGAGCAGTAGTAGATAGTGTGGTAGATAAGTCCTGAAGTCAGGAGTTAAACTCGAGTTTAAATCCAGCCTCATACACTTGATTCTTATTTATAAAGATATACTTGATACTTATATAGAAATGGAAATCAGATCCTCCAACACTAGATGTGGCATTCTTTACACAGAAAAACATGGCCTTGCATAGACACCACCCAACTCAAACATTCTCTGATTCTGTGTTAGCAGCACTTGTATATTTGTTCCACCATCGAACTACATGTTGCCCTTTGGGAGAGACCACCTCTCCTTTGGCTATTGATATTTCTGGTCTTTATACTAATGTTAACATATGTTGGAGAAAGCTTCTTTTAAATTAATCCAACATACATATAAGTGCCTGTGCTTCGTGTTGTAGGAAACACAAAAATTTACATAAAACATGGTCCCTGTCCTCATGGATCAAAAAATCTGTTCATTTTAACCAAACTTCGATTTTTACAAATATTTCTGGGGAAAAGAACAACATCCATAGTTTTTCCTTTACTCCACACCCATGGAAGAAATAACTTTGTTTATATTTAAAGCTTAATCCCTTGTGTAAATTCCAAACCACCTGGAATATATCCCTTTCACAAACTCGTTAGAATTCTTCCTACTTGAACTAGCCAGTCTTCAGGGATCCTGGTGTAATCCTTGCTCAGTTAGTTACTTTAATGTATGATTTTAACCAAGTCATTTTCCTTCATTTTCCCCTCTATGGAGTGATATATTAATGATGATCAAAATTTTTAGTTTTAAAATTTCTTTATATCATCAAATATTATGAGGGATTCTTCCTCTCCAAAGAGCTTTTGCTCATATGGATTATAGCTATTAAAATTTCTTATTCTTCTTTAGTCCTTTTTCAGTTCTCTCTGACTCTTTATGACCCCTTTTAGGGTTTGTTTGTTTTTTAGCAGATAATGGAGTGATTTGCTATTTCCTTCTCCAACTCATTTTAGAGATGAGGAAACTGAGGCAAACAGGGTTATGTGACTTGCCCAGGATTACACAGTTAAAAAAGGGCAGATTTGCACGTAAGTCTTTCTGACTTTCATGCTTTATCCATTGTACCATCTACCTACCTTCTATCAAAATTTACTGTTAGATATAAAAAGATATTTAATTTAAAATGTTCACTTTAAAAATAAACAATCACATGTTAATTTAACATTTCTTTATGAAAAATAACTCCACTTTCAAAAACAAAAAAAATTGGTGAGAAAGTGGTTTTATTTTAAATATGTTTGCAACTCTTATGATTGACTTAGTAAAAAGTTAGATTTTTATATCTATTTCTTCATTCAGTCTGTTTTAATACATTATTTTGGTTGAAACATATGAAGAAAATTCAGCTTCAAATAAATACATAATCCCCAGCACCAGATGGATTTACATGTGAATTCTACCAAACATTTAAAGAACATAAAATACTATATAAGCTATTTGAAAAAATAGAGAAGGAAGGACTTCTACCAAATTCCTTTTATGATACAGATATAGTACTGATGCCTAAACCAGATAGAATGAAAACAGAGAAAGAAAATTATTGGGAGTCTGCACAAATAGACTTTTCCTTAAAACAGTCAGTGGCATCTATTTAAAACTATCAGAAAGAATCATATGTAATGGGGATAAACTAGAACCATTCCCACTAAGATCAGGGGTGAAACAAGATTGCCCACTATCACCATTGCTATTCAATATTGTATCAGAAATGTTTGCTTTGTTAATAAAAAAAGAAAAAAGAGATTAAAGGAAGTAGAGTAGGTAATGAGAAAGCCAAATTTTCACTCTTTGCAGATGATATGGTGGTGTACTTAGAGAACCCCAGAGAATCAACTAAAAAGCAATTAGAAATAAACCACAACTTTAGCAGAGTTTCAGAATACAAAATAAATCCACATAAATCATCAGCATTCTTATACATCACTAATAAAATCCAACAGCAAGAGATACAAAAGAGAAATTCCATTTAAAATCACTATTGATAATATTAAACATTTGGGAATTTATCTGTCAAGAGAAAGTCCAGAATTATATAAGCAAAACTACAAAACACTTTCCACACAAATAAAGTCAGATCTAAGCAATTGGAAAAATATTAAGTGCTTGTGGATAGGTCAAGCAAATATAATAAAGATAACAATACTAGAAAGAAACTATTTTACTGACCTAGAAAAAATAACAACAAAACCATTTGGTACTGCCTAAGAAATAGATAAGTTTATCAGTGGAATAGGTTAGGTTCATAGAACAAAACAGCCAATGATTATAACAATCTAGTATTTGACAAACCCAAAGGCCCCAATTTTTGGGATAAGAATTCACTATTTGACAAAAACTGCTGGGAAAATTGGAAAGTAGTATGGCAGAAACTCAGCATAGATCCACGCCTAACACTGTATACCAAGATAAGGTCATAATGGGTACATGATCTAGACATAAAGAATGATATTATAAACAAATTAGAAGAACATAGGATAGTTTACCTCTCAGATTTGTGGAGGAGGAAGGAATTTGTTGCAAGATAACTATAAATGTGTATACATATATTGGACCTAACATGTATTTCAACATATTTAATGTATTGGACTACCTGCCAGCTAAGGGAGAGGATGAGGGGAAGGAGAGGAAAATTTGGAACAAAAGATTATGCAAGGGTAATGTTGAAAAAATTACTCATGCTTATGCTTTGTAAATAAAAAGCTTTAATAATTTTTTTTAAAAGAAAAGAAAATACTATGTTGTGATCCACATTCAGTCCTCACAATCCTCTCTGGGTATAGATGGTTCTCTCTATCACAAGACCATTGGAACTGACCTGAATCACCTCATTGTTGAAAAGAATCACATCAGTCAGAATTGATCATCATATAATCTTTTTGTTGCCATGTACAATGTTCTTCATTTAGCATCAATTCATTGTAGTCTCTCCAGGCCTTTCTGAAGTCATCCTGCTAATCATTTCTTATAGGACAATAATATTCCATAACATTCATATACCATAATTTATTCAATCATTCTCCAACCGATAGGTAGTTACTCAATTTCCAATTCCTTGGCACTACAAAAAGGGTTGTCACAAACTTTTTTTTGCACATGTGAATCCTTTTCTCTTTTTTATGATCTCTTTAGGATACAGGCCCAGTAGAAACACTGCTGGATCAAAGGGTGTTCATAGTTTGATAGCCCATTGGGCAAAGTTCCAGATTGCTTTCCAGAATGGTTGGATCAGTTCACAATTCCACCAACAATGAAAGTGTCCCAGTTTTCCCACATCCTCTCCAATATCCACCATTATCTTTTCCTGTCATCTTAGCCAATCTGAGAGGTGGTACCTCAGATTTCTTTTCATTTGCATTTCTTTAATCAATAGTGATTTAGAGAATTTTTTATATGATTATAGATGGCTTTAACTTTGTCATCTGAAAATTGCCTGTTCATATCCTAGGTAAATATATTGAGGTGCTAGATGATGCACTGGCTAAAATGATGGGCTGGGAATTAGGAAGATAAGTTCAAATTCAACTTCAAAATCTTACTAGCTGTTTAATTCTAGGCAGGTCATACCTCTATCTGTCTCTGTTTCCCCTGCTATAAAAAGGACATAGTAATAACACTTGCCTCCCAGGTTGTGAGAATTAAATGAGGTAATATTTTAAAGTACTTAGCACAGTATCTAGCACATAGTAAGTGCTTAATGCATATTTTTTTCTTCCCTTTTCACTTTAAGGACCCCTGGGGCTAAATGATCACTAAAGCCTTTTGCATCTCTTATAAATCTCTCAGTGTTAAAATGCTAATATTAAAAATTGCAAAGATTAGCCCTTTATAAAGTTTGGGAAAAGACAGATAGTAAGAAATCTTTCAAGGAAGGCAAAAAGGGAAAGAATATCATGAAGAGAAAAGGAGAGGAGAGAGAAGGAAAATGTATTAGGATACCTGATAATCAAGTTGATCAAATTTGACTCTTGAATATATATCCATATATATATATATATATTCTAGTGTGGCTAATCTGGGACTTTAAAAAAGATCTTAGACATGGTTTTTACACTAAGTGCTCAATTATTTGGAAAAATGTTGATTACATTGAGAAGACTGCATTACTACAAGGTAAAACTATGGTGATAATTACTTCAGTGCTTAATTTACAGAGTTATTACTCTAAGTAACTTTTATATAACACTTTAAGATTCCTGAGGTGTTTTATGCAAATTGTATCATTTAATCCCCATAACTACCCTATGCTATTATTATGCCCATCTTGCTTGTCTTAATTTATTTAAATTTTTACAGTTTTTTTGACATGACCTTAATTTCTAAATATATTCTTTTTCCCTGGACTATATTGAGAATCATCTTTTATAACATAGAATAAAGGAAGAAGAAAAAGGCAATTTGGTAAAAAAGAACTAACATGTCAACAAACTTTAACAATATTTGCAATGTTCTATACTCATAAACCTTCCACGTTTGCAAAGAAAGGAGAGTCTTTTTTATTTCTTTTCATTTTTTTAGATTGTTTGCTCATTATTACTACATAGCATTCTGTTTAAGGTTTTGCTTTTCCATTTATGTAGTTGTAGTCATTGTTTTCTTGATTCTCCTTACATGATTTTCTAATAGTTCATTTAAATCTTCCCAGGTTTCTCAGAAGTCCATATTTATCATTCCTAGTGGTATAACATCCCATTATATTTACATATCACAATTTCTTGATCAAAGGACATCTACTTTATCATTCTTTAATACCTTAAAAATCCTGCTATGACTATTTGGGCATATACAGCACCTTCCTTTTTGTCAGTGACCCTGTAAGGTCATATATATTTAGCAACTAGTCAAAGGGTAAAGACAGTTTAGTCACTTCCCCTGCATGATTCTAAATTATTTTCAAGAATGTTTGTACCAACTGTGTCTGTTTTTTGTAACCTCTCCAACAATGAATTTTTTCATCTGTTGTTGTTATGCCAACTTACTTGATAGTTTGTAATTCTTCTTTTGAGAACTGAGGTTATTCACATCCTTTGAACATTTATCCATTAATGAAATTCTGTTGGTTTTTTATGTTTGTGTGATTTCTC
This sequence comes from Sminthopsis crassicaudata, assembly GCF_048593235.1. Lineage (NCBI taxonomy): Eukaryota > Metazoa > Chordata > Mammalia > Dasyuromorphia > Dasyuridae > Sminthopsis > Sminthopsis crassicaudata. Next base: position 134,414,829 of record NC_133618.1, on the reverse strand, counting down.
TATTAATCTTGATTATCTTTCTCCTATAAGATGATACAAAGAAATTTTTCTCAGTCAATAGCTTCCCTTCTTAATCCAGTACCACTAACTTTTTTTAACCAAAAGTTTTTCAATGTTATGCGTTAGATATTATCTGTTATACCTTTTGTGGCTGTCTCTCTCATTAGAACTGCCTCCTTGCCATTACTGTAAAGGTACTTAATCTGAGTAGTCTCATTTATCAATTCTATGATCTTTTTTTTTCCATTTTTATCAGTTTCTTTTTTTTTTTCATATTAATTGTCAGATCTCCATCATTTAATAGCACTAATTTGTTTTTTTTGTTTGTTTGTTTGTTTGTTTGTTTGTTTGTTTTTCTGGGTCTAAATGTTATTTTTTTAAATAATTTTTATTATATATTTTTTATAATATTATCCCTTGTATTCATTTTTCCAAATTATCCCCCCCTCCCTTTACTCCCTCCCCCCGATGACAGGCAATCCCATACATTTTACTTGTGTTACAATATAACCTAGATACAATACATGTGTGTAAATACCATTTTCTTGTTGCACAATAAGCATTAGATTCCGAAGGTACATGTAACCTGGGCAGACAGATATTAGTGCTAACAATTTACATTCATTTCCCAGTGTTTCTTCTCTGGGTGTAGCTACCTCTGTCCATCATTGATCAACTGGAAGTGAGTTGGCTCTTCTTTATGTTGAAGATTTCCACTTCCATCAGAATACATCCTCATACAGTATTGTTGTTGAAGTGTACAGTGATCTTCTGGTTCTGCTCATTTCACTTAGCATCAGTTGATGTAAGTCTCTCCAAGACTCTCTGTATTCCTCCTGCTGGTCATTTCTTACAGAGCAATAATATTCCATAACCTTCATATACCATAATTTACCCAACCATTCTCCAACTGATGGACATCCATTCATCATTTTTATCAGTTTCATATAATTGTTTATAGCACACACCTGGTAAAATTATCTCCTCTACAACAAGCCTTTGAATTCTAGAGTTACTTCAATGCCACAATAAGACATCAAATAAAATTTAATGGAGTTTCCTTGCAGAGGAACTCAACCAATGCAGCTTCAATAAGATAAGTAAAAAAAAAAAAAAATTCCTTTTTAAACTACTTTTTCCCTGAGACCAATCACATACCAGTATGTGAAAGTAATGTTTTCCTTTTTGGAGGCCTGGGACAAGCATTCAAATACAGCTATTTGTCAAACTCACAAAATTGAATTTGCAAGACATAGCTGATATTTATGAATTATTTTTGATCTCTAGCTGACCTTTCCCTACAAGAAGGTTTTATGTAGTCTTTCATTTAGCTAATATAACAACAACTAGTGATCCCCCAAAATGAGAAGCAGATCATACCTTGGAAACCAGTATTGAAAGAAGATCACATGATTTAAACCTAAATCTTAGAGACCAAGCCATTCATTTTAAACATAAGACACTGAAGTCTAAAATACAAAAAGGGAGTTACTTGCCCAAAGTCACATCATTAGTGAAAAGCAAATGTAGCATTCAATTCTATGTTTAAAAATTATGGAGTTAGAGTAATAAGACCTTGGTCCAAGTAAGGGCTATGAACCTAGTAGAGTGACAGAAAACAGAGACAAGGTGACATTGTGCACAGAGAGCTAGACCTGCAACCAGGTTCTATCTCAGACATATGACATGATATTAACCAAGTCATTTAATTTCTCTTTGCCCCAAAGCAATTCTTTAAGATTATCAATTGTGGAGAAGGTTACATATCTTTATAGGTATTCTCACTAGTAATCCAAATTCAGCCTCAGGGTGAAGTTTCAGTGAAGTCACTCATACAGCTCAAATGAAGGAGGCAGTGGTTGTTTAGTTTTACCAGATACTAATGCAGCATTTAACCCAGGCTTTCATGCTATTTTGTGGGAAAAGAGAACAAGATATGGGTTACTCAACGGCACAAATTGGTGGTTTGGAATGAATAGAATAGTTAGGCTCAAAAAAATATACATTGATTGTCCAATGGCAATTTAAAAGGAGGTCTTTAGGGGATTGCCTTGAAAATTTGTGATTGCCCTTAGTATATTTAATGGTTTTATCATTGAAATGGATGAATGGATCACTTACATGCTTATCAATGTAAATCTGACACCAAATTGGATAGAATAAATACAGTGGTTTGTTGGTAAATATTTAATATCATTTAAAATATAAATCTTCATTGTTGATATTTTCTCCATCACTTTCTTCAGTGAAACAATAAACTAAGCTGTGATTTGTAGCATTGACTGACTTTTGAAATATAAACCATATACACTAAAAATTTAACAATTGGCTCTCCCAAGCCCTTGGGAGCTAGCTCCAGTACACTCCTGAATTAAATACTACTTAGGTCAGTCAGGATGGATAAAACTAGAGCACTAGGTTAATCTAATAAACTGAAACTTAATAGGACAGATATAAAGAAATCAACCTTTTAGGCTAAAAAAGCTCAACCTCATATGCTCTTAATAGTAAGAGCATATAAAATATCAAGGAAGCCTGATTTGTCTAAAAAATATCAGGAGGTTTCAGTGGACTCCGTGTTCATTATGAATGGACATTTTGACCTGGTAGTCAAAAAAGCTACTTATTAGTCAAGAAGGGACCCAAATAAGCTGACCTTTAGACTCCAGTTATAGGGCTCTTTGTTTACTATCATATTGCATTTCTCAATAACAGATCATTGACTATTTATTCAGATATTTACATTTTCAGAACTAATTCTGGGTTTTAACAAAACAATCCATCCCCCCTTTTTTTTTTTTGAGCTCTGATTTAGTTCAAATGCTTAAGGTTTCTTATTTACCATGACATCTTATTACCAACAATAATCAAAGTGACTTGTTTATTTGTCCCTCACCCATCCCCACCTTGGTTCCAGCTACCCAATATTATACCTCCTCCCAAACTGGCTGCTGAAACTTAATGAATTAAGACTCCTTTGAGAAAGAAATATTCTTTTCATTACAAAACTCCTCATCTTCAGAAAATAGAAATAAAGAATTTGGATTGATCAGCCATTGGAAGATGATAACAAACATACTACTGGACTATTTTGAACTATCAACAGAGACTGAAGTAGGGAGAAGATACACTGTGCTACATTCAGGAAAACAGAGTTCGAGGTCTCTCTCTCTCCTCAAGGATCAAAAATTTTTTCCATGACAAAGTAGTGGACATTGAAAGGGAATCACACTTGTGGGATTTCTCTTCCCATTCTGAACAAAAAAAGAAGCATGATAAAATTCTCTGCTTCATAGTCTATAATCAGTGAGTATTTATTGAGCACCTCCTATGTGTGACACTTTCATCACAATTAAGCAATTCAAAACCCAATCAAAGGAAGCAGGGATTGAATCTTTTATAACAAGGAAAAGCTAGATTATGATCCCAAAGCATAATCCCAAAGTCTTAATGTAGTTAAGTTATTAAAGTTTAAACTACAGATAAAACAAAAACAAAAACAAAAAACAAAACAAACAAAAAAAAAACTTTAAGGATACCCTGAACATTACTACAACTTTGTGATTCAAAAACCAGAGACAAGGTGTAAGTTTAATGGAAGATCATGTAGTACTGAGCTCTAAAGAGTTTACCACCTCCAAATTTTTTCTCTTTTCTGTGACCTACCTCTCCATCTCAAATTTGAAAGTTCATTGACAGAAGCCTTCAAATGAAAATCTCTATTCTTCTTTATCTCATTCTCCTGCTTCTCTAGCTTCCTTCAAGTCCCAGCTAAAATCCTACTTTCTTCAGGAAGCTTTTCCCAATCCTCCTTAATTCTATTAAAAGATATAATAAAAACAGGTAATGTTACATTTTAAAGCTGTTAATATGCTGCCCACAAAAATCATTACCATTGTATTAATGATCCCACTTTCTATTTGAGTTTGACATCATGGCTTTAGACTTTAAGGATGAGGTAAGTAATTCAGAGGACAAAAAAGAGAAAGAAAGACATGCTAGGGAAAGCCTGAGCAAAGACACAGAGCAGGGAAGACCTTTGGTATGGGTGAGAGAGCTGTCAGGTTTGTCCACTGGAGAGCTTTAACATAAGACAAGGCTGGAAATTAGGTTGTGAAATATCTTAGATTCGTGACAGGGGAGTTTGAACTTTACTCAGTCCCTACAGGGAGTCACTGAAGATTTTTGAGTGTAGAAATTACCTTATCTAGAGTGAAGTAATATGATCCTGGGACACATAGTCAGAGAATCTTTAACTCACTAAAAAAAAAAATTTTTTTTGGTAGAGCACTATACTAAACACTGAAGTAGATATAAAATTTAGATAAGACACAGTTTCTACCCAAACGAATGAATGAAAAAGTATTTGTTAAGTCCTATTCCATGCCAGACACTGGACATACAAAAGTGAGATAATCCCTGCTCTCAATAAACTTACCTTTTTTTTTTTAAATTAAAGCTTTTTCATTTTTAAAATACATACATGGATAATTTTCAATATTTACCCCTATAAAACCCTGTATTCTAATTTTTTTCCCTACCTTCCTCCCATCTTTTCCCTCAGGCAGCAAGTGATCCAACATATGTTAAGCATGGGCAATTCCTCTATTCATATTTTCACAAATATCATACTGCACAAGAAAAATCAGCTCAAAAAGGAATAAAAAATAGACAGAAAACAAAGTACAAGCAAGCAACAACAAAAAGAGTAGAAATACTATGTTGTGGTCCACATTCAGTTTTCACTGTCCTCTCTCTGGTATAGATGGCTTTCTTCATCACAAGACCATTGGAACTGGTCTGAATCACCTAATTTTTGACAAGAATCATGTCCATCAGAATTGATCATTGAATAATCTTGTTGTTGCCATGTATAATCTCCTGGTTCTGCTCATTTCACTTAGCATCATTCATGTAAGTCTCTCCAGGTCTCTCTGAAATTATCCTTCTGGTCATTTCTTACAGAACAATAATATTCCATATGGTCATATTCCATATAGACCATAACTTATTTAGCCATCTGATGGGCATCCACTCAGTTTCCAGTTTCTTGCCACTACAAAGAGGACTGCCACAAACATTTTTTGCACATGTGGGTCCCTTTCCCTTCTTTAAGATCTTTTTGGGATACAAACCCAGTAGAAACACTGCTGGATCAAAGGGTATGCACAATTGGATAGCTCTTTGGGCATAATTCCAAATTGCTCTCCAGGATGGTTATATCAGTTAACAACTCTACCAACAATGTATTAGCATCCCAGTCCCAAATCCTTTCCAACATTTGTCATTACCTTTTCCACAAATTTACTTTCTAGTAGGTATATGTAACAGGGAGTAATAGGGGAGTGGTCACCAGGGAACAGTTTTATCTGGAGTGTTGCAGGAATGGGGAGAGGAATTCTAGGCAGCACATTTTCATATCTTTTCCAGATGCAGTATTAAATTTCATTCCCATTCCCAAAGGAAGAAAGGGAAGAGAGTTAAGGAAATGCTGTTAAAGTAGATGGCAATGTAGAAGCAATAGCAGCTTGAGAAAGAGGCAAAGGAGGAGGACCAGGAAGATGACTAGGAGAAAGAGGAGGAAGAAGAGGAACAGTGATAGTGGTGATGATAGCAGTAGTGTGGGCAGCTAGGTTGTGAAGTAGAGTGCTAGAGTCATTAAAAGAGTTTTAATCTGACCTTAGATACTAACTGAGCTGTGTGACTGGCCAAATAACTGAATCCTGTGTGCCTCAATTTCCTCATCTATATCATGAACACAGAAGGAAATGACAAACTGCACCAGTATCTCTGCCAATAAAACCCAGAGTCAAAAAGAATCAAATACTCCTGAAAAACTACTGAATCTCAACAACAAACTCATAATGTAGCAGTAATAGTAACAGCAGCAGCAGTAGTAGTAGTACTAGTAAAGGGTGTCTGGCAAAGTCAAAGCTTGATGAATGTTTATTGATTAATGCTTGATCCAAAGCTTACACAATGCAATGGGGGTATCAGGAAAAGAAATTTTGTTCATTTCAGACAGGATATCTGTCTACTCCTTCTAGGAAAAGATGCAACTTAGCTGTCTGGAAAAGCTAGTCTATGATTAAAGTGTCTCTTTATTTTCTGTGGATCTATTTCATTCTTCCCACACTAAGTGAAATTTTCCATCTTTTTTCCCTCTCAGAGTTTGACTATCTTTACCCATTTCAACAGTGAAAATTAAGGTAGTGAAAAAATTTAGTGAATAAAAAGGCATTTTTAAGTGTTTAGTATGTGACAAACACTGATTACAAATAGAATAAATGAGATAGCCCTTGTTCTCATGAAGCTCATATTCTGGGATTAGTCTTTTTTTTTAAAGTGAATGAGTAAATTTTTATTAAGTGTTGATTGTGTGCAAAGTTCTGAATATACAAATAGAAAAATAAGAGATAATCCCTTACGGAGCACTTAAGGGGCTCACTTTCTTTTTTGTCTATTTAAAAATATTTTAAAATTTGGTTTATTAAATAGTTCTCAATTACATATAAAGTATTTTAACATTCATTTAAAAAAATTTGAGTTCCAAATTCCTCTTCTCCTTCCTGTCCCTCTTCCACCAATTGAAAAAACAAAAAAATAGTATATTGATTAAACAATACAAGTCATGTAATACACATTTCCATAACAGTTATATTGCAAACTCACACATACAAACATGAAAAAATAACATAAAAAGTATGCTTCAATCTGCTTTGGAGTTCAGTTCTTTCTCTGGATAATTTTTTTATCCTAAATCCTTTGCAATTGTCTTAGAGCTTTGCCTTGACATAGTAGCTAAGTCTTTCAAACAGTTCTTAACAATACTGTTATTCTTGTGCACAATGTTCTCCTGGTTCTATTCATTTCACTTTGCATGAATTAAACTATATGTCTTCCTAGGTTTTTCTGGAATCCCCTCACTCTTGTCCTTTCTCATAACAAAATAGTATTCCATCATAATCATATAATTACAATTTGTCCAGTCATTCTACAGTTGATGGACATCCTTTCAATTTCCAATTCTTTGCCACCACAAAAAGAGTTTCTATAAATATTTTTGTACAAATAAGTCTTTTTCTTTTTTAATTGGTCTTTTTCAGGATATAGACCTAGAAGTATTATTACTGGGTCAAAGGCTATGCACAGTTTTATAACCCTTCAAGCATAGTTCTAATTTGTTCTCAAAATAGTCAGATCAGTTCACAACTCCAATGGAGCATTAGTGTTCCAGTTTTTCCACAAACCTACCAACATGTCTTTTTTTTTTTTTTTAAATCATTTTCCTTCTCAGTCGGGTTAGCTTATCTGATGTTTGTGAGGTAGTATTTCAGAATTATTTAAATTTGCATTTTACTAATCAATGATGATTTAGAGGATTTATTTTTTCCAATTATATGTAAAGATAGTTTTCGGTATTCATTTTTGTAAGATTTTGAATTCCACATTTTTGTCATATTAGCCAATCTGATTAAGTGTGAAGTTGTTTTAATTTGTTTGAATTATCTAACTAATAATGATTTAGAGCATTTTTTTGTATATCTATAGTTTTAATTTCTTCATCTGAAAACTACCTGCTTATATCTTTTACTCATTTATCAATTAGAAAATGACTTAAAAATTTGATTCAATTCTCTATACATTTGAGAAATGAGGCCTTTATCAGAAACACTAGTGGTAAAAATTGTTTCCTAACTTTTTGCTTTCCTTCTAATCTTGGTTGCATTTGGTTTTGTTTATGCAAAAACTTCATCATTAAATGCAATCAAAATTATCTCTTTTGCAATTAATAATGTTTTCTATCTTTTAAATTGGCCATACATTTTTCTATTCATTGTTCTACTAATTTGTTTATAATATCACTCTTTTTTTTAAATCATATACCCATCAGACCTTATCTTGGTATAAGGTGTGAGATGGTCTAGTTTCTTCCAAACTAATTTCCAGTTGTTTTTTTCAGTAGTTTTTTTCAAATACTGAGTTCTTATTTCAGAAGTTGAAGTCTTTGGATTTATTAAATAGTAGATTATATAGTCATTTATTGCTTTATCTTATGTACCTAATCTATTTCATTGATCCACCACTCTATTTGTTAGCCAATATAAAATAGTTTTAATGATTTATAATATAGTTTTAGATCTGGTACAACTAGGCCACCTTCCTTTTAATTTTTATATTCTTCCTGATGAGTTTTGAGATTATTTTTTCTAGATCCATCAAATAATTTTGGTAGTTTGGTTTTGCAATGAATATGTAAATTAATTTAGGTAGAACTGTCATTTTTATTACATTAGCTCAGCCTATCCATGAGCAATCATTTTTTAAAAATTGTTTGACTTTGTCTTTCAATCTTCTGACTTTATTTGTTGAAAAGTCTTTGTAATTGTGCTTATAAAGTTCTTAGGTTTGTGATGACAGGTGGACTCCTTGTATTTTACATTGCCTACAATTATTTTATAATGTATAATATTTTATATTATACATTGCCTACAATTATTTCTCTTTCTATCTATTGCTGCTGAACTTTGTTGGTATTATGTAGAAAGGCTAATGATTTATCTGGTTTTAGTTTACATCCCTTTGCTAAAGTTGTTGATTATTTCAGGTAGTTTTTTGGTTATTCTCTCAGTTTCACTAAATACACCATCATATCATCTGCAAAGTATTATAGTTTTGTTTCCTCATTATATATACTAATTTCTTTAATTTCTTTTTCTTCTTTTATTGCTAAAGCTAAAATTTCTAGTACAATATTGAATAATACTGGTGATATTGGACATCCTTCTTTCACCTTTAATCTTGTTGGGAATGCTTCCAACTTATCTTCATTACATATAATGCATGGTGATGGTTTTAGATAGATACTGCTTCTCATTTTAAGGAAAACTTAATTTAGTCCTATGTTCTCTAGTAGTTTTAATAAGAATGGATACTATACCTATTTTTCCATCTATTGAGATAATTATATGACTTCTGTTACTTTTGTTACCAATATAATCAATTGTGCTGATAGTTTTCCTAATATTGAACCAAGCTTGCATTCCTGAAATAAGTACAACCTGATCACAGTGTTTTATCTTGGTGATAAATTGTTGCAATCTCTTTGTTAGTATTTTATTTGTTAGTATTTCATTTAAATATTTTGTATCAATATTTATTAGAGAAATTGGGATATACTTGTCTTTCTCTGTTTTGGCTCTATATCAGCACTATTTGTGTCATAAAAGGAATTTGGTAGGACTCCTTCATTTACTTTTTAAAAATAGTTTATAGAGTATTTGGAATTAATTGTTCTTTAAATATTTGGTAAAACTCACTTATAACTCCATCTGGTACTGGAAAATTTTTGTTCAGAAAGTTCATTGATGGTTTGCTCAATTTCTTTTTTCTAAAATAAGATTATTTAAGTTTCTTATTTCCTCTTTTGTTAATATGGGCACTATATTTTTGTAAACATTCATCAATTTCACTTAGATTATCTGATTTAGTGGTACATAGTTGACCAAAATAACTCCCAATTATTGCCTTAGTTTCTCCTTCATTGGTGGTGAATCGACCCTTTTCATTTTTGATACTGGTAATTTTGTTTTCTTTTTTTTTCTTTTTTAAAATGAAATTAACCAAATGTTTATCTATTTTATTGTTTTTCCCTCATAAAACCAGCTCTTAATTTTATTTCTTAATTCAATAGCTTTCTTACATTCAATATTAATAACTTCTTGTTTCATTTTCAAAATTTCTAATTTGATATTTGATTGGAGATTTTAAATTGGTTCCTTTTCTAGCTTTTTTAGTTATACCCAGTTCATTGAACTCCTCTTTCTTTATTTTATTCATGTAAGCATTATAAAATTTCTTCAAAGAACTGTTTTGGCTGCATCCCATAGATTTTTGTATGTTGTCACATTATTGTTATTCTCTTGGATGAAATTATTGATTGTTTCTATGATTTGTTATTTGACCCACTCATTCTTTAGAATTAGATTATTATTTAGTTTTTAATTAGCATTTAGACTATCTTTCCATGTCCCTTTATTATATATAATTTTGTATATTACATATAATATTGTATTTTCTAATATAAATTATATTACATGTAATTTGCATCATGATCCTAAAAGTTGCATTTAATATCTCTGCCTTTCCTCATTTGATTGTGAGGTTTTTATATCCTAATACATAGTCAGTTTTGCGGAGGTGCTATGTACCAGTGAGAAAAAGGTATATTCCTTTCTATCTCCATTCACTTTTCTCCAGAAGTCAATCATATTTATTTTTTCTAAATTTCTGTGCACCTCCTTAACTTCTTTCTTGCTCATTTTGTAGTTAGATTTATCAATTTGGGAAAAGGGAAGATTGAGATCCCCCACTAGTTTAGTTTTGCTGCTTATTTCTTCTTATAATTCACTTATTTTCTCTTCTAAGAATCTGGATGATATACCACTTGGCACATATATGGTCTCACAACAGTTCTGCTGAGTCACTAACCTGCTGAGCCAAAGGTCTTGATTACTGTTTGGTGCAGTACCTAAGAGTCTTTCCCTAGCTTACCTGGATACTGCTTTAAGCTGTACTCCCCTTTTATTTAAGTCAAACAGATCTTTTCTGAAGTCCTTCTAAGTTATCTTAAGCTGGAAAATTATTTTACTCTGTCTTTTTGTGGGTTCTGTCACTCCAGAATCCATTTAGAGGTTTGACAACATTATTTCCAAGGGAAAATGGGCAGAGCTCAAGCAATTTCTTGCCTTCTCTCTGCCATCTTGGCTGTGTTTCTTGGAGGTTATATTCTAATTGGGGAGATAATGCATAAAAGAAGTTTCATCTGCTAGGTAGATGGAAATACCCAGAAATCCTAAAGATGCAGCAAAGTTTTTGACAGAAAGGTCCAAGATCTTTAGGTTATGTCAACAGGGAAGATGAATGTGTTAAGGATCTGGAGATAGTAGTAGTAGTTGTCATAATCGTCATTGTTGTCATAATAGCAGTACTTATTCTAATTGTAGTAATGGTATTAGTACTACTAGCAGTAGTACTAGTGATGGGAGTAATAGTAGCAGCAGCAGCATTTACATAGCATTTTAAGAGTTTGCAAATCACTTTATAAACATTATTTTATTCTCACAAAACACTGAGAGGTAGGTGCTATTGGTGTCCCCATTTTACCAAATAGGAAATTGAGGCAGATAGAGGTAAGGTAATGTCTAGAATCACAGTTAGTAAGTATATGAGCCTAGATTTGAATCCAGATGTCCTTGACACCAGCACTCTATCCACTGAACCTTCTAGATGTCTAGAAGAGGCAAGGGGGAGGATAAAGGGGTCTTCTATCACAAGTTAAAGAATAAAATTAGTGACTCCTCACTCATCCAAGCTATGTGAGTAGCCAAACAGCCCCAAAAAGTTCTGAATATGACACTCCACCCCACTTTGGACAAGTCAATTAAGAACATCCTTAGGTCTCAATTTTCTCATTCCTGAAAATATCATTGTTCTGAGAAAATGAGTATATTAAGCTGAAGAATCTCTTTTATTTTTAAAATAGATAAAGTGATAGCTGTTCTATAGAAGGACTAAAACTGGATTTAAAGTGAGAAGACCCGGATTCTTGTCCTTGCTTTGTATGTATTCATTTGGTGAGCTGATTAACAACCTGGATATGTTTTCTAGACTACACAATAAGGGTGGCAATATCTTTCCTTATCAACCTAACAGACTTATTAGGGAAAACAAAGAATGTAATATGGGAGAGGGGGGGATTCAAGTAGATTACATAACTCTGTTAGCTATGGGGAAACTAAGTGGCACAATGGTTAAAATGTTAGGCTAGGCTCAGGAAGATTCATCTTCCTGAGTTCAAATCTGGTCTCAAACACTTGACAACTGTTGTTTAATCTTGTTTGTCTCAGTTTCTTCATCTGTAAAATGAGCTGGAGAAGGAAATGGAAAACTATTCCAGTATCTTTGCCAAAAAAACAAAAACAAAAATAGGGGTTATGAAGAGTTGAAATGACTGAAAAATGACTCAACAACCAACAACAAAATCAGTTATTAAATGTGAACTATGATTCTCATCTTTCATTCTGCAAAGGCAGGTTGGGTCTGCCTATCTGGCCAAGAAAGTAAAGTAGATGGCCACCCAAGGTGCTCTCCCACCCCACGACACTGGAAACAAAGAAACTTTCCCTAAACAGAAAAAAAACCTTCAAAGCATATCTCTGTTTGGTAAATTGGTCTCTAAAAACTTATCCAGCAAAAACATATTCTGCGGACCAAACTTTATCTCATTGAAGAAATGTGGAATATTCCTGCCATCTAGTGGTTAACTGAATTAACTAACAAGAACTTACAGAATTGGAACTCTACTTGCAAAAGATGGAGTTCATCTGAGCAGAAATCCCCTTTCCAACATCTGAGGAAAATGGTTATCCACCTCTATTAATGGGAAGCTAACTACCTACTAAAGCTTCTCACTTCATTTTGGAACAACTGTTGTTGTTAGGCAATTTTGTTTTCCTTCAATTGAATAAACATCTGCCTTCCTGGGACTTGCACAATTTGTCCTGAGCTCTGCCCTGTGGACAGAACCTTTACAGCACATGGAAAAACACCTGGGTGGTTAGGAAGCCAAGAAATAAAACACTGTTCAGGTTCACCAGAAACAGGTGATGAAAGGTGACAAGGAGAATATATATATAAAACATCAACAGTACAGCTTTGCCCAGATGCCAGCTTGACACCACTGGAAAGATATTTCACCACTTATACATTCTTCTGGTTCTACTCAAGATTACAGACCAGTGGTCTTGCATTCTTTGGCATTCAGGGTTAAACAAACATGCTAGACTTGCTTTATGAAGGTACCAATCTTCTCTTTCTGGGATGGAGAGAAGCCAAATCTGACTCACCTACATCAAATCCCTTCTAATATTTTTTTTCAACAGTTCACTTTCTCCTATGTCTTCTCTTCTCCAGGGTAATTATAAAGTATTTTGTTAAACATCCTTCACATGGCATAAGGGCTCTTCCCCAACCTTTCTCTTTCCTCTGGATGACCTTAATTCATACGTCCTTCCTAAAATATGGTGTCCAGAACCGAACACATTACAGTGTGTTCCAACCAAGACAGGGGAAAGCAAAACTATTACCTCTCTCACTCTGAATACCCTATTTTGGGGCAGTAGAGGTCTAAGGTTTCTATCCACCTGTTCTCATTCCTGCTCCCCCCAGCAAAGCAGAAGAAGTAGATTTGTGATTAACTTACTGAGGAATGAAAAATTTCAAATGAGGTTACCTTCCTGAGAATCAGCAGTCTATGTATGGACAATTCTTCACAAATAAGAGCAGTTGTAGCCTGGGGCCTACACTCTTGTTTCAGGAGTGTCAACACATGGATTTATGCATTCACTTGGAACTGCTTAGCCAGAAAATATAATTTTCATTTTTGATGGTGTTTATATCCAAGGACTAAGTTTGTTAATGTTACAGAGAAGCAGATGCTAAATTGCAGGCATTGACTACCAGCTGCAGTTCAGAAAGCAATGACATAGGACTTCTTTATTAACTTTACTGTTAAATGAACATAGAAGTGAAACAATAGACTTTTTCTGACAGTAATGTCAATAGGACATCTGTGCAAAAGAAAGTGGAAGATAACATTCAGTGAAGGAAATGCCTCGTGGAAGACATGTTCAGTTTCTGGGATAAAAAAAAGTATATTGAAAGAAATTCAGAACTTTAGAACTGGGATGAGCCTGAGAACAAAGAGCACAGAATGTCCAAGCTGAAAGGGTCCTGAGTACTCACTCAGAAGTCAGAAGGTCTAGGAACTGAGAATATCTGAGCTTGGAGGGGCCTTAAAATATAGAACTGAGAATGTTAGTACAAAAAGGGACCTTGGAACATGGAATATAGAATGTTAGCACAAAAGAGAAATTAGATCATGGAATATAAAAAGTTAGCACAAAAAGGGAATATTAAGACAAAAAGGAACCTTAGAACACAGAGTTCAGAATATTTGCACAAAAAAGGGACCTTAGATCATGGAGTATAAAATGTTAGCACAAAAAGAGACCTTGGAATATGGAGCATAGAATGTTAGCACAGAAATGGACTTTAAAACATGAAGCATAGAATGTTAGCACAAAAAGGGACCTTGGAACATTGAAAATAGAATGTTAGTACAGAAATGGACCTTAGAACACAGATCATAGAATATTAGCCAAAAAAGAGATTTTAGAACATAGAGTTCAGAATGTTAGCACAAAAAAGAGACTTTAGAACATGGAACATCGAATGTTAGCACAGAAAAAAGGGACCTTAAAACATAAAGCACACAACTACACCCAGAGAAGGAACACTGGGAAGTGAATGTAAATTGTTAGCACTACTGTCTATCTACCCAGGTTACTTATACCTTCGGAAGCTAATACTTAATGTGCAACAAGAAAATGGTATTTACACACATATATTGTATCTAGGTTATATTGTAACACATGTAAAATGTATGGGATTGCCTGTCATCAAGGGGAGGGAGTAGAAGGAGGGAGGGGATAATTTGGAAAAATGAATACAAGGGATAATGTTATAAAAAATTACTCATGCATATATACTGTCAAAAATTATAAATAAAATTAAAAATTAATTAATTCATTAATTAACTAAAAAAAAAAAAACAAAACATAAAGCACAGAATTTTAGCCTAAAAAGGGATTATAGAGTACAGAACATAAGAACATAAGGCAAAGAGCCTATACTCCAGATTAAGGATAGGGTTTTTTTTGGTTATTGTATCCTTAATGGCAAAGTTGTATCAAGTATACATAATTTTTTAAATGTTTGTAGAATTCAGTTGAATGGAATTGGAGTTATAAAGTCTCTTAAAGAGTACATCATGTTTGAGCAGAAAAAGACCATCTAGTCCAAATCTACTCTTGACAGAAGAGAAAACTGAGACTTAGATGGCCTTGTAAATTGCAGAACCTGGATCAGAACCAGCTCACTCTCAGGGTAGGCAAATCAGCCTAGTTGAAGCAGTTAGACTGAGGAAGAAACAGGAATCAACATATGCTGGGCAAATCAAACCACCTCTACTTAGCCACTATTTCCCCTCAATATTTTGAACTAAAGAGCCTTGGGAATAGTGATATTTCCAACAGCTATCTTCTTGGGAAGGAAGCCCTAAGGAGACATAACCCAGAAACTGTTCCTGCTAGTGTCACAAGCACAGCTACTGCTGTTGCAGAAAAGAAAGTTCTTGCCACAAAAGCCTTGAACCATCAAATAGATTCAGCATCCAGAAAGTGATATCATTATATCAAGTCGAAATGATAATAAAGAAGAAATGTTAACATTAGCTTTAGTTCTGACCCTAAGATCCATGGGATGTTTCCATGTGACTTACAACTGAAACCTTACGCAGTGTTATCTCCTCCATTAGAATGCGAGCTCCTTTCTTTTTTATTTGTATCCCCATCACTTAGCATACTACTTCACACATAATTAGGTGCTAATAAAATATAATAAACAAGAATAAGAATAAGTAATAAAGGCTTTATTCATACATTAATTCAGGACACACGTTCCTAGTATCTTGGTGATGTCTCTGGACTCAAATTGCGCAGACTCTCTTAGTTTTTGCTTTCCATATCTCTGATTCTTTTCCGTTTATTTTTTAAAATATTAAACTTTATTTCAGAGAAAGAATAATAAAAACAAGTTATGAAGTGGCTATGTTATTGTTGTTTATTCTTTATTCTCAAAGAGGATCATGACATCAGATAGGTGATATCATGACATACAAGAAATCCATTTATTGGATTTAAGTGAGGGAAGGCTGTATAAGGTTACTGGGTTCATTTTCTCCTCCAGAGTCACCTGGGTCCAGTGGCAAAAGTATTGCAAACTGTCCAGACTTTCTCATGCAAAAAACCCCAAACCAATTGACCTTTTCATGTCCCCGAAAGAAAATCTGATTACTCTCCTAAAATTTCAGTCCCTTTATAGTAACTCCCTCTTAGTCATTGAACTCTCTTAAACCAATTATCTCTGCCAAAGGTGTTTTCAAAAACAAATAAATAACACACAACCTTATAAAATAATAGATTCAAACTAGTGCTAATAGTAAATAATTCACATTTCTACAATACCTTTAAATTTTACAGACTCACAGACACCCTGTGAGATAAATGGCATGAGTTTTATATACTAGTTCCTTCCCTGCCACCTTCAAAGATGACTAAATTTCCTCTGTTCTTAGACCCACAAGTTATAATCCTATAATTCTCCTCAAAGACAGAAACGAGAAACTGCTGTCTATACTCACTGCCTCCTCTTCCTCTTTTTTATTATTTATTTTTTATTTTTATTTTCTTCTCTTCCTCATTCACTCTTTAATCCCTTTGCAATTAGATTTCTGATCATATCATTTGTATGGAGTTATTGTCTCCAAAGTTACCGATGATGTCTTAATTGTTAAAGCAGTTTTTTTCCCATTCTTCCTCCTCCGGAAAATTCTCTTCTTTCTGAGCTTTTGTGATGCTATTTTCTCCTAGTTCTCTTCTTATCCCCTTAACCTCTCCTTGATCCTCTTTGCTCAATTAGATAATTTTCCTTAAATGAGGCTATTGCTCAAGTCTCTGTTCTAAGTTCTCTACTTTTTTCTCCATATACTCTCTACTGGCGGCAACAAGAATTTAATGTTAACTCTACTCACATGATTCATTCATCCATATATCCATACCCAGTTCCAATATCTTTCCTGAGTTTCAGTCCATCACTAATTACCTATTAGACAATTAAAGTAAGATGTCCCAGAGACATCTCAAATGCAGCAAGTTCAAAAGAGAATTTATCTTTCCCTTAAGCTCACTCCTTTTTTGAACTTCTCCCCTTTCTATCTCTTGAATTAATAATATTGATAATTTCCTTAACTCTTCACTGTCTCTCATCCCATAGGATCTAGGTTCTGGTTCTACTTCTACATCACTTACATTTGATCCATTCGAATACTCGCACAACTTCCATTTTAGTTCAGGCTCTGATTGCCTCTCATATGGATTATGGATGGGGCCTCCTAACTGATCTCACTGCCTCACGTCTCTCTTTACTTCATTCTATTTTTCCCACTGCTACGGAAGTGATTAAGCACATATCTGAACATATCACTCCCCTTCTCAGTAAACAACAATACCTTTCTATGGCCTCTAGGATAAAATATAGCCTCTTTTTTTTTTTTTTTTTTTTTAGTGTTAAAAGCACTTCACAATCTAGCTCAACCTACCTATTCAGGCTCATTGTACATAGCTCTCTGTTTCACATTCTGCTAGCCAACTAAACAGTTATTGAAATAGCCTCTTAACTGGTCTGATTCTACTATCTTGCTTCTTTAGCCCATCCTACCCAAAGTGGTCAGATGCTTTATTTGTGCAACTCAGATTTTGTCATATCCGGCCAAAGAGCATCAATGTTTCTTGATATCTAGGGCCTGATAGGTGATGTTCAGATTCCTCAGACTATGATTTAGTGCCCCTCTCTCTACCTTTATTTATTATTTTAGTTTCACTCAGCCAAACTGGAGTACTCGTTTCCTTACTATTTTACCACTCCATTTACCATTTTATAAAATACCCTCTTGCTCATGAAGTCTTCTCAGTTCCCCATCCCACAGCCAGCCTAAAGTGACCTATTTCCCTTATTAATCCTTGATATAACCATGATATAGTAGAAAGAATTGAGAGTGAGAAAACCAGATCCAATTCTAGATATTCTATAATGACCTGATTTCAGGCAATTCATTCTACCTCAGGCTCACCATCTGTTAACATGATGGTAATAGTTGAATTACCAATGGGGCTATAACTAGAATCTTTAACTTCCATGAAAAATACTATCAAATACTTGGGTCAGGCATACTCAGTATACCCTAGTAAAAGGATTGAGCATGAGAGAGAAAAAGGATGAGGAGGCAAAAACCTCCAAGAAACTGGCACAAGACTTTTATTGAAGAAGTCACCAAAAGAGGAATTAGTTAGGAGCTCACACAAACTTACTATTTTGTAGCTGCCTATTTTCCCTAATTATTCTTACAAACTAGGTACTGAACCATTATTTCTAACTCCTACAAGACAAGTGTTTCTTGAACTCCTCAAACCTGGAGTTGTTAAGAAAATAAAATTAAATAATGAATTGTTATAGCACAAATAATTAATAACCAAGCTGTACTCTTCTGTCTTGATAGAAGTCCAATATGACACAGTTTTTGTTATGGCAATTTTTGTACATGTCAGTATGGCATAGCATATAAATCACTAAATTGGGAGTCAAAAATAACTTGGGCTCAAATATCACTAACTGTGACATTAACATTAACTGTGAGCAACATGTGGGTCTCTTCAACCCTTAGTTTCTTCATTTATAAAATAGAAACAATATTATATGTGATACCTGCTTTTCCATGGTTGTTGTGAAGCCAAAATGGGGCATACATAAATGGCTTTCCAAACTTTTAAACACTATGTAAATGAAAGTTGTTTACTTTGTTTCTCCACTAGATTGCAAGCTCTGTGAGATCAGGGATTGTGTCCTAAGAGTTTTTGCATCCTGTCCAATGACAGCCATAAGGTATTGTACACAGCGTTCATTCATTCATTTATTCACGAACTTCAATAGAACGCCTGTTGTGTGAAGAGCATTCTGCTGACTACTGGGAAATAGACAAAGTTGAAATAATTCAAAATTCTACAAGCTTTTGTTTAGTAGCTACTTTGTGAAAAGCCCTATGATAGGCATTGGGAAAATAAAGACAAAAATGAACCAGCTTGGAACTTATCTTTTAGGATTTTAAAGACGACAGTAATGGCATTGAATGTTTGTTTAATGAATGTTAAATTTTTCTGGTAAAGAAATAGTCAACAAGGCAATCTTATAGCATTTTATCATAGCATTTATCTAGACTGAGGGCAGATTTGCTTTGCAGACATCACAAAGCAGACATGGTCCACTACATATTTATAAATGAGGATGTGTCCAAAATCATTTGCTATTAATTAAGCACTACCCAGACAGAGCAATGTCTTGGACAAAGCACAATGCTAAATTTTTTTCTTTGTTAAGGAATGGCTCTTCATAAAGGAGAACAGGATGTTACATGGAACCCAGAACACAGAGTTCTGTTTGATTATACCCACCAATTCTTGACAAACCACTTGAGGAGAGGGGACGTGAAGCAAGTGTGAGGGTTGGAAAAGAAATGAAAAGGGGAAAGGAACATTCTTCCTCCTCCTTTTTCCTTTGGACTACAAGAAGTTGAAGCAAATTCAATCACATTGTTTAATGATTCCTTCCATGGTTGTGTCCCTGACACTTTTCAGAAAATTGAAGACCGCTGTTCCACCTGTTCCCCTCTCTTCCAGGGCCTGAGGTGGTCCTGGGAGGGAGCTCAGGCCTCCATCTTTGGCCTTGGTTGCCCCTGTGAGGACATACTTGGCTACGATGTTTATGTGATAGCTCCTCAGCTCTGCCAGGGCCATCACACATTGATTATAAGTCTCACGCAGCAGATAGCTTCCAGAAGACAAGATGTACTCCCTCAGGGAAGGGGCAGAGTGGATTTCCTCTATGAAAGCCCTGTGGGAAGGAGGCATATACTCCCTCATCCTGTGCAAGAAAGCAGCTGAAAGAGACCAGAGGAACAATATCACTCCCCACTGTTCTTCTCCTCACATGCACAAAATATCTTTTATATATGATCTAATATATTTTATATATTAACATATTATAAAATATTATTATATAATAATTATAAATGTTTTTTATATATTATTAAATATATATTGAATGTTTGCCTTTGCATGCCCAGTGCCTAGAGAACAGTGTTGAGTATATAAGTGCTTAATAAATGCCTGCTGATTGGTTACAGATTTAGAGCTGAAAATGATTTGAAAAGTCATCAAATCTAAATTTCCCATTTGACAAGTTAGTAAAGTGAGGCCCAGAGACTCATAGTGACTTTTCCACTGTCCCAAAGATCATAAATGGCAGAACCAAGATTTTGAATTCCAAATTCCAGGTATTTTGATTCCATATCCATGATTTTTTTTTATTGCCCTGCAATCCATCTCTTGGAGGATGGTAGAAAGAGCATTGAATTTGGAATTGAACTTGGAGTTACAAATAATCTTAATTCTATCATCTCCTAGTCCTATGATGTTGGATAAGACACAACTTTTCACTGTTAGTCTTTTCATTTATAAAATATGAATGATAACACTTCAAATACTTCATGCAGTGATTATGAAGAAAGTAGTTTATAATATTTAGATACATGTATGTATATATATGTACATAAATTTATTTGTTTAATTCATACTCATTTGACTTAGTCTGCTGGAAATATCTTGTTGTTTATTAGCTGACAAACTTTGACGTTTGGAGTGGAGATGGATTGACTATAGCATCTTAGGCCTGATCCTGAACAATTTACTTAATAACATAGAAATTGGAAAATCCGAGGAATCGCAGAGATATTCTTACTATATATGAAAAGTAACAAGCTGAAATCCTTGTGAACAGATGTGATCATGTCTCTCCTCTGCTCCAAATTTTCTATTGCTTCCTATTGCCTACAAATAAAATTTTAACTTTTTAATTAGGTAGGGATTTTTTTTTTTTTTTTTTTTTTTTTTTTTTTACTACAGCAATTGGGGTTAAGTGACTTGCCCAGAGTCACACAGCTAAGAAGTGTCTGAGATAAAATTTGAACTCAGGTCCTCCTGACTTCAGGGCTGGTGCTCTATTCACTGCCGCCACCTAGCTGCCCCTGGGTAGGGATTTTTTTCAACAAGTTTCTCTACTAAAGGTCTCATTTATCATGTGTATAGAGAACTGAAAGAAAATTAGAAAAATAGTAATCATTTACCAATTGAAAATGGTCAAATGATAAAAGCAGATGATAGTTTTCAGAGGAAAACATCAAGGCTATCACTAAAGATATGAAGAAATGTTCTAAGTCACTAATAATTAAAGAAATGCAAATTAAAGCAACACAGAAACATCACCTTACATCTATCAGATTGACTAAGATTATAGAAAAGGAAAATGATAGATGCTGGAGGACATGTGATAAAATGGTTAAGCATTATGGGTAGAATTGTAAACTGGTATAACCATTTTGGAGAACATTTTGAACTATACTTAAAGGAACTATAAAACTGTGCATGTCCTTAAACAAGCAATATTGCTTCTAGGTCTGTAACCCATAGGGATTAAAAAAAAAAAAAAAGGAAATGCATATACCAAAATCTTCATTGAACTTCTTTTTGTGGTGGAAAGAATTGAAAACTGAGGGGGTGCTCATCAATTGGGAAAGAGCTAAACAAGTTATGGATTATGAATATAATAGACTAGTATTGTACTATAAGAAATGAGGAAAGGGATGGTTTTAAAAAGAACCAGGAAAACCTATATGAATTGACGCAAAATGAAATGAGTAAAATGAAGAGAACAATGTATATGGTAAGAACAAAATATAATGAAAATCAACTGTGAAAATTTTAGTAAATCTGATCAATACAATAACCCACCACTACTTCAAAGAACTCATGCTATTCACCTTTAGATTGGAAAATTATGAGATCAGAGTACAGATTGAAGCAATTCTGCTTTTCTTTATTTTTGGTTGTTTTTTTTTTAAACAATGGCCAATGTAGAAATATGAGTTTACATAACATACACTCTTGGATGGTGAGTTTTAGATTTCTTGCATTCACAGTGAATAGAGGAAAAGATGGAAGGAGGACAAAAATGTGGAACTGAAAATTAAAATTAAAAAATAGGGATTGGATGACCATTTGTTAAACTGGGATATTATACTTCAAAAAGGGGTTGGAATAGATCCCAACTTCTTAAACTATGGGTTGTAACCTCATATGGGGTCTCATAACTAAAGGTAGAGGTCACACAATTATGATTTATTATCAATAAGTGTTTTATTTATGTCTATTTTATATATCTATATACACAGGATTATGAGTGAAAAAAGTTTAAGAAGCCCTGGATTAGATTTCCTTCCTACTATATAATTTTATCTACCCAAAGTAAAAACTAAAATCCAAACACAATGTGGTGCTTCTCAAGATATTTCCTGCAGATGTCTTCTGTACACATCAGATACATATATATCAGCAGAACTATTGCAGATCAGGTTAAGACACTGCAAAGAGCCAGGCCCAATATCACAGAAACTAAAGGTTTTCTTCTCATGGTTGGGAGGGATCAGAGTTCAGGGTTGGGGCTGAACTCTGTGGTTCTGGCTTTAAGCCTGGATCACTATCTCTTGGTCCAAAATGGCCTTTACTTTTCACAGTGTCCTGGATTGGGGTAAGGAAATAAGCATTTTCCCTCAAACCAGTAAAGAAATTGCAGAATCTATGTTTTGGAAGGTTATTCAAGGGTCATCTTGTCTAACCCATCCCAGAACAGAAACTCTCTCTACAATATCCCCAATAGTAATCACCCAGTCTCTTTTCCCATTGATGGGAAAGCTACTATTTCCCATTGCAACCTATTCTACTTTTGGACAGCAGAACTGTTAGAAAGTTTTCTTTACAACCAGGTGAAATCTGTTTTTCTGAAACTTCCACCTTTTGCACTTTAGATCAAACAAAAAGTCTATCCTTCTTCCACATGATAGCCCCCAAATAATAATTGCTAGCATTTATATGGTGTTTTATTCATGTTATCTCATTTGACCCTCAGATTAACCCTATATTGTTATTATTCAATTATAGCCAACTCTTCATGATCTTATTTGGGGGTTTTCTTGGCAAAGATCTTGGAATGGTTTGCCATTTTGTTCTCCCGGCCATTTTACAGATGAGGAAATTGAAGCACACATTGCTAAATAACTTGCCCAGAATTACACATCTAGAAATTGCCCAAGACCATAGTTGAACTCAGATTTTCCTGACTCTAGGTCTGGTACTGTATCCATGTTGATATCTAATTTCCTTAATTATTCCTCTGAAATAAGTGCTATTATTATTTTCATCTTACAAGTTAGCAAAATGAGATTAAGTGACTTTCCCATATCATTTAGCTCATAAGTTTCTAAGGCATAATTTAAAGTTGGGTTTTACTGACTCCAAATTCAACACTATCCACTGTACCACCTCACCACCTTAAACCTCTTCCACATTAAATACACTTAGGTCCTCTTTCAACAAACCCTGAAGTGGAATGATTTTCCAGTTCTTCAGTGGCCCTTCTCTGGATACATTCCAGTTTGCCAGAATTCTTCCTAAAATGTGGCTCTCTGAATACAACATTCCAGATAGTATCTGACCAGAGGAAAGGCAAACAAAGCTTTCATCTACTTAACTGAAGATACTCTTAATGAAATCCAAGATTTCTGGCTTTTGGAGCCTTGGTGTCACACCAATGACTGATAACAGAGATTGGTAGAGGACAGAGATTTAGTGGAAGCTTTCAGATGCATTGGTTCCATATAAATCAAAGCAGTTCCCTCCACCAGTTATCATATTGTTCCTCCCTAATTTAGAATGAGGAAACAACTACTTAGGAACTTCAACCTGAGTCACAAGAAACAGCTGAAAACAAGCTGTTGCCTTGGGGTTTCCTTGTTACAGGCACCAGAGGCCTGCCAAGATCAGAATAGAATTGGCTTGGTGCAAAGATCTTCTGAAGGGCCATCCCTTCCCAGCTGACTCAGGATAATGTGGGTTTTGTGACATTTTATTCGCCCACGGTTTTATTAACTGGAAACTACATTTCTCCTCTTTCCAAGCCTCTGCATGGCATGGCGGTGACTATGGATACCCAAAAACTATGCCAGTGAAACTGGAAAGTCCAAATGAAATCAGAAAGGGAGAATGTGAGAAGGTTATCTGGAGATGGACCTAGTTGGGTAAGCTAAAAATGATATTTTGACTCATCCTCTCATTTGGATTATTTACTGTTGCAAGACCTCATCAGTCAGTGATCAAAAAAATATTTATTAAGCACCTACTAGGTTCCAGGCACTGTACTCAGCATTGGACTTGTTCTCTGTGCTAACTACTTGTACTTCCCACATGCATGGTATCTGGCTCCTTAAAGTATTGGTCAATCTGGTAAGGAGCCTTTGGCAAAAGTGTCTGCTGAAATTTTTTTTTGAAAAATTTAAATCAAATAAGGAACATTAAACTTACTGCTTTCCTTGCTATGACAAACACCTAATAACTCATCAAATGCGTGAAATACTGTGCTTTGAGCTGCACTTCCTCCGGAATATTTCAATGGCTCTTCTGAGACTCCTTCATATATCAGCCCCTCTGGAATTGCTGGATTATCCTTCCAGCTGAAAAGTAAAATAAGACAGAGTTTTTTTCCTATGAATTCTGTACAATTGGATTGTATAATAAATATGTAGCAAGTGCCTAGCATATGCAGAGTGAGAAGCAGTGAGTTATAACAGAGAGACAAATAGCTTTCATAATAGGAATATATGGATTCTGGTCCTTCATGACAAATACTAGCTGTGTGACCAGGAACAAATTATGTAAACTCTCGGTACCCCAGTCACCTGTTTTAGAGTATAAATCACATATGAAATTTCAATCTTCATCAGCAAAGCCAAGGAAGTTGTTATAATAGGTGTTCCTTATATGGATGAAACCTCAGGTCTCAAAAAGCAAAATATGCAGGCATTGTGCCACATTCAAGGACTATTAAGACAGGCTTAAGAAAGCCCTTATCCTCAAAGGAATTTAATGATTAATGAGGTGACTCCAAAATGCTTGAGTCAAGGATGTACAGAACATCTCCTTTTAAGCTTTGAGAACTTAAAAGTTCACTAAGATTTCTGGAACATCCTGCATGGAGTATTTAGAAAGTAATATAAAATAATTCAGGGGGTGGAGAGAAATCGATGGTGGGGGCCAAGAGGAAAAGGGGAGGAGAGAGTTAACAATAAAAAAAAGTCACAGAAAGTGCATAAAGAAGAAAGATATTATAATATAAGATTCTAAGGGTAGTTAATAAGAACTTTAATGCTATAAAGAGTTTTAATGACAGGCTGAGTTGCTATTTCATCCAATAAGCAGAGAGAATCTGAGTGAAGAGTATAACATATCCCATATAAACAAGAGTGAGGGAATTGAGAAGAGGCAAACTTCAGGAAGAGGAGGAAAAAGAAAAAGAGGAGAAAGAGGAGGAAGAGGAGGAGAAGAAAAAAAGGAGGAGAAAGAGAAGAAGGGAAGGAAAAAGGAAGAAGAGAAGTAAAGAGTCTTAAGTAAGTTAAGATGGGATAGAGAAGAAAGGAGAGGAAGGAGAGGGAGAGAAAAAAAAGGGAGGGAATTGGGAAGTGGAAAACTGCAGGATAGTGATCCCCCCAGAATCCACAGATTAGCTATTGTCTCTCAGAACTGCTTGCATATTATGGAGTAAGTGAAGTTACCTGGCTCTGCATTTCACTATCCTGTATAACTTTAGACAAATCACTTGCCTTCCCTAGGACTCAGTTACCTCTATAAACTTGGAAAGGATTGAGCTAATTGAACTCTAAGGTACTTTCTAGCTTGACATCCCATGATGGTCATTTTCCATTAGCTTCAAGGGAAAACACATTCTTCTGACAATGAGTTTATCTAATCATCTAATGATGAATGTGGATTTGAACACAAAGGACCTGGGGTCAAACACTAGCTTTCTCTTTATTTGCATATTCATGGAACTAAAAAAAAGTCACAGAATTTAAGAATTGGAAAGGGATTCAGTGGCCAACTTATAAAGGGAAAAAATCTCCATAACATCATTTATTCAAGTCAGTATGCAATCATTAAAGGATGTTAACTTGTCTAGTACTATGCAGACATTCTTCCTGGTTTTTTTAATGATCATCTGATTTGTCTTGTGCAGCATAAATATAGAAATATATTTAGAAGAATTACACATGTTTAGCCTAATTACTGTCTAATGGAGTGGGGGGAAGTGGGGAGGAAGGGAGAAAAATATGTAACACAAGGTTTCACAAGGGTAAATGTTGAAAACTATCTTTTCATGCATTTTGAAAAATAAAAAAGCTATTGTTTTAAAAAATAAAAGAAATGAGCAAGGTTAGAACAAGTGAGAACAAGCTTGTTAAGTTGTACAGCAGAAGCAAATGGTCATGTACAAGTGCTGAGTTTTTTAATTTGTAATATTTCAATAAGTCTTGCCCCATTATCTCAGGGCTATTGTATGGAAAGCATTTTGTAAACCTTGAAGAACTAGAGAAATATTATTACAATGACAATGTTAATAAATCAACAAGTTTTTATTAAGCACTTACTATATTACAGATACTTTTGCTAATCCTTGGGGGTACAAAGAAAATGTAGTTGGTGCAATGGATAGAATAAAAGCCTGAATTCAAATTCAGTCTCAGATACTTATAAATACTATATAAATTACCTAAGCTTTGCCCACCTCAGTTTCTTGATCTGTAAAATGAATATAATAATAATAATATCTATCTTCCATGTAGATGAGGATAAAATGAAATAATGTAAGTGTTTTGCAAACCTTAAGACACCATAAAAATGTTAGCTATTTATATTGTCAAAGACATGGTTCCTGCCCTCAAGAAGTTTACATTTCAATATTTCAATGAGGGAAACAATGTGCAAATAACTAGCTATGTATGGGCATAATCAATAAAGTGTAAGTGAAAAGTACTCTTGGGGAATGGGGGAGAGGTAAATGCTGGGAAAGATCTCTTGCAGAAAATGGGATTTTAATTGAATTCATAGAATCATGTCTTTAGAATTGGAAGAAATCTTCTGAAGTCATCACATTCAACCGTCTGTTTTATAAATAATGAAACTGAGACCTAGAGAGATTGTCACACTAAGATCATCCCTCAAACATGTAAAAAAGATATTCTGGGCGTGGTAGTGTAGGGTGCCAACACAGCTGGCACACTCTATACATGCCTATGGATAATGCACTGACAAACCAGAATTCATTTTTCCTGGAATGGAAACCAAAAATTGAGATTTGAGCAGCCAAGGGAAGGTATATTGTTTCAAACACTTTCTTCAGCCATTATGAAATGATTCTAGAAAAGGAGAAACTCAAAAACAGCAAAAAATGTTTGGATTCCTCCAAAGCTTAAGCAGCTGTTTTGGGGAAATCTGAGAGGGAAATAGTTGTCTTATCAAACAATTATTTTTAGCCTTTCTTGAAGCCTATTTATAGCAATCCTAAGAAGTAGATAAGTTTGAAGAGATTACAAGATTAAAATACCATGTTTTTACACCAGGGTCAATGACCTCCCTAAGAAGGTTAATGTTGAATGGGAACTGGAGAGAGGCGCTTCATCTCATAACAAAATCTCTCAACTCTTAAAAAATAAAAACTTAAAAGAATCCCAGCTGTAGATAAGATCGGGAAAAGAAAAGTAAGAAGAAATTGTGTAATTGAAAGTGAAGATATTTCTAATTTTTAATATTGTCAAAATGTCAGTATTAGTAGTCATCTATTGTTTTCAATCCAATTCAAAGAACATACATTACGGACTTGAGTGACATGTATTGCATCCACCCTGGAAATAAAAATATAAAAAAATGGCATGTCTTACTTTTTAAACTTTTATATTCTATAGTAAGATTATGACAAGGACATAGATAAGTATATAAAGGGGTAGAATGTGATTTAAACAAGAAAGAGATTTAGATAAAATTTTTCAAGAAAATTTGATGACAAAATTGGGGAAAGGACAACTAGGAAGGATTTCAAGAAAGAGGTGGGAATTCAAACTTTGTCTTTAAAAATAACATAAATTAGGTAGAAATGAAGAATATAGAGAATAATTTGAACAATCATCAGTCTATTTTTGATTTTGTTAGACCATACTAAATGGTGGCACAGTGTGCTGACCACTGGACCTGGAGTCAGAAAGATTCATCTTAGTTCAAATTTACCCCCAGACACTTCCTAGCTATGTGACCCTAGGCAAATCATTAACCGTGTTTGCCTGTTTTCTCATCTGTAAAATAAAGGGAATGACAAACCAGTCCAGTTTCTTTGCCAAGAAAACCCCAAATGGGGTTATGAAAAGTTTGACATAACTGAAACAATTCAATAATGTAAGACGGGAGAAAAGTGGTAATATCAAAAGCATGGGAGAGGTTGATATATTCATCAGAAAAAACAACAACCCAATAACACTTACTGGCTTCCAAGAGGGATTTTTAACCTCCTTTAAAGTCCTCTTTGTGTGGTCTTTCCTAATCCTCAACTTATAGTTCTGCCCTCCTTAATTGCACCATATTTAACTACTTTTATATATTTATATTAATTCATTTTATACATATATTTTTATAATCATGATGTTATTGGGATGTTTAAAAATTTTGAGAGACATAGTTTGTTGGTATGTATTAATACAAGAGGTCAGTGGTACTCTCAAATGCCAAAGATCCCCCTTAGCAGTGGGCTCACAGCTTATATGCCCTTGAAAGATTATAGGGGTTGCTAAGGGTAGCATTCTACTCTGATTGGTTAACAAATGGTGAGAAAATGAATGTTCATTTATATAATGTAGGCATTATTATTATTAAATTAATTATTTTAAAATGGTTATTGAATTAAAGTAAACAAATACTTTTTTAGCTCAGTCAGGAAACATTTGCCCCTCCAAGGGCCAAGGATTATATAGTCCTTCATCTTGGTATTCTCACAACTGAATACAAGGCTTCATTTATTTCTTTTTTCTTTCTTTTCCTTTTTTAGGGAGTTTGTGATTTCATAAGTGTAAGGAGGACCTGGTCAGATACTTCCTCTGTAATTTATAGTCTTTAGGAAATTGCCTAAGAAGTAATTTGCCCAGAGTCACACAGGAACAGGGATAAACTTGCACTCAGGAATGATTTTGAGACTGCCTTTCTATTCAGTATGACCTAACTTTCTTTTTTTAAGTTGAATGAAATTGAACTAAAGATTATGGAAACACCTTGGTGATAATATATTTATGACACATTCAGAAAGCTATGCAAGTCTAATTGTAGAATTATGTGGTCTTCTTTGAGGTTGAAGGTCAATAATCAGTATAGTATTATTATTTTACTAATCTGATATTTCATGACAGATTTTTGCAAATGAATCATAGAATAAGCAGGGATTTTTCTTTCTATGACAAAAGAAGTAGCTTTCATGTTGTGTTACAAAGAGGAAGACAGAAAATTAAACATAGAAAGGAAATCTACCTTGGCCAAGGTTGTTAAGGCCATTAGTGGCAAAACCAGGGCTTGATTCAGGAATGCTAATTCCTCATTTGATTCTGGACTAGGCATAAGGGCACCAGGAAGCCCTTTTGGTCTTCCTTCCTTGTATTATCCCACACCTTCATGAAGCAATTCATTTCAACTCAATTCAACAAGCCAGTTAGGTATAATACACCGATAAGAGGGGACTCTAGGAAAAGAGTGTCTGCCTTTGAGGAGCTTGCATTCTCCTGAGGCAAAAGGACATGTACACAGATAATCAAATTTTAAATATCATAAATATGAAGTAAATTCAATAAGGGAAAGCAGGCTCAGGAGATCAGGAAAGTATTCTTGTAGAAGGTGGCTCTTGAAGTGAGCCTTGATTAGCACTAGAAATTGCAAGAGGTGGTGGCAAGAAGGGAGAACATTACAGGCAGAAAAGACAGATTGTACAAAGGCAGGGAATGCTATATAAGGGGAAACAAGTGGGCCGTATTAGCTGCAACTTAGAGTGTATGTACATTCTATATAGTAGTATGCTAGTAAATGTTTAACAATTGGCTTCCTGAAAATGAAAAAAAAAATGTACAGCACAAGATTATTTATTTTCAATTATTAACATTTTCCCTGCCATTTCCATGAGCTGAAATGATCAATGAAGTAATAAATAAAAACCTGTTTGCCAAGTTCTTAAACGTAAATGCTTATATTGAAAATGTAACAATCAATTCTAGTCAATATAAACTGGCTCCAGCATGTTCTTTATTCTTGGTAATACATTGAGAAAGCTCGATTGAAGATAGACTTTGAAGGGCATTAAATATGAAATTGTTTTATTTCAAGCCAGAAGGGACAGGAATCTCTTGAAGCTTCTTGAATAGGAGAATGACATGGTGGAGACATTAAGAATAATAATTTAGCAGCCATGTGGAAAGTAGATTGAAAAATTGAAAAAGCTGGAAACTGTTTACTAATTGGAGTCTGGAGTCAGGCTTCATCTTGAGCCTCTTTCCACACAAGGCACATGGACTGAATAATGGAGCTTCCAAAAAAGGCAATGGGACCAACTTTTGAAGGAAATAAATTTATTTTTAAGTCTTCTCCTGCTAATAGTACTGTACTTGTCTTCCATGACCTTTTTCCTTCTCTCCCAATGCCTTATCTCCTAGGACTGTTACTCACTGACTATGCAGTTTCCATAGAATCCAGGTCTGTCTTCTCCTTTTAGTGCCAAAATAATCTCTCTCTACTTTCTACCATTTACCATAAAAAAACTAGTCCCTCAATATAAGAGCTTTCAGATAAATTTTAAAGCTGATTGTTAGATGAATTATGTGCTTAAATTAAGGCATACTATGTTGTGGATTATTTAGGATTATATTTTAAGGGGAGAAAATTTATAATTGTTAGAATTTCAGAGTGAATAAAGAGAAATGCTGGAGTGAGGTCTCATTTGGGCACCTTAAATCCCTTTCATAAACTTTTACATACTCTCTTATCTGTCCTATTGAGGAGATAAGATATTGGGTTAAAGGGAAGGGGAATATATAGAGGGTAGAGTGTAAGTTCTTGCCCCTGACTTTTATAGGACTCAGACATATTTCAGAATTCCACAGAAATCTGTCAGTCATCCCTAAGACATCTCAGTAATCACACAAACCTAGGACCACAGGCCAAAGAAAATTAAATGTCATTTTTCACTCTAGAGAATTCCCTGATCTTTCAGCTTTGACCTGGATCCAAACAGGTACACTGTACTTTTCTCCTTCCCAATTAGGAAAGTATTCACATGCCCTCACACAAGGAAAGCAATTGAGCTGTACTTACCCAGAGAGAAAGATCCGGATGACTGCATAAAATATGGCTGGATCTACATAATCTAGGGGAACAATCAAAATGTGAACTTTTCTACAAGCCAAAAAAAATTAAAAAGAGAGGGGAGAGAGAGAAAGAGAGAGAGAGAGAGAGAGAGAGAGAGAGAGGGGGGGGGGGGGAGGGAGACGATGGGAGGGAGAGTGTAGGAGACAGACAGAGACACAGAGACAGAGACACAGAGAGAGACATAGAGAAAAGAAGGCAATTGGTTACATGTGCAGCAGCTTTATGCTCTCTCAGGCACTTCCTCCATCTGATCTGTACAATGACCTGGAATTAAAGTGGTGCAATGAGAGGGATGGAATGTTCTCTCCTGCAGTTGCCCTCCATGGTGTTTGCATAAATCTTAAGCTATTCCATATGCTACCCTGCTCTATTTGATGTCCTCCCCAACTCTGTCATTTGAAAAAATTAATTGAAAAGAAAATTCCCAACAGATCAAGGTCTTCTTATGCCGAATTTTGCTCAAGGACATCATATTTGTGAGGATAGGTTGGCAGTGGGTTCAGAAGAAAGAATAGCATTTAAATGGAGTCCCCACATGGTACAGTATAAAGAATGTTGTCTTTGTAGGACCTAGCTTCAAATATTTAAAAAGTCACTCTGTGCCTGTTTCTTTATAAAATTAAACAACTGTCTCTTCTTCGAGATCACTTTTGGTTACATATTTATGACGCTATCATCCCAAGATCTTAAGATAGGGAATCCAAAGTTAGTAATGGTCTGAATCTTGGTATCATAGAATCAACTCCTGAGTTGAAAAGGACCTCATATGCCATTCAGTCCAATCCCCACTCAAATCATTTCTCTTTCCCATAATATACCCAACTTGTGATCATCCAGCCTGTAAAGACATGTTAGGGAACTCACTATGTCTCAAAGCAGTATATTTCACCTGAACACAAATATAATTTTAGGAGTTTGGATGGGGGGGTGACCTAATGTTATTTTGCAAGTCTTAGCCACTGCTTTTAGTTCTGACCTCAGAGGCTAAATTCAAGTCAATCCTTTTATCATGTGACACCCCTACAAATACTAGAGGTGTTATCTCTATTGAACAGAAGACATGAGAGCTGAGGTTTTCCAGGTCACATAACAACACAGGGTTGCCCACAATAATTCATGTTTCTATCTAAGTCAAGGATTCTTAAACTTTATGAGTCATGAACCTATGTGGGAGTGTGGTGAAACCCCTTCTGTTGCTAAAAGAAGTTCAATCTTAAGAGAGAACAATATGGCACATCTATTTATGAATCTGTCATCCATAAGTTTGCTCAAAGTTTTTTTCATCTTTTCTATTTCCTGGAAGAACCAATTCTTGAGGGTTCTAGTAAAACAATTATCTACTGTGTAAACTTGTGCTAGTTATTATTTGTCCTCAACTCCAATAAATAAATACAATTCAATGGACCAAATATAGTTGAATAGGACTAGATCTAGTCAAAATTGTAAAGGCAATTTTTTTCTCTTTTTAGATTCACCCCATAACCCTCCTTACTTCTCCATCTTTCTTATTCCTTCAATCTACCTCACAATTCAAGTGCTTAATACTAAATTCTGTACCTGACTGCCCAGGCACAGAGCACCAATAATAATAATTATTTTTTTTAGATGTAATAACACATGGACTATTTATTAGTTGTCAGCATTATATATGGGAGCTCTATTTATCCATTTATCTGTCTAATTTTTAATGCACTTAAATACATACATGTTCTCCACCTAAAATTAATATAAGCACCCTGAAGGCATGGTGTATTTCATTTTTATCTTTACTTCTTCATTTCCTTTTTTTATACTTTATTTTTTTAAGTAATTTTATAATTATAACATTTTTTGACAGTACATATGCATGGGTAATTTTTTACAACATTATCCCTTGCACTCACTTCTATTCCAAATTTTCCCCTCCTTCCCTCCACCCCCTCCCCTAGATGGCAGGCAGTCCCATACATGTTAAATGTGAATAACTATTTTTTTAAAAAAATAACAATTGAAAGTTTATGAAAAGCTTTCCTCACAATAATCCCATGTACTTGTGGGAAGTACAAGTATTATAAAATATTATTGTGCAGATGAAAAAAACTGAGGCTCAGAGTTAAAAGAAATTGGCTAAAGTAACTTAGTCAATGAGTAGTATCAGGACTCCAGGCCCAGAGCCCTATAATTTATCCCACCCTGACGTTGTTTTCAACCCTAGCAAAAGCCAGTTTCAGGTCTTTTTCTGCTGGTTTGCACAACTGAACACTACCTTCTTGGTATCTTATTCTCTTAGATATACATGCCTCTTCCTGGGTGATGAGAGCTTCATCAATAGATTCTGTTTTATCTGTGTCATAAGGATAACAATAACCTTTATCTCCCAGGATTATTATGAGGATCAAATGATACAACAAATATATATACAAAATACCACACAAACTTCAATGCTGACTACTATTTTAGTTGGTATCATTAGACTAATTTGAAGTACTATGTTAATGGTCAATAATGGCTTAATCAGTTATCCCCTGAAGAGAATATAGTTACACTTTTAACAGATCCAAATATCACAAAATGTCAAAATTTAAAGAGGACTCATAAAACATCTAATCTAATAAGGAGCTGAATAGTCCTACCACAAGTGGTGTCCTTGAAAATCTCTAGTGACAGAAAAAGTCACTGCTTCTTAAGGTAACAAACACAAAATCCTTTATACTACATTCATTTTTTTGTGATTTTTTCTTTAAAATGATTTGAAATCTGCATATCCCTCATTTAAAACAAAAGACTGACAATAGGAGAAATTTTAATCAAGCTTATGGGGAAGATATTTTAGGATTATTAGAGGTCAGGAGAAATGACCATTTTGCATGCCCTTAAATCAGACCCCATAGAGCTATTTTTGCTGCCAGTTGGTCAGAAAAGGAAGAAAATATGTTTTGACTGATGCCTGATCTTGGAACTACTTGAGAGTTGAGGGTGGGGGGGAAAGAAGAACCTTTGCTGCAAACCTTGTACATTACAGGGACCAATCTCTAAGAGCAGAGCTAATTTAGCCCTCTTAATGTCTGCATTATGGGGAAGTAATCCCAGAAATTAAGGAATCCACTGGGACAGGAGAGCCCAAGAACAGTTAGGGTTCAACTCAATGTTTTCTAACAATGTTTTGGAGCTCAAGAAAGCTCAGAGCACAAGGCCAAGATTTCCCATCAAATTTTAAACCAGTGTAGATTTCTAGAGAATTTTAATCCATCTGTTTTTCATTAATTTACACTCAGCTCATCAAAATGTCATGTTGCAAAAATTTATTTGATGTCTGGAAAGCCTGAGGAAATATGCTTTATAAAGATTATTATTATTTAAATATTTGCTTTGTAGTGGGGAGTTTTCTTTAATCAAAGCAAAACTCAGACAATACCTGCTTTGGGCCAAATTCTACACCCACAAGCCCACCCCAAACTTCAGTGGTTCATGATCTTCATGGTTTGGAAAGCTTTATTATTACCATGAATAGACAAAATTTTGGTGGGAGATATTCTCCTCCCAACCTGCTGTTACCTAAATCTTTCTGCCACCTGATCTCCAGCCCAGTATTCAATGATCATAGGGTCTCCTGCCCTTTCCAAGTAAACGTGATTAAAACTAGGGTCATTATTCTTATCTCAACAAGCCAGCAGCCACTTCTGGTTTCCTAGAATGTGCTATTAGCACTGTCTTTCTCCAACCTTGGAATTCTTGACCCTTGATTCTTCCTCTCACTTACTTTACATGTAGGAGTCACCAATTCTCATTCTCATCCCTTTAGAAATTTCCAGTATCACCATGATATAGGCACCCCTAGCCAATACAACATAGTACAATATAATGTTGTATAAAGGGGCTATATTTGGTCTTGGAAGATCTGAGTGTAATGGCCCATTGCTATCTTTATAAATTTTGGACGAGGCTCCAGCTCTCTGGGCCTGTAAAATGAGGAGATGGGAGTTGGGCAGGTACACTTGACTTATTTCTAAGATTCCTTTCATCTCTATAATAAAGACAATAATAGCTGCCATTTATATAGTATCAGATACCATGCTAAAAACTTTTTAGATCTCATTATATCTTCACAACAGTTCTGAGAATAGCTTCCTACTGCTAGCCTCATTTTATATTTGAGGAAATCGAGGGGAAAAGGTAAAGGTACTTGGGCAGGGTCACACAGCCAGGAAGCATCCGAGGTTAGATTTGACCTTGTGTCTTCTTGACTCCAGGCCTAGTGCTCCACTGTGCTACCTTGATTAGCCATGATTAGTCCCTACAGCCCTCTATGATTCTGGTCTCTGCTTCCTATGTTGTACCACCAGCCCAAGTTTCCATAAGCAGCGATCTCATAAAATCACTGCTCAGCTCAGAAACTTATCATGTCACAGACATGGGTATTCTGCAGAAAGGGACTTCAGACGCCATGCAGTTCAGTCTCCTCATTTGTCAAATGAGAAAACTGGTTCCCAGTTCTCTGTTTCTTTATCTTCTTCATGTTATATCAAACGGAAACTCTTTTGCCTGATTTCTAGGCCTTTTAAAATCTCCCTTCCTTTTAAAATAGCCACCCTTCTTGGCCACTGCTTCCCATCTTGAACCTTCTTGTCTTAAGAAACTCATCTGTCTGTCTTCCTGTCTCTGTCTCCCTTTTTTCTTTCTATCTCTCTCACTCTCACTCTCTCTTCCCCTTCTTTCCTTTATTCTTCCCCCCTCTCCTCTTCCCTCTCCCTTTTTTCTCTCTGTCTCTATCTCTCTGTCTCTGTCTCTGTCTCTCTGTCTTTCTTTGTCTCTGTCTCTCTCTGTCTCTCTCTCTCTCTCTCTCTCTCTCTCTTTCACACACACACACACACACACACACACACACACACACACACACACACACACACACACATACACACACACAAATACACCAGGCCAACTCTGCTTGAGTAACTTTGTTTATATTGTTTCCCTCTTTTCTTTCTTCTCTTCGTATGTATCCTTAATGTACAGCAAAGTCCTATTTCCTTCAGAAAGCCATTCTTGTCTTCCTTCTTCCTTTCTCTCTCTATTCTCTAGTCTCCTCTAGTACTCATCACTTATGTCAAACAATTTGCCCCTTCCATGGGGTGTAACTATAAAGCAACCAAGTATTCTGATTTTCCCTTTTATGTTAACAGCTGGAGTGAATAGAAGGTGGGTTGCTTTATATCAGTATAAAAATGAGTGACTTGTTTGGAGCAAAGAATAATTATCAAATTTTCTGTGATGTTAAACAGATCTATATATGCTGAACTTGATACATTAAAATAAGCTTATGGGAATCAGGTAACATCAAGAGCTAGAGTTTTTACCTAGTGGAGATGTTTTAAAGAAAGTACTAAAGATCTATATTTATATAGCATTTTATAGTTCATAAAACCTGTTCTTAAGAGAATTCTGTCCATTCTTCAAGTTTGCCCTGTGCTAATAATATTATCGCCATTTTAGAGATGAATAATAATAACTGACATTTGCACAGCATTTTAAGGTTTGCAAAT
Source organism: Sminthopsis crassicaudata (assembly GCF_048593235.1). Classification (NCBI taxonomy): domain Eukaryota; kingdom Metazoa; phylum Chordata; class Mammalia; order Dasyuromorphia; family Dasyuridae; genus Sminthopsis; species Sminthopsis crassicaudata. The sequence continues at coordinate 134,378,186 of NC_133618.1, read as the reverse complement.
TACTTTTCATACATTATCTCATATGTTCCTCTCAGCAGTTCCACTAACTTGTATTACAATTATTCTGATCCCTTTATTGCCTATGAGGAGAATGAGGTTCAGAGTTAATAAATTTGCCAAAGGTCACACAGCTAATGTTAGAAGAGAAATTTGAATCCAGATCACTCTTGATTTCAGGTTCAATGCTTTACACTCTGCTCAGAGACATTAAGTGACTCGCCAAAGATATAATACAGGGCAGAGCCAGATTTAAAATTAATTTTTGAAATACCAGGGCATTTTTGAGAATACCACAGCTGTCTTTTAAAAAGATTTCTGATGAGTCAAAAACTCTAATGAAACCTGACTAGACCAATGAAAACAGAAAAGAATTCCAATTTGTGCAAGGTGGCAATCAAGAGGGAGTATGGTAGCTGGTTAGCTCAATTTGGAGAAGAAAACAGAATTAATCTAAAAGAAATCTAGCACACAGGGAAATCTTGGGCAAAGAAGAAAGGCATTTTGTTGTTGTTGTTTAGTCATTTTTCAGTCATATCCAACTCTTTGTGATTCCTTTTGGGGTTTTCTTCGCAAAGATCTGGAATGGTTCACATTTCCTTCTTCAGCTCATTTTACAGATAAGGAAAATGAGGCAGACAAGGTTAAATGACTGGCCCAGGGTCACATAACTAGTGTCTGAAGTGGGATTTGAACTTTTCTTCACTACAGGTCCAATACTTTATCCACTGAGCAACTAGGCCATCTCTCAAAAGTCATAGGGAAAAACAATATGTATTTGTTTTTTTGACAAATCAAATTCATTTAAAATGTAGCCTACAGAATTAAGTTAAAGAGATAAGTTAGATAGAACCTCTGAAGTATTAGTAAGATTATAAGCAATGTAAAAGAATAAACCATGCTCCAATGCTTGGCTTCAGTGTGCTTCCTGTGTTTTTGGCCAAAATGGTATTAGTGATGATTCACAATGGCAGCTAATTTGTGGCACAGTGAATAAAGTATTTGACCCAGAGTCGCAAAGACTGAGTTCAAATACAGTGTCAGACTCATAATTTGTGTGGCCCAGGACAATTATTTTTCTCATCCTTAGTTTCCTCAACTATTAAATGAGGATAATAATAGCATCTACTGGAAAAGGACCGACATGTGCATAAATGTTTGTAGCAGTCACTTAACTATAGCTTCTCCCACATGACCTTGGGCAAGATGTTTAATTTCTTTCTGAATCTCATTGTCCTCTTATATAAAATGTAACTAATAAAACTTATACTTTCATAAACTTTAAACTGATATAGGAAAGGGAATCAATTGATCAGTATTTATCTCACATTTACTGTATAGTAGGTATTGTGCTAGACTCTAGAGATATACACAAAACCAAAAATGAATAAGGTTCCAGTGGTCCTCAAACTTTTTAAATAGGGGGCCAGCTCACTGTCCCTCAGACTGTTGGAGGGCCCGGACTATAGTAAAAACAAAAGCTCACACTCTGTCTCCACCCCTCAGCCCATTTGCTATAACTCGGCTCAGCTGGCGGCATCTGGCCCGCAGGTCATAGTTTGAGAACCCCTGCATAAGCCACATTTCACTTACCTCACTATTTTGCTATCCTGACTCCATTATTTATCATAAATATTTTTTCAAATAGTCATTTTTACTTGACAAAATTTGGGATCTTCAATGAACTCAAAATTGAACATTCACATACCATGCATTTGTCTCAAGGCTTTGATCATCTCAACAATGGATGTTCTCAGCTGCTTCAAGGCCTGGAGTAGCTCTTCTTCACTGGACTGAAGGACTGCATTTATGGCTTGAGTCAGCGCCTAAGGGACAGATGGTGGCAAAGGACAAATCTTGAGGGTTTGGGGTAGAGTTGCTGAGGCCCCCAGTAGATCCTCTACATCTGTTAGTCTGCCTTACATTTTCATTAGATACTGAAATCCATCCTGCATCTGCATCAAAGCATCCCTGAAAACCCACTGGTAGCCCATCTATATTGAGGATGTTTCTGAGAGGCATCTGGAAGCATGAACTTGAATTAAAAGGCCTAGGCTCCCAGTCTCTGATCAAGTACTTCTAGTTTAGTCATTGCAAGAAGCCAATGCAGGGAAAGAGATGATGTATAAGAACTTCTTCTTTCTGAGAATCTGGCCCTGCTGGAGCATTATCCTTTCACTTTTTAGAAGGCTAGGTCCAAACATTCCAGATACCTGACACCCTCCAGGAAATTCTTTCTACTTCTGCCAAAAGCCTGGGAATTCAAGAATTTCCAGCCTCTTTGAGATGAGGCTCCCATAATCATGGTTATTCTCTCTCAATATTATTAGCTATGCCTTCTGCCTTTCCATGATTAAGATCAGAACTCCTTTCAAATGTAAAGGTTTAAATCTGCCATTAGGAACTTTGTAGATAAGTATTCTGTGCTCCATTGAGCCATCTTTGGGCTGAACTAAGGCCTTTCTCTAAGGGCCTTTTTCTAAGGTCTTGATCCTCTCTAAAAAGAAAATGAACTTCAGATTGCTAAAGAGGAAAGCCTTTTCCCTTTGGTACCCCTAGTGCCCTAAAAAAGCATGGAAATAATAGAGGATAGTCCAAGAGTGAGATAAGAGTTTCAGAATGAGATTCAATCCCTTTATTTTATAACTGAGAAAACAGAACTGAGAACATTTGCACACACACTTACACATATACATATGTAACATATATTGTGCAATATGGTATATTATACTATATAACCTGTCATTATTAAATAGAATTATAAACTGTCTATGTTCAATTCAAGTGCCATCCCCTATAGGAGGGAGCCTCTCTTAATTCATTCAACGGTCAGTTACTCTCCCCACTAAAATTACTTTTATGGATTTTGTCTCAAGTATATACACTACATACAACATAAATATGTATGCATAGATTCATATGTCTCAAGCAACACCAGCTTCTTGGGAATAAGGGTATCAAGCATGTGGCTTCATTCCAAGAAGAGCAGTGAGAAATTGATGCACAGGGTAAGAGCACAAAATAAGAAAAAAAGGCAGGACATCATAAAGAATACTGGCTCTGGAGTGAGAGGACCTGAGTTCAAATCTTACTTCTGATAAATGCTACTTGTATGACAGTGTCCAAGTTTCTTCACCTCCTACACTTCTATTTTCTCAGTTATAAAATAAGGGGATTAAACCAGCTAATTCTAGAATTCTTATCTCATTCTTGGATTATTCTCTGTTATTTCCATGCTTTATTAGGACTATGTGGATATCAATGGGAAAAGGCTTTCCTCTTTAGCAATCCAAAGTTCATTTTCTTTCTGGGAAGGATCCAAGACCTTAGAGAAGTAGCACAAGGCTGGAAGCCTCTGTGAGTTCCTTGAATAATAATGGAATTCAATAAAAAGTTCCTACTGGGGGTAGGAGTGAGGAGAATTACAATCTCTTCTGTATAATCCAGTTTTATTTCCCTTTCCAAGGCAGGCTACTCTAAATAACAAGGCAGTCTTATATTTCTGAGGGAATACCTTAGGGAGAATATGGGACTTACAGGAGCAAGAACATTAAATAACACACTTACAGGTGATTATGAATCGTTTATGTTTTCTTTAAGTTCTGTGGGGCTGATATAAGAGTTGTCCTTGCCTGGTATCCTTCATTACTTTGAATATTGTAGGAAAGCTGAAGACTTTTTTACCCTTACTTGAAGAAGCCTAGATACAAACTATATTTGCGTTTGATTCTGAGGACCCCAAAAGAAACCCTTGGTAGTGATTTTGTTATTGTTTAATATTTTTCAGTCATGTCTGACTCTGACCCCTTTTGTGATTTTCTTCACAAACATAGTTTGTCATTTCCTTCTTTGGTTCATTTTACAGATGAGTCAACTGAGGCAAACAGGGTTAAGTGACTTGCCCAGTGTCTGAGGTCATATTTGAACTCAGGTCTTCCTGACATCAGGATCAGCATTCTATCTGTTGCATCACTTGACTGCCCAAGGAGGGATAAAAAGAGTCAAACAGAAAATAAAGGAGAGCAGGACTTTCCTCAAAGATTGAGCTCAAGTTTTTATCAGCCAGAACCTGGGAGCTAATGATGATGAGAAAGAAGGGGAAAGAGAGAGATAGAGAGACAGAGAAAGAGAGAGAGAAGGAGGGAAGGAGCATATGTAGATATATATGTGCATATATAAGTATATGCATACATAAGATGCTATATGTGGTGTATATGCATCCATACATACATGGGTCTCTCTATATAAATATATTTGAGTATTATGTATATACATTCATATTATTTACATATATGAGTATATATGTATAAATATATATCATGTGTGTATTTGAAATGCTGCATACAGAATAGCATCCTAAAGTGCCTAAAGTCTGTAATTGCTCTGATAAGGATCAGGAAGAGATCAGGGAAAATGGACATAATTATAGACCCAAATTCCTATGAAAGGGGAGAAAAGGTCAATAGAGAATGATTTCAAATTCTGTTTTTAGTGCCAACTAATTCTAGAATTCTTATCTCATTCTTGGACTATTTTCTCTGTTATTTCCATGCTTTATTAGGACAGTGTGGATATCAATGGGAAAAGGCTTTCCTCTTTAGCAATCCAAAGTTCATTTTCTCTCTGCGAAAAATCCATCCTACTATTTACTAAAGAAGCTTTAGTCAGGATTAAAAAAAAAAAACTAATTAAAATGGAATTACAGGCAGAACTTTGGATTTGTATAAGTCAGATATGAGAGGAAATGAATGAGTGATCCATATAAAAGTTATAAGCTATCTTATGCATTCTGTCTCTCAGTCACTTTCCAACAACATAGGTTGAGAGCTAAACGGTACCTTCAGCAATATCTATCTAATCCAATCTCCTATATTTTACTCATGAGAAATCTTCAGCTCAGAGAGGGCTCATGATTTACACAGAGAATACATGCTTCAGATGCAGATTTTTTTTTTTTTACTTTCAAATTCACAGGTTTCCTAATATGTCACTGATTGCTATACTTAACCTCCTTGCACTTTGTTTTATTATTGGAAGGGAGGAAGGGTGTTTCACATCTATCCTTAGAAAGTCCTTACAAACACTATCTAGAATTAGGGAAGGAATCAGATCTCTACTTTGGGATAGTAGTAATTTTTGTGGCTTCTGTTCCTAGTATAAGGAGAAAATTTGGCTCTTTGAAAATTTCTTTCATTCTTCCTCTCTTAATGTTCTGGTGCTAGGCAGTCTAACTAATAACTCCTCCTTATAATGGTATCTTTCAGTTATTTGAAGGTTAATATCATATCCAGATAAATAGCATGTTGTGATGGATAAAGAGCTAGCCTCAGGAAAAAGATGACCTAGGTTCAAGCCCTATTTCATGCATACACATTATTATTGACTGTGTGACCCTAGTCCTGTCACTGAACTTCTAAATGCCTCAAGAAAATCTCCAAAACAAGAAAGTGCAGAGCAGATGATTATCATGAGTAGTGGATAGAGTTTCCTCAGTTTCCAAAGATGAACTGTTAATGAATGAGAGAATCAGACCATAGTGTAATGATGTCCACTTCAGCATCCTTTATGTCTCTTTACCTTTATGGTAAGCTTCCTGAGGCCAAGAATCTTTTCTTAAACTTTATATACATGACAGAGTTTGTCATGGTGCAAAATAGATAGATAATATATACTTGTTAAACTGAATTAAGGAAACATCTTGTCTCTTTTAAAACTTTTTAAAAATTATATATTTTTTTTAAATCAGCAAAACTCTACCTTCTCACCTTCTACTTGAAACTCTCTATCCCTGAATTTGAGAACTAGTGAAAAGCAAACGGTTACAAACAGGGATAGTCTATCAAAATAAATGACCACATTGGTTATGTCCTATATCATTATGCATGTATACATATATGTATGTAATTGCTATATTATATATGTGTATTACTTTATGTATATTCATGTATAAAATATATAAAATACATACATACACACATATCTGTCTCATTTAGCACTCTGCATCTGTCTCTTCCTTTATCAGCATGTTTGATCATTAGTTCTCTATCTGGTAGGTCATATTGAGAAGATTTCCTAGTTTTTTCAAAGTTTATCTTTAGCAAATTTCTGTCATTGTATACATTATTCACTTGTTTTTGTTTATTTCACTCTTCATCAGTTCATACAAATTTTCAGGTTTCCTCTGAAGCTATCCCTTCATCATTGCTTATAACACAGTAGTATTCCATTACATTTATGTATCATAACTTGTCCTTCCATTCCCCAATTGATTTCTCAAAACTCCTTCAGATTCTCAATTTTTCCACCTGAAAAAAATATATAAATATTTTTATATATTCTTAAAATTTTTTTTTTGCTTAGGATTAGTATATTTCTCTAATCTATCCTCCCTCTATTTCCCCCTCCTTTCTTCTTTCCTTTCCTTCCAATTTCCCTATTGTATGAAAAATATTTCCCTTCTTAACTCTGTATATGTATATTCTCTCTTTCCTTAGTTTAATTGAGAATAAAGTTGAAGTATAAACTGCTCCCCAATACTTTGTTTATATAGGTGTCAAACTTGTGCAGCCTAATTATATAAGATCATTTTCTCTAATCCTCCTTTGCCCATCCAGTTTATTCCTCTTCTTCTCATCCTTTTTTAAATCATTAAGACATAACTGAACTACTCTTCATCAAATTGGATTCTATGATCCTTGATGATTACAGAGCTCAGCTGGAGCACATGTATCATTTCCCCATATTTGATTATTAAAGGTTTATTCTTGTTTAGTCAATTATCATTGTTCATTTTTTAATGCTGTCCTTCATTCCTATGTTTGAACTTGAAAGTTTCTATGAAGCTTGGTCTTCTCATCAGGAATGCTTGAAGTCCTCTGTTTCATTACAGATCCACATTTTCCCTGTATCATTATACTCCATTTTGCTGGTTAAGATTTTTGTTGCTGTGAACTTATATCCTTTGCTTCTGAAAAACCTTTGATCCTTTAGAGTGGTGACTGACAAACCATATGTTTCTACAATATTTCCTCAGTTCTTGAATTTTTTTTATTTATAATATTTTTTCCTTTGATTTGGAAGCACTGGATTTTTGGCTATGATGTTTCTGGAGTTTTCATTTTGGAATTTCTTTCAAAAGGTTACTGGTAGATCTTTTCTATTTTCATTTTAATCTCTGTTTTGAAGAGATCTGGGCAGGTCTAACATTTCTTGAAATATGAAGTTTAAGGATTCTGTCTCATGAATTTTCTAGATCTGTGTAGAAGAGTTCTGTGGTTGGATCTCAGCTATATTGTTTCCGGCTCTCTGCCAACTTGACTCTGCCCCACTGTCATTCAACTTTAGCATCTATTAAATACCTACTAGATTCAGATCCTGTGTTAAGCTGTGGGAGGATAGAAAGATGAAAAAAGATGCCCACCCTGCCTTCATGAAGTTCTCAGTCTAGTAGCTGGCTAGGACACCTAACCAATTACTGAAAAATACCGCACAATAAGTGAATGGATAGTGTCCTCTAACGAACTGTTGATGGAATTGTAAACTGATCCAACCATTCTGGAGAATAATTTGGAACTACACACAGAGGGCTTTAAAATATGCATATTGTTTGATCTGGAATTACTACCACTAGGTCTGTATCCCAAAGAGAGCATGAAAAAAAAAAAAAAAAAAAAGGAAAAGAACCTACATGTACAAAAATGTTGAAATAGCTTTTTTTATGCTGGCAAAGAATTGAAAATTGGAGGTATACCCATCAATTGGGGAATGACTGATCAAATTGTGGTATACGAATGTAATAGAATACTATTATTCTATAAGAAATGATGGCGGGTGTATTCCTGAAAAGCCTAGAAAACTTATGTATATTAATACTGAGTGAAGTGAGCAGAACAGGTAAACATTGTACACAGTATCAGTCATACAGAAATATATTTTACATGATAGCACAAGTATAATCCATATTGAATTGCTGCTTTGCAAAGGATTGTACGGGTGGGTCCTTTTCCATTTTTTGTGATCAATATTTTTGTAAGATTTTGAGTTTCAAAATTTTCTCCTTCCCTTCCCTCCCCCCAAAACAATAGGTAATTTAATACAGTTTATATATATACAATGACATTAAACATATTTCCATATTTGTCATGTTGTGAAAGAAAAATCAGAATAAAATGGAAAAACCAAGAAAAATAAAAGACAATTTTTTTAAAAAGTGAAAATGGTATGCTTCGATCTTCAATCAAATGCCACATTTCTTTTTCTGGATATGAATGGCATTTTTCATCTTAAATATTAAGATCATTGTATTGCTGAGAAGAGTTAAGTCTATCATAGTTGATCATCACACAGTATTGCTGTTACAATGTAAAATAGAATCCAAAATCTTACAAAATGAATGCTGAAAACTTTCTTTACATGTAATTGGGGAAAAACACTGTTAAGTGAAAAAAACCGAAATAGTCGTGTCCTTAATCAAGTAGAACATATGTAAATCTTAATGGTTAAATCATTCAATAAAGAAGTGCTTATTAAGCCCCTACTATGGGCCAGGCTCTGGATTAGATGCTGAAGATACAAAGTCTGGGATGAAAAAATCTCTACCCTGAAGGATTTTACATTCTAATGGGGAAGTTCCCATTCAGTAATATAATTAATTACATACCAATAAAATAATAAGCAAATAACATTGGGGGACCACTAACAGCCAAGAGGATCAGGAAAAGCTTCATTAAATCCAAACTGGAAAAAAATTTAGGAGCTTCATTAGGAAATCAGAAGACCCAGAATGTATTCCCAGATTTACCACTAGATGGCAGAATAAACCTTTACATTTCTAGATCTGTTTTCTTATCTATAAAGTGGTAAAAATTAGAAAAAGTTTATTTTATCTGACATGGTCTTTGTCAACTCTAATGCTCAATATAAAAAGAAGGATTATTATACTGTATCATACCATTTGTGAGGTTTGTGGGGAAAGTCTTCAGAGAAGAACAGTATCTGCAGAGAGCATGCTTAGGAAACCTTAAATTTACTGATGAAAGTAACCAAGAGTTTGAATGATTACCCCAAATCACAGAAGCCGTAAACAGAGCTTACATTCAAATAATTTTAAGTCAATCCTACTTTTCATACTTCTACCCACAATCACATCCATCCTACTCCTATTCCAAGTAAAACTAAGACCAATTTTTGCTTCTCAATCCACAAAAGTTTATGCGTGTCTGTTACATAGAAGGCATTGTTCTAGGAAATAAGGAGAATGCAAGAAAGTAATTTCTGACCTCAAGGAACTTAAAATCTTGAAAGATAAGTTAGTTAATCCACAGAGGTGTCCCAACCAGTTCTCTGAAAATGTATAATATATTTATAAGCTTAATCTTCATAATTAACATTTTATCCACTTTTAAGTCTAGAAAATTAAGAAAACAGCAATTCAAACCCTGGTTTATAGTATTTTATGACATGTAAATGTTCACACTGAAAATTTAATAATCAGTTCAAGCTAGCTCCATTATTTATATCCCTTGACCATACTCTCCAAAAAAGAATTAGCCATCAAAAACAACATACAGCAAGGCTGATGAGGGGCGAATCATAACTTTTAATCATAAGTTTAAAAATAAAGTCAGTTCCTAAGAAAAATGTTCAAAGGATATAAACAGAAATTTTTCAGATGACAAAGTTAAGCCATCTATAGTCATATGAGAAAAATGCTCTAAATCTCTATTAATTAGAGAAATACAAATTAAAACATCTCTGAAATACCACCTTATACCTCTCACTCCTTGTAAATTAAGGTTAACTTAATTTCAAAGAACCCGTCTATCTTTACTATTCTTTGTTCTCTCTTTTAATATCCTATGTTATAAATCTTATCCAGCCATAATATCCTGTATAGCACTTTGCATCCTAAAGTCCCTTGTAGCTCTGACATCATGAGTTTAAGTGCTTTAGTTTAGTGGAAGACAAAATCACTTGGGAGTTGGGTCTTGCTTCTCCGAGTAGAAATAAATTAACTGCTGGAAGCTGGTGGAGAATATTAGAAAAGCAAACTGTAGATGTCAGGAATTAGGACTAAAAGAAGCTGCCGGACTGACATATACAGATAGAATGAGGTTCTGGGTGAGGAAATACCTTAATCCCAGGCACTGCTGCCTTTTCCACCAAAAGAGTCACCAGGATAAAGCCCTTCAGGCTCTCACCTCCCGGAAGTGAGACAATGATGTCCAGGTTCCTTAAAGGAAAAAAAAATCATATGCTCAGAGAGCCATGCACCTTCTCTTTCCCCCTTTCTCTTCTTCCCCTGAGTCTGACAATTCTACTCCTTTTCAAGATTATGCAAAAGCACAGAATCTCAGACTTTTGAATTGAAGGGAACCTCCATGACCATCTAAGCCCTTCACCAAAAATAATATAATTATTCCTAATTATTATTCTATTCCAAATAATTTCAATATTTATATAGCTCTTTAAGCAATTTAACAAATATTATCTTATTTCATACTCATTACAATCCTGAAAGATAATTGCTATCATCACCTTCATTTTACAGATGAAGAAACTGAGTCAGACAGTGGTTAAGTCATTTGTTAAAGGTCACAGGACTGGTGAGTGTCTGAGGTTATATTTGGATTCAGGCCCCTTGACTCCAAATTCTGGGATGTATTCATCAAGTTGCCTCTAAAAATAATATTCTAATGATGGTAAATGGTCACTGAGGTCCAAACTATTAGCTTCTGAAGAAATCCATTCCACTTTTGAATAGTTCTGCTGGAAAGTTTTTCTTATACAAATCTTAATTTTGTTGTTGTTATTATTTTAATTTGTGGCTATTGTTTCTAGTCTTGTTTGCTGGGGACACCAAAGTCAACCTAATCATTCTTCCATAGGTCAGTCATTCAATTCCATTTTTCTTCACTAGGCTAAATATCTATACTTTCTTCAAACAGGATTTATTTGAGAGAGACTCAAGGTCCTTCACCAATCTGAATTGCTCACCTCTTGTCACTTTCAAACTTGTCAGTATCCTTGCTAAATTGGGGCATCCAGATCCAAACACAATACATTATGATAAAATTTGACATGACTACCACCCCTTTATTGCTAAAAAGTTTTCTCAGCTATAAAACAGGAATAAGAGCACCTAACACTATAATTCTACCAGGTCATTGTGAGAATCAAAAAAGTATAATGGATAACAAAGTGCTTTGTAAATTGTTAAGTAGAGCATATAAATAGAAATGTAGAGTATAGTAATTACCTGATTTCCAGAGGTCTATCCAAGTTTCATGTATTGATCACAAATTATAAGGAAAGAAAATATGAGGAATTTAACTTAAGAAACATGTATTAAGCACATACTGCCTGCAGAAACCAAATATATCCATCCCCCCCCTCTCTCTGTCTCTCTCTCTCTGTCTCTCTCTCTCTTTCTCTCTCTCTCTCTCTCTCTATCTCTCTCTCTCTCTGTTTCTCTCTCTCTCTCTCTCTCTCTCTCTCTCTCTCTCTCTCTCTCTCTCTCACACACACACACACACACACACACACACACACACACACACTCACATATTTACAAGGCTAGTGCCTAGACTCAAGTGAGCTGGGGAAAGACCCTCTGCAAAAGGAAAGATAAAGACATAGAGACAGAGAAAGATAAAGAGACAGAGAAAGACAGAGACAAGCAGAGGGAAAAAGCAGATTGAGATAGAAACAGACAAAAATAAAGAGAGGCAGAAATAGAGAGATAGGTAGAAAGGATCATAGTAGAGCTAATCTGCTAGAGCAAATGGAAGGAGGTAGAATCAAATGCACACACACAGAGGTCAACTTTGTCAAAGAGAAAACACATCTTTTCATCTTTGACTCTGATTCACTTAAATCCAAATCCCATTCAAGCCATCATATGTCAAAGCTCCTTTTCAAAAACTAAGGAGGAACAACAAAAGAAAGATAGAGGAGTAAGATGTCTCAATGAAGTGAGATGGAGAAGAAAGAAAGGAAACAGAGTTCCTGGCAAATGGCCTCTTGTCAGTTCTATTCTGTGAAAAATGTGAAAGGAAGCACTCTGCAGAGATGAATAAGGAGGTATAGAAGAACTGGATTGCTGAAGTTAATTTGTAATGGGCCTAATCAACAAGATTATGTGATTTCTTCTAGCAATAAAATAGTCCAAGGTTAGAGTTTGGTAACTTCCCCAAAGAGCTAAGATAAGAAAAGGAAGAAAGTATCATCAGTTCAGGAGTGATGACTTAAGAAAAAGAAAAAGACTTAAAAAAAAAAAAAAGGAGCAGGTAGAAAAAATGCATTAGTATGCAGAGTATGATTATGTGTTGTAAACCATAAAAAATGCAACGATAAAATATTATGATCAGATAAAGATATATATGATCAGATAAAGCTTATGAACATGAAAGTGGAACATTTGCAAATGATAGCAAAATCAAGGGTATGATCTCTATAGCTGAGGCAGAGTGAAAGAGAAGATAGATCATAGGGACTGAGTAGTATGAGTCTGTCTATCCAAGTGCTATCTATGAAAGCAGGAATTAGCATGTGTCTCCTTTTCAGGAACAGACGTGGAGCAGACATTTTTGCCTCTCTTTATTTTTGTCTGTATCTATCTCAATCTGCTTTTTCCTCCTACTTGTCTCTGTCTTTCTCTATCTCTTTATCTTTCATGGCAGATACCTCAAGGGATTTCCACTTGCTGAAGTCTCTTGTAGACAGGATTCATGAAGCTGAAGCTGATTGTCACCAAAATGGACACCAAAATGGAAGCAAGCTGAGGACTTATGGAATATGCTCAACTCAAATGAGTTTTAGGAGCTTTTTAAAAATGGGATCGATGCATCCTCTAAACTCTAAATGGTGGATTCTGAGGGCAAGGCTTGGACAGAGGTAGTTTTTGCTCAAGCCTTGTCTGCCACCTGGTGATTAGCATTAATATGACATCCTGCAGGGAATGAAATAATTCCTTTTACTTGATGCAACACTTTTCCTCATGGAACCAAGAGTGTTTTATGTGTGAATTTAATATCAAATTGAGTTCTAAAATAAGCTACCTAGTCAGTATGCCTAGAATACAGAATAAATAAAAGGAAAACAATTAGACTGAAAAGATAGGATGGAGGCAGATTGTGGGAAACCTGAAATATCATGAATAGACTATGATTTATCCTTGACACAATAAGGAGTCATAAAAAACTTTTGAGCAGAGGAATAATGGTCATACTTGACCCTTAAGAGGATTTATTTTAAATGTTTTTTGGAAGATGAATTGAGGAAGAGAAAGACTTGGGACATGGAGAGCAATTAGAAGTATATTACAATAATGCAAATGAGGATTTGAATGTAAGTAGAGATGAATATATATGGTAATCTCATGTTTGGGGGAAAGAAGAAGAAAAAAGGATGAAAATTATGGAGGTAGAATAAACAAGACCTGGCAATAGAGGTCAGTAGTACCCTCACTAGAAACAGGACAGTTAGATTTATTATTATGTTTTTTTTTATTATAGCTTTTTATTTACAAGATATATACATGGGTAATTTTTCAGCATTGACCCTTGCAAAATCTTCTGTTCCAATTTTTTCCCTTCTTCCCCCCATTCCCTCTCTAGGTGGCAGGTAGACCAATACATGTTAAATATGTTAAAATATATGTTAAATACAATATATGTATACATATTTATACAGTTATCTTGCTGCATAAGAAAAAGGGGATTTAGAAATAAGGTAAAAATATCCTAAGAAGGAAAACAAAAATATAAGCGGGCAAAAACAGAAGAAGTTCTTTTGCTGGGTATAGCTGGTTCTCTTCATTCTTGAACAATTGGAACTGATTTGGTTCATCTCATTGTAGAAGAGAGCCACATACATCAGAATTGATCATCATATAGTATTGTTGTTGAAGTGTATAATGATCTCCTGGTTCTGCTCATTTCACTCAGCATCAGTTCATGTAAGTCTCACTAGGCCTTTCTGAAATCATCCTGCTGGTCATTTCTTACAGAACAATAATATTCCATATCATTCATAAACCACAACTTATTCAGCTATTCTCCAACTGATGGGCATCCCTTCAATTTCCAGTTTCTAACCACTATGAAAAGGGCTGCCTCAAACAGTTTTGCACATATGGGTCCCTTTCCCTTCTCTAAAATCTCTTTGGCATATAAGCCCAGTAGAAACATTGCTGGATCAAAGGGTATGCACAGTCTGATAACTTTTTGAGCATAGTTCCAAATTGCTCTCCAGAATGGTTGGATGCATTCACAATTCCACCAACAATGTATCAGTGTCCCAGTTTTCCCACATCCCCACCAACATTCATCATTATCTTTTCCAGTCATCTTAGCTAATCTGAGAGATGTGTAGTGATATCTCAGAATTATCTTAATTTGCATTTCTTTGATCAATAATGATTTTGAACATCTTTTCATATAGCTAGAAATAGTTTCCATTTCTTCATCTGAAAATTGTCTGTTCATATCATTTGTCCAATGGCTTGATTTCTTATAAATTAAAGTCAATTTTCTATATATTTTGGAAATGAGGCCTTTATCAGAATTTTTGACTGTAAAAATGTTTTCCCAGTTTATTGCTTCACTTCTTGTCTGCATTAGTTTTGTTTGTACAAAAGCTTTTTAACTTGACATAATCAAAAATTTCTATTTTGTGATCAATAATGATTGGTAGTTCTTCTTTGATCACAAGTTCCTTCCTTCTCCACAAGTCTGAGAAGTCAACTATCCTATGTTCTTCTAACTTATTTATAATCTCATTCTTTATGTCTAAATCATGAACCCATTTTGGCCTTATCTTGGTGTATGGTATTAAGTGTGGGTCAATGCCTCGTTTATGCCATATTAATTTCTAATTTTCCCAGTAGTTTTTGTCAAACAGTGAATTCTTATCCCAAAAGCTGGGGTCTTTGGGTTTGTCAAACATTAGACTATTATAGTTATTGAACATTTTGTCCTGTGAACCCAACCTATTCTACTGACCAACTAGTCTATTTCTTACCCAATACCAAATGGTTTTGGTGACCACTGCTTTAAAATATAGTTTTAATTTGGTACAGCTAAGCCAGCTTCATTTGATTTTTTTTTTCATTTGTTCCCTTGAAAGTCTTGACCTGTTGTTCTTCCAGATGAATTTTGTTGTTATTTTTTTCTAGGTCATTAAAATAGTTTTTGGAAGTCTGATTGCTATAGCACTAAATAAATAGATTAGTTTAAGTAGTATTGTCATCTTTATTATATTCGCTTGACTATCCAAGAGCACTTAATATTTTTCCTATTGCTTAGATCTGACTTTATTTGATTGGAAAGTGTTTGGTAGTTTTGCCCCTATAGTTCCTGACTTTCCCTTGGCATATAGATTCCCAAATATTTTATACTATCGGCAATTATTCTAAATGGAATTTCTCTTTGTATTACTAGTTTTTAGTAATAGTTCTTAGTAACTAGTTTTGTTAGTGATATATAATAATGCTGATGATTTATGTGGATTTATTTTGTATCCAACAATTTTGCTAAAGTTGTGAATTATTTCTAAAAGCTTTTTAGTAGAATCTCTGGAGTTCTCTAAGCATACCCTCATATCATCAGTAAAGAGTTTTTTTGGTTTCCTCATTATCTACTCTAATTCCTTTAATCTTTTTCTCAACTCATTGCTGAAGCTAGCATTTCTAATACAATATTGAATAGTAAAGGTGATAGTGGGCAACCGTGTATCACTCCTGATCTTATTGGGAATGGTTCAAGTTTATCCCCATTACATATGATGCTTACTGATGGTTTTAAATAGATACTACTGACTATTTTAAGGAAAAGTACATTTGTTCCTATACTCTCAAGTATTTTTAATAGGAATGGAGGTTGGATTTTATCAAATGCTTTTTCTGCATCTATTGAGATGATCATATAGTTTTTGTTAATTTGGTTATTGGTATAGTCAATTATGCTAATCGTTTTCCTAATATTGAACCAGCCCTGCATTTCTGGTATAAATCCTACTTTGTTATAGTGTATTACTGTAGGGATGATTTTCTGTAATCTTTTTGCTAATATTTTATTTAAGATTTTTGCATCAATATTCATTAGGGAGATTGGTCTATAATTTTCTTTCCCTGTTTTCAACCTACCTGGTTTAGGTATCAGTACTATGTCTGTGCCATAAAAGGAATTTGGTAGGACTCCTTCATTCCCTATTTTTTCAAATAGTTTATATAACATTGGAGTTAAATGTTCTTTAAATGTTTGGTAGAATTCACATGTAAATCCATCTGGTCCTAGGGATTTTTTCTTAGGGAATTGATTAATAGCTTGTTCTATTTCTTTTTCTAAAATGGGACTATTTAAGCAATTTACTTCCTCCTCTGTTAATCTGGGCAGTCTATATTTTTGAAGGTAGCCATTCATTTCACTTAGGCTATCAAATTTATTGGTATAAAGTTGGGCAAAGTAATTGCTAATTATTGCTCTAACTTCCTCTTCATTAGTGGAGAGTTCTCCTTTTTTATTTTTTAAGACTAACAATTTGATTTTCCTCTTTCCTATTTCTAATCAGATTTACCAAGGTTTATGTATTTTGTTGTTTTTTTCACAAAACCAACTCTTAGTTGTATTTATTAATTCAATAGTTTTTTACTTTCAATATTATTAATTTCTCCTTTTAATTTTAGTATGTCAGGTTTAGTATTTAATTGGGGGTTTTTAATTTGCTCTTTCTCTAGCTTTTTAAGTTGCAAGCCCAATTCATTGATCTTATCTTTCTCTATTTTATTCAAGTAAGCCTCTAGGAATATAAAATTTCCCTTTATTACTACTTTGGCTGCATCCCACAAATTTTGGTATGTTGACTCATTGTTGTCATTCTCTTGGGTGAAATTATAAATTATGTCTATGATTTGCTGTTTCATCTGTCATTCTTTATGATGAGATTATTTAGTTTCTAATTATTTTTTGGTCTATTTTCCCCTAGCTTTTTGTTGAATGTAGTTTTTATTGTATCGTGATCTGAAAAGAATGCATTTACCATTTCTGCCTTTCTGCATTTAATTTTGAGGTCTTTATGTCCTAATATATGGTTGATTTTTGCATAGGTTCCATGAACTGCTGAGAAGAAAGTGTACTCCTTTCTGTCTCCATTCAGTTTTCTCCAAAGATCTGTCATATTTAACTTTTCTAATATTCTATTTACCTCTTTCACTTTTTTCTTATTTGTTTTATGGTTTGATTTATCTAAGTCTGAGAATGCAAAGTTGAGATCTCCCACTATTTTAGTTTTGCTGTCTATTTTTTCTTGCATCTCTCTTAACCTCTCCTTTAGGAATTTAAATGCTATACCACTTGGTACATATATGTTTAGTATTGATATTGCTTCATTATCTATACTACCCTTTAGTAAGATATAGTTGATCTGAGATAAAGATGGCTACCTTTTTTTTTTTTTTTTTTACTTCACATAATAGATTTACTTCACATAATAGATTCTGCTTCAGCCTTTTACCTTTACTCTGTATGTATCACCCTGTTTCTGGTGTGTTTCCTGTAAACAACATATTGTGGGATTCTGGCTTTTGATCCAGTCTGCTATCTGCCTCTGCTTTATGGGAGAATTCATCCCATTCACATTTACAGTTAAAACTGATAATTCTGTATTTCCTGACATCTTATTATCCCCAGATTTTACTTTTCTCTTTCTTTTTCCGCTTACCTCCCTCCCCAGAATTAAACATCTGGACACCACTTGCCTCACACAGCTCTCCCTCTTTAGAATCCCTCCCATCCCCTTTGAGTCCCTCCCCATTTCTTATACTTTTTCCTTATTATTTCTGTGTTACCTTCTATTTAGATTACTCTTTTCCTTTTCCCTTTTCCTCTACCATTTTTTAATGAGGTGAGATAAGTTTCTCTGTAAACCAAATATGCCTAATATTTTCTCTTTGAGCCAAATCTGATGAAAGTAAGATTCACACAACGTTCCTCCCCCTCCCTTAATTCCCTCAGATATGATAGGTTTCCTTTGCCTCTTTGTGAAATGTAATTTCCCTCTTTTTACCTCCACTTTTCCCTTTTTCTGATCCTTTTCCTCTTCTCATTCCCTTTTTTATATTATAATAGTAAAATAAAATTATACATGCACTCTTTATGTATGCCTGTAACAGAAATACAGTTCTCAAGAGTTATTTTTAGTTTTTTTCTTATGCTTCTCTTGAGTCCTATATTTGAAGGTCAAATTTTTTGTTTAGCTTTAGTTTTTTCATTAAGAATAAATGGAATTTACCTGTTTCATTGAATGTCCATCTTCTTCCTGGAAGAAAATGCTCAGTTTACCTGGGCAGTTTAATCTTGGCTGCATATCAAGTTCTTTTGCCTTTTGGAATACCAGTTTCCATACCCTTCGATCCTTTAATATGGAAGCTGCCAGATCCTGAGTTACCCTTATTGTGGCTCCTTCGTATTTGAATTGTTTTTTTCTGGCTGCTTGCAATATTTTTTCCTTAGTCTGATAGTTCTGAAATTTAGCCACAATATTCCTTGGAGTTTTTGTTTTGGGTTTCTTTCAGAAGGTGTTCCACAAATTCTTTCCATGCCTATTTTACCTTCTGATTCTATTACGTCTGGGCAGTTCTCTTTGATGATTTCCTGAAAAATAGTGTCTAGGGTCTTTTTTTCATCATGGTTTTCAGGGAGCCCAATAATCCTTAGATTATCTCTCCTAGATCTATTTTCTAGGTTTGTTGTTTTTCCAAGTAGATATTTAACATTTTTCTATTTTTTTCATTTTTTTTGGTTTTGCTTGACTGATTCTTAATATCTCAATGAATCATTCATTTCCATTTGCTCAGTCTTGATTTTTAATGAGTTATTTTCTTCATTTACTTTTTTTTAACTTCTTTTTGTATATGTCCAATTAAGTTTTAAAATGAGTTGTTCTGCTCTACAGAATTTTTTTCCATTTTACAATTTTTTTTTTTAAATGAGTTATTTTCTTTTTCCAATTCACTGGATTTTTTTTCCCTGGGAGTGATTTACCTTTTCCATTTCACATTACAGGGAGTTGTTTTCTTTTTCAAATCTTTCTTATAATAAGTTATATGCCTTCTCCATACTCTATTGCAAGCTTCTCTTTCCTTTCCCCATTTTTCTTCTTTTAAGATCTTTTAAAATTTCTTCTAGAGAGCCTTGTGTGAAGACGACATTATATCCCCCTTTGGGGTTTTAACTGGAGACTGTCTGCTATTAGTCTCCTCAAGTTTGGAAATATGTTTTCTTTCAGTATAGAAGCTATGTATAGTTAGAGCTTGCTTTGTTTTTTTTACTCATTAAAAAAAAAAACCCTGGGGTGTCTGCCTTCAGGGCAAGGAGGTTCCCATTTTCCTCCACAGAACAGGGACACAATATGGACAGTGGCTGTCCTTTGAACAGGCTGCAAAGATGTGATTGCCCTGGGAGGAGTGCTGTGGGAATGTGACTCCCCTGGGATGAGCAGTGCAGCTCTGTGATCCTGTGACTGCACTGTGATTGTGCTGAATCACACCTGGTGCTGGGTGAGTATAGCCAGGCCCTGTGAAACTCTATCATTTTCTGGGTATACTTTACCTTTTGCATTTGTGTAATTTCTCTGCTGATCTACTGCTTTGCAACTAAAGCAGAGCAGCCAATCTGTGGTAGAGTCCTCTCTGCAATTTTTCCACCCACAGAGACTGCACCCCGACCCTGTCCACTCAGTGTGTGCTAGCCTCCGTGTTCTGCCTCCCTGCCTGTGTTGGCCTCCTCCAGCCCAATCAAGACAGACCTGTTCTGGCGATCTTCCAGATTATCTTCTGCTGGTAATTTGTTGTACTCCCAATATTTGTGGATTCTACCAATCAAGCACTATTTCAGAGGCTGAATTTGGTAATCAGTAGTGAGGGTAGAAGGGAACTCAAAATGAAGCCTGTGTCCTCTCCACCATCTTGGCTCCACTCCCCAGGGCAATTAGATTTAGAAGAAAAAAATTTCAGTTCCAATTTAGATATTTCAAGTTTAGGATAACAATGGAATATCATATAGAGACATCCAATAGGAAATGGTTTATGAAGAAATGGATTTAGGGTACATATATGTTTGTGAAAGATGGGAAATGGAGGAGAAAGTAAAGGAGAGAGACAGAGAGACAGACAGAGAAAGAGACAGACAAGAGAGAGAGACAGACAGAGATAGAGACAAAGACAGAGAGACATGGAGAGATACACACACAGAGAGACAGAGAGACAGAAAGAGAAAAGGGGGGAGAGAGAATGAGACTGAGAGAGGCACATACACAGAGACATAGAGGACAGAGAGAAGAAATAGAGACAGAGAGAGAAAAAAAAAAAGAAACAGAGTGGGAGAGAGAAAGGGATGTGGGAAAGGGAGAGAAGATAATCCTGACTTCATTGGAGTACTTGGTACACATATGAACGTTATTGGGTTCCCAAAAAAAATATTGCTTATATTAATCATTCATGTCTAGACTTTCCATGAGATTCTCTTGACAAAGATACTGGAGGAGTTTGCTATTTCCTTCTCCATGTGTCACCATTTTACAGATGAAGAAACTTAAGCAAATAGGAGTTAGGTGACTTGCCGAGGGCCACACAGCTCCTATATGTCTGAGGTTATATTTGAAACAATCTTCTTGATTCCAGATCTGGTATTGCACCCACTCTACCACCTAACTGCCCCTTGACAGCTGCTGAAGGGTGCCATATTTGTGAAAGCCACCAGGTGGTGATCAAAGTTTGAGCTATACTAGTTCACTTTAAAATGCACATTTGTAAAAAACACCTAGTTGTCTTAGCCTTTCCCTAGCACCACTAGATTCTGAATTTAAAGTTTAGAGGTATGGATAAATTCCCTAAAGAAGTGTTCTAATTCTCTTGGGAAATGATTCCACTGACAAGTCAATCATTCTCAATCTACAGATTACCTTCTCTGGAAGTCTAGCAAAAGATCAATTTACACCAGTGACTTCAGTTGGTGAGAGTAATGTGAGGGTACAGCATTTTGTATGATTTCGTTTATTTATGTGTATCTATTGTATCCTTCTATTGTCTTAGAACTCTTAGAAAACTGTGTGAGGTCCTGAGAAGTAAAATTACTTGCCCAGGTCATATAGACACCATATATCAGAAAGGAAATTTGAACTCAGTTCTTCCTAACCCTAATGCCATCGCTCTATCACATTTTTGCCTTAAAATCAGGGGATATTAGGGATAAGAAAAATCATTAGGACTAAGAAGTAAGGGCTTCAAAGATGTACAGTATGCCATTTAACTAGAAAGCAAATTTAAGAAAAGAAAATGAGACCAAGCAAAGAAGAGAAGAAAAAAGATTGGTGGTACTGGAGATCACAATATGGACAAATACATTTAGGAAGAATGAAAGAGATGAAAGGAAAGAATTGTGATCAGAGAGGGGACTGTGATAGCACAAGTCCATTGGGGAGTTATAGTTATGTACAAGCTCCCTTT
Source organism: Sminthopsis crassicaudata (assembly GCF_048593235.1). Lineage (NCBI taxonomy): Eukaryota > Metazoa > Chordata > Mammalia > Dasyuromorphia > Dasyuridae > Sminthopsis > Sminthopsis crassicaudata. The sequence goes on along the minus strand of NC_133618.1, from coordinate 134,356,687 downwards.
TTATCTCTGAGAATACAGGGTTTCCTTCAAAATTGAGCACAAATATTTCCTTCTATATGAAGCCTTTCCAAGTCTCAGCATCTGCTGTTTTCCCTTATCCCGACTCATATAGGGTTTGTATCTCACTGTTCATGAGTTTGATATATACAACTAGGTCATCATGATTAATGCAAGCAATGAATAGTAGGAAATGGTCCCACATATTTGAATTTGTATCATTTGAAGTAATAATTTTGTAAAACAATATTGCTTCTCGCCAAATCAAAACAGGGTCTGAATTCAAATACTGCAACTACTTCATCTAGATTCATCATATGCACTAAAAAAGGGGCTTTTTCATTTTTGTCTCCATCCCCAAGGCCTACCATGATGCAAGGGCTGGCTTCCTTGCTTGCTTGCCTAATTGAAGCTGAAGGTTATAGCCAATCTATGAGTAGCAAAGAAAGAGAGAAAAATAGTTCTTCAGAGTTTAGTTAGGTAAACTTGGAGAACAGAAAAGACAAATGCATATGTATATGAAAGTATATAGACATAAAAGTAGGAATGGAGAGAAAGCTTATGAGTCAGATACTCAAACTCCGTGAAAACTAGAAAATAGTGAACTAAACATAATAAGAACAAAAGTAATACAAAGAGATGGAAAAAGCCCAAAGGAGAAGTTGCAGAGTATTGAGGACAAAAGGGTTTGGAAAGGAAACAAGAGTTTAAGTCCCTACTATAAAGCCAGATACTGTACTATGCAGTTTACAAATATTATCTTATTTGATAGTAGTAGAAGGAGTGTGTGAAGGTGAAATTAAGAAGTAATTGGTAGACTAAGTCCTTCCTGGACTAGTACTTTACAGCACATAAAAGGAGCAACTCACACCAGAGATAGGGATGGGTGGTATATTGTCTACTAGAAGTTCTGATTTCTATGAATACCAGAAGTTGAAAATCTTCTGAACAATTAGGATTCCTTATTATGTACCAGAATAGTACCTTATTCAAAGATGGAAGAAAATAAAGGACATGGAGATCTGCCAAACTTTAAGTCCATAAAACCACACACTTCTTAATACAGTGAGTACCTAAAGGGTCATGATCATTTTTATCTTCTGTTTCTATTATAGTTCTCTTTCTTTCTCATTCACTGTCACTTTCCACATCACCAAATATCCAGATCATTCTCTAGATAACTTCTTTGCTGAGTAGTTAATTGTTTTGCAAGTCTTTATATGCAGAAATTCCCATCTCTAACTGAATTTCATTTCTTTCCATCCCAGAAATATGTTATTGGACTCACCCATCTGGATCCTTTTTCTTCCAGTTTGACAGGACAAAATCTGAGTGCACCAGTATAGGAGGTATACCCAAGGTTTGAGAGACTTCCACAAAGGGAAGGGCCAAGTTTCTTGGAAGAACCTATTAGACACAAACATCAACAGGCTACAAACTCTGTAGGACTGGAGTTTATCCTAGGGGTCTCCAATGGCATCTGGGAGTAGCCCAGGTCAGAATTAAATCTACCTCTTGGGATCTAGAGGGCATAATTGGGAACAAGAGGTAGAAAAATTTCAGTATTAGCCATTTCAGCTAGATATATGGAAATAATTTCTAATAACAACTATTTCCCATCTCTCTCTCTCTCTCTCTCTCTCTCTCTCTCTCTCTCTCTCTCTCTCTCTCTCTCTCTCTCTCTTTTTCTGTCCTTTCTCTTTCTGTCTCTCTGCCTTTCTGTCTCTGTCTCTGTCTGTCTGTCTGTCTGTCTCTCTCATACACACACACACACACACACACACACACACATACACACACACACAGAAAAAGGTTAACTGATTCATCCAGTATCACAGAACTATGAATTATTTGAAATTTCTGATCTTCCTAACTCCAACTTCTATACTCTACCTAATATGCCATGACTTTATGGGATATTAAAAAGGAGAAAAGGCTATAAAAGTTGTATTGAACAGGTTATGGAAGGCCTTGAATGCTTGGGTAAGGAAGCTGAATTTTAGCCTGTAGGCAACTGGGAATCAGTGAAAGGGTTTGAAAAGAAAAAGTACTAAGGCTGGATCTGTGATTAAGTAAATCCTTAAGACGGAAAGAATGGAGAGAAGGAGGGACTGAAAAATACTATAACAGCCCAGTCACCTTCAGGCCTCTCTTAGAGTAAAAGAGAAAAGACAGCATAGAAAATAATATGGTGTGGAATAGACTAGGTCACTGGTTAGCAGAGATAGGAAAGAAACACCAATAATAGTGACATGGTTTTGAACATGTATTTGGGGAGATAATAGATTAAAAATCAATTCATGGAAGACACCATGTTTATTTCTAACATGCCCCTCACTGCTACTATCAAAGATAAAATTCTTGATCCTTGGTCCCATTTCAATTTGCTTCAAAAAACATTAGGTACCTATTGTATGTATGCCTCTGCTAGACACTATGGATATAAAGACAAAACTTATCCCATTCCTCCCTCAAGAGATGTATATTCTAATGGGTGGATATATTACTTACAGACAGTAAGTACAAGGTAATTTAAGGAGGAATATATCACTAATAACTAAGAGAATTAACAAAGTCTTCCTGAAGGAAGTGGTCTCTGAATTAAGGTCTGAAGTCAAATTAAGATTCTATGAAGCATGGGAGTATTTTCAAGTTGGGAAATAACATGCAAATATGTGGAGGTGGGAGATGGAATGTTGAGTTTTAGGGAAATTTTGTTCAATTTGGAAAGAACATAAATTATAGAAAAAGAAGTGATATAAAATCAAACTGGAAAGGGTGATTTAAGTCAGATTGCAGGAGGACTAAATTATCAGTATGTTTTACTAAAAAGCAAAATGGAGGAAACCATTGACTATTTCTAAGCAAGGAATAACATTGTCAAACATGTCCTTAGAAAGGTTATTTTTGTAGCTGAAGGAGAGATTGAATACAGGAATAATTGAGAAGTATATTGGCTATTTAAGAGGATAGTAAGAGTAGACAGGACTATCTGTCTGAATAGAGAATTTACTTGCTTTGAAACCTGGGGCAAATCACTTAACACCTGCTTCAATCTTCTCAGCTATAAAAATGAGGAAGGTATTTACCTTCCAGGTTATTATGAGGATTAAAATGAGATAATATTCCTAAAGTGATTTGCAAACCCTAAAGCATTATCAATGCTAGTTATTATTATTGTCATCACTATTATTGACTTTGTGTGTTATGTTATTGTATTGGTAAAAACATTAGAACAAGTTCATAAGATCTAAATTCTATTAAGTTATTTGTGTGTGTGACCTTGGTGAAGTCATTTAATCTCAGGATATCAGCTGCCTTATCTGTGAAATGGAGATAACTTAAGTCCTCCCTTTCTATTGAGGATCATATAAGACAATACATGCTAAATTACATTGAAGAAAGCCATGTCTTAATAATTCTGTGGAATTGTTTTGAATCATTCTTTCTTCTGGGGGCCAAAAAATACATGAATAAACCTAATTTAATAATTCCAATAAGTGGCATTTGGAACCCTAACCATCTTATTCTTCCCATTCCTTCTCCAAACTTTCCTAAGAAAACACAAAAAACAAGTATCACACACACACACACACACACACACACACACACACACACACAAATAGAGAAAGAAAGACACAGAAAGAGAGCACAGAGACTGACTCTTTGGGTGATGGTATCATCACCATAGGAAACTGAGAAAAAAAATAAAAGTGATATGAAATCTGTCTTGTGAAGTTAAAGCCCATTATTGTCATTTTCAAGAAGAGAATCGAAACTTTCTACCTCTTACCTTAGGAATGTTCTTCTCTCCTTCCTGCCAGACATATCCCATAGTAATAAAACTAAGCAGCAGATGAGCCAAGTATTGTTCTCGATGACCTTTCAGGAGGTGACAGCTTAATAGGGGCATCTGTCCAAGAGATATTATCAAATTGCTAGAGGTAACAGGAAAATGAAAGGAAGGAAAAGAATGAAGTGGGGTGGGGTAGTGTTGATAGAAGCAGAGAGGGTTGAGGGTGAATGAGGGGGAAATAGAGGAAGAGAGACTAATATGGGACTGGAAGCAAGAAAAAAAGAAAGTCTGATTTGCTACTGAAAAACTAAAAATTACCCACTCCATCTCCTACTCCCTAATTCTACAGTCTGGATAGCTCCAGATAATACAGGCAGAAGAGGCAGGTGAGAACAAAAATCAGATAGACTCTACCATGTCTTAGATGTTCTCTACACTCCTTAGCTCTCTTCTCCATACATACACTTATGCTGTTATTGTTCATCCTTTCTTTTCAAAGAGGATCAATGATATCACAGAGTGATATCTTGACTGATGGGTGAATTGGATTTAAATGAGTCAGAGTTTCACAAAGTTGTCAGCCTCACTCTCTCTTCTAGACTTATCAAAATTCAGTAGCAAGACAAAAGTCAAAAGATAGGTGATGGCCTAAGATGTAATTGATAACCTTGGCATCTTCAATATCTGGCCAATTTCTAAGCACTCCTAAGCACTTGCTTCAGCCACTTTCATGGCCATTCAAACAAATCATTCTCATCTGTCCATGTAAACATCCCCCTAATTCACCAACATGTTTGACACTGCCAGTTACCCCCAACCTGGTTTAGCCTAGCTAATAAAAACCACCTAACTTCTTGGATGGTTAGCTAGGGCAGTGGATAAAGTAATGGGCCCGGAGTAGGAAAGATCTAAATTCAAATTCACCCTCAAATGCCTACTAGTTATATAACCCTGGAAAAAGTCACTATTTGCCTCAGTTTCCTCACCTGTAAAATGAGCTGGAGAACTAAATGGCAGACCACTCTAGTGTCTTTGCCGAGGAAACTCCAAATGGAATCACAAAGAGTCAGAAATGACTGAACAACAATGGCTACTTCTCCCCTCTCTCTTTGTTCCCATAGGCTCAAATATCAACTCTATGAAGATGAATCCTATAGTTATATATCACTACTTTAATCTCTTTCCTGAATGCTAAGTTGAAGTTTCCAACCATATTCTGACTATATCTCTCAGCAGGATGTTCCATATGCATGTCAAACTCAACATGTACAAAAGTGAACCTTTTATCTTGTTTTCCCAAACCTGTCTTGCTGCCAGCTTCTCTATCTCTACTGATGGCTTCATCAACATCCCTGTTGTTTACTCTTGAAGCCTCTGGAACAACTTTGATTATTCTTGCTTCCTCTCCCTCATCTACAATTAGTTGTTAAGGTCTCTTTATTTTACCTCCACAATATCTTAATATCAATCCTCTCCTCTGCCCTCATCTAGCTCCCACCTTTAGTCAGGCTCTCTTAACACTGAGTAATTAGATTATTTTAAAAGCCTTTTAATTGGCAACCTCTGCTACCAATCTCTCTTTCTATTGCATTCTCCACACAATTACAAAAGTAATCTTCTTGAAGCATAGATCTGACCTTCTAATTCCTCTACTTAAAATCTTTCAGTAAAGTCCTATTACTTCTAGGGGGAAAACAAACAAACAAACAAACAAAATCCTCATCCTAGTGTTCCAAAATCTGAAAACAACCTGATTTTTCAGGACCATTTTATTCTAGTCTCCTATCCTCCCCCTACACACACATTACCTTATACCCAAACTATATTACTATTCTTCCTAATTAGTCCTATCTCTCCTATCTCTGTGCATTTTTAATAGGCTATCTTTTATTTGTGACAACTCCACCCCTTTATTGAAATCCTTTTATTCCTTCTAAATCCTCTATGATGGGATCTATGATTCATATGACCACAGGATCATATATTTAAAACCATATGGGACCTTGAAGCCCATTGAATGAAATTCCTTCATTTTAATAGATGAGGAAAGTAAGACTCAGAACAGTTATCTGTCACAGTTTTCTTAGCTGATGTCTGAGGAGGTATTTCCCCGGGTAGAAATTATTTCAGTGGTATGCTAGAGCTTGCTTATTAATTCACACTAGAGCTAATTGTTAAATTTTCAATGTGGATATTCATACCTTGGAAATTGGAAAATGCTACAAATAAGGCATTTATTTATTGTTTTGTTGATTGTACAGACTTATGATAGTGATGAAAAAAATGTTAATAATGCGTTAAACTTAGTGTGTCATGAATCTACATTTTTCTACCCCCATTCTCAGAAAGCTAATTGTTAAATACTAGCACAGCAGTGAGTTTCTCCCTCCTTTTATTTCTTTTAATATTTTATTTAGATTCTTTCCCCATTACCACATTCTGTGTTGTGTCACAGTCATTTGTTTTTGTTTTTGTTTTTTTTCCTTTTTCTGAGGCTAGGGTTAAGTGGCTTGTCCAGGGTCACACAGCTAGGAAGTGTTAAGTGTCTGAGACCAGATTTGACTCGGGTCCTCCTGAATTCAAGGCTGGTGCTCTATCCACTGCGCCACCTAGTTGTCCCCACAGTAATTTGTATATGTATCTTTTCCCCCCTGAGAAAAACAATATAGAACTTTGTTTTTTATCTTTATATTTTCTCCAGTGCCATACATAGAATAGGTATTTGATAAATGCTTGTTGTATTCAAAGTTTAAGGTAAAAGAGTATTTGAAGACAGAGGGCCCTTTTTTGTCTGCAGTGAAATGATACCAATAGGTTATTGAAATTCTCTCCCTCCATTCCCACCCCTTTGTGTGTACACACACACACACACACACACACACACACACACACACACACACACACACACACACACTATGGAGACTCTTTATTGACCTAGTAAATGTTTGAGGGCTGAAGGCAGAGGAGAAAGAAAAAAGAGAGAAGTAGAGGAAGGAGGAAGGGGAGAAGAAAGGGAAAGATGGAGAAGGGAAGAGAAAAAAGAGAAATAAGGATAAAAGTCAGAAGAGTGAGGGAAAAAAATACAGGCAGAGGCAGAGAAAGGAGAGAGGAGAGGCAGCAAGATCGAAAGTAAAAGAGTTACCTTATCCACTCTGACTCGGAGCTGATGACTCTCAATCATAAGAGGCAAATTGTTGGCTATTTCCATCCAGGGCATGTAGTAATGGGAAAGTTCCTTCTGTGTGCAAAACAAAATAAATAAATTGGCCAATCTAGGAAAGACATCGAGTCTGTTAGCTAATTACTTCTAGAATTTAGTTTTAAGATTCTAGGAAACAAGCTGTTTCCAGTAAACAGAATATGAAAGATTTCAAAGCAGTCTTCCTGTTTGGCAACCTTCCTTAGATCATATTTTTAAAAAAACAAAATCATTATTGCAATAACAGTAACCATGTGCAGCCACAAAAATTACTATGCCCAAACAAGAAAACAAGTAACAAAATAATAATATTCCATAGCTTATGAAAAGTTTAAAATGCATCTATTAATTGAAAGAAATAGTTTGAAACTTACCAAGTTTTATCTGACTTGTTTTCCTTGTTATTTTCTGAATCTGTTTTTTCCCCAAGTTTCATTGCTCTTGTTACTTTTTTTAAGTGCCCTACATTAAATTTTCAGCATGTTTAAGGATATGAATCTTAGCTTCTCCCTGAAACATAAGCCTATTTTTTTTAACATAGGTGGGATAAAATATCATGGAATACAATATTCTCCTAAGAATTCAAGTAGCGAGTTTCTCTAAGAGCAGGAAATGGGTACATGAGGTTACAGCCCAACACAAAGTAAGCTTTATCTAGGGGAAACAGCATAAAAGATATCATCAGGGTGTGATTTGGTACCCCCCCAAAAAAAAAGTACCAAATAATAATAATATAGGGAAATCAAGAGAAAAGTAACAGAAATCTTTTTGATCCTATAGCACCTACTCACCATTAAGAGGGCTAACAGAAGACTCACAGTAGGATATAAGTTGGATCCCAGTGCATGACTCATTGATTCATTTAGTAAGCATTTAGTAAATTCCTACTGAGGATCAGGCTCTGTGCTAGAACTAAAAGGAAATAGTCTCCACCCTCAAAAAAACCTCTCTATACAGAAAACTACAAAGAGGATACAAAGTCATTTCAGAGGTGTTCAGCTAGGAGAGAGTGATGTTCAGGAAAGTCCTATGGAAGGTAGCACTGTGATGCTCAAGACAGAGGCGAAGAGGGAGTGCCCTCCAGACATGATACCAAACATTGGATGGGAGAGTGGATGATCATTGCTATATATGGAACAACAAACAGGTCACTTTGTCTAAAATGAAGTGTGTGTGAAGGAAATTGATGCATAATGATCCTGGAAAGAATCTAGGACCAAATCTGGAAGGACTTTAAAAATTGAACAAAGGTATTTGTATTTTATTCTAGATGTAATAGGAAGTCAAAAGAGAATATTTTTTATAGTAGAAGAGCAATGGGGTCAAACCTGAGCTTTAACATTTTCACTTTTCATAATAGTAAAATAATAAACAATCATATTCATAACAAAACCAACAAAAATCATAGGATTATACCAATACATTAAAAAAACACCAGAAAAAAACAAATTGGTGTACAAAATACAACACCAATTTGTATTTAAAATGCTAAAACACAGAGGACTATAAGGTTTTTTTCTTAATATTATAAATGGTATGTGTCAAAAATAAATCGTCACCATTATACGTATTAAAGATAAACAAGAATACTTTTCAATAACACCAAGAACAAAACAAGAATGTTTATTATTACCACCTCTCTTTGATATGCATTCTAGAAATTCCTATTAAAGCAATAAAAAATAAAATGAGAAAAGAGAAAGCAAAAGATATTGAAAGAATAATTAAATTACATGATAATATTTAATCATTGCATGTATAATTACATACTTAAAGAATTCTAGAGAGTCAACTAAAAAGTATTAAAGAAACAACCATAGTAAGCTTTTTGTTATTGTTCAGTCTTTTTCAGTTCTGTCAGACTCTTGTGACCCCATTTAGGGATTTGCTTGGCAGAGATATTGAAGTGTTTTTTTTTTTTTTTCTTTCCTCTTCCAGCTCATTTTACAGATAAAGAAACTGAAGCAAACAAGGTTGTGACTTATCCAGGATCACACATCTGGTAAGTGTCTTGAGGACATGAACTTAGCTCTTCTTGACTCCAAGTTCAGTACTCTATCCACTGAACTATCTAGCTGCCTCCATAGCAAATTTGCAGGATATAAAATAAAATTAAACACAGCATAAGCATTTCTTCATAATGCCAATAAAATTTATCAGGAAAATATTGAAAGAAAATTTTATTTATAATCACTAAAGAATGTATACAATATTTGAGGTCTATTCTATAGAAATAAAAACAGACAAATAACTTTAAAATATTTGCTTCTAATGAATAGGGTGAGTCAATATGATATAATGACAACACTACCTAAATTTATGCCATAGCAAGCAAAACACCAAAGAATTATTTTATGGAACTATAAAAATAATAACAGAATTTATATAAAGTGGAAAATTTTCAAAATCTCAGGGTAAATAATGAAAGGAAGTTAAAACAAAGGAAAACTAGCAGTGCCAGAGCTCAAGTCATATTGCAAAGCAGTAATTATTAGAATAATTTGGTACAAGTCAAAAAAAAAAAAAAAAAGATTGGGGGATGGAGCCAAGATGGCAGAGTAGATACACTTGAATTTGTAAGCTCCCTTCTTCCCTCAATACCAACTATTTAAATCAGCCTCAAAAATAACACTGGACTGATAAAAACTACAAGGATTAGAAGCACAACTTACCAGCTGAAGAGAATCTGGAATTTCGACAGAAAAGGTCAGTTCCGAGAGGAGGAAAAAAAAAGATCAGCACAGACAGGGTTAGGTGCTAGCACACTGTGCCAAATGGGCTGAGGAGAACTCTGGGATCAGAGAAGCCACTGAGATAGAGGAATCTGGCACAGGCTGATAGCTCTACTGTGCTTGTAAAACAGCAGATCAGACAAGAAATCAAGCCACTTTAAAATATAAAGCCAGATCCTAGAACCACCCCAATCCGGAAGTGACCTAACACCAATGTCTACATGGCTGTGCAGCTCCCTTCTGCTGTCTGGGGTTTTCCTTGGGACAGTTAAGAACTTGAACAGCGGGGAACATAGCCTGGGGCAGCCTCTAATCCACATAGTGTGGGGCTCAGCCTGAGATAGTGGAATTTTAGCAGCAGCGAAACTCCAACAGCATCAGAACTCTCAGAGCAATGGAACCTCCACAACAGGGACTGTGGTTTCCAGGCAGATACTTCTGGTTTAAGCACAGGGGCTTTTCAAATCAGCTGCTAATATCCACGGCCCCACAGAAGACTTTGGCTGGGGTTTGTGACGCTTTAACTGTTCAGCCTTAAATCTCAGAGCAGTTGCTAGGCCACACAGCGGGGTTCCTCACTGGGCACTCCTTGCAGTGCAGCGGTGCTAACCACCTCTGAGGTATTTCCAGGGAGGGAGAAGGGGAATTCTCTCCCAGAGGTCTCTCTTAGCCCAGACACAGGACTGCTGCATCCATCTGGTCTGGGAGGAAGCTGATAAATTTCTTGCCCAAGGGCAGACCCCCCACAGAGTGTTAACAATGAGTAAGAAGCTGAAGGGAAAGATTGACACCTTCTATACAGAGAAAGAGCGGGTATCAAACCCTGAGGAGGCTAACAGCAGAGAGTCTCCAGGTAACTCCCTAAAGAGGAATGATACCTGCCCCCCTCACATAACTCAATCCTAGAAGAGACTATTAAAAAGTTAAGAGAGTTTGAAGAAAAATGGGGAAAGGAAAGAGGAGCTATGATAGAGAATAACAATGTCCTGAAATTTTAGTTGGAAAAAATAAAGAATTCACAGGAGGTGCAGGGAAACAAAATTTGTGAATTAGAAAAGGTTAAAAAATCACAGGAAGGTAGGATTTCTGAATTGGAAAAGATAAAAAATTCCCGAGAAAGTAGGATATGTGATTTGGAAAAAGAAAATAACTCACTAAAAAAAAAAAAAAAAAAAAAAAAAAAAAAAAAATTAGTGAAATAAAAAAAAAATTCAACAGAGCAAAATAACTCATTTAAAAACTCATTGGACATATACAAAAAGAACTAAAAATGTAAATGAAGAAAATAACTCATTAAAAATCAGGACTGAACAAATAGAAATGAATGATTCATTGAGAAACCAAGAATCAGTCAAACAAAACAAAAAAATGAAAAACTGGAGAATAACATCAAATATTTACTGGGAAAATCTATAGACCTGGAAAATAGATCTAGGAGAGATAATCTCAGGATCATTGGACTTCCTGAAAATTATGATGAAAAAAAGAGCCCAGCTTCTATTTTTACAGTAAATCATCAAAGAGAACTGTCCAGAGATAATAGAAACAGAAGGGAAAATAGGTTTTGAAAGAATTCATCTAACACCTTCTGAAAAAGACCCTAAAAAAAGAACTCCACTCTCAGAATTAGATAAATCAAATCACAAAACAAATAAGAAAGAAATTAAAGAGGTAAATAGAACATTAGAAAAACTATGTATGATAGATCTTTGGAGAAAACTGAATGGTGATAGAAAGGATTATACTTTCTTCTCTGCAGTTCATGGAACCTATACAAAAATTGACCATATATTGGGATATAAAGATCTCAAAATTAAATGCAGTTAGGCAGAAATAGTAAATGCTTCTTCTCAGATCACAATGCAATAAAAACTACATTCAACAAAAAGTTAGGGGTAAATAGACCAAAAAGTAATTGGAAACTAAATAATCTCATTATAAAGAATGACTGGGTGAAACAGCAAATTATAGAAACAATTAATAATTTCACTTAAGATAATGACAACGATGAGACAGCATACCAAAATTTGTGGGATGCAACTAAAGCAGTAATAAGGGGAAATTTTATATCTTTAGAGGCTTACTTGAATAAAATAAAGGAAGAGAAGATTAATGAATTGGACCTGCAACTTAAAAAGCTAGAAAAAGACCAAATTAAAAACCCCCAACCAAAAATGAAACTTGAAATTCTAAAATTAAAAGGAAAAATCAATAATATTGAAAGTAAAAAAAAAAAAAAAAAAACTATTGAATTAATAAATAAAACTAAGAGTTAGTTTTATGAAAAAGCCAATAAAATAGATAAACCTTTGGTAAATCTGATCAGAAAAAGGAAAGAGGAAAATCAAATTGTTAGTCTTAAAAATGAAAAGGAAGATCTTTCCACCAATGAAGAGGAAATTAGAGAAATAATAAGGAGTTACTTTGCCCAACTTTATGCCAATAAATTTGATAAATTAAGTGAAATGGATGACTACCTCCAAAAATATTGGCTTCCTAGATTAACAGAGGAGGAGGTAAACTGCTTAAATAGTCCCATTTCAGAAAAAGAAATAGAACAAGCTATTAATCAACTCCCCAGGAAAAAATCCCCAGGACCAGATGGATTTAGATGTGATTTCTACCAAACATTTAAAGAACAATTAGCCCCAATATTATATAAACTATTTGAAAAAACAGGAGATGAAGGAGTCCTACCAAACTCCTTTTATGACACAGACATGGTACTGATACCTAAACCAGGCAAGTCGAAAACGGAGAAAGAAAACTATAGACCAATCTCCTTAATGAATATTGATGCTAAAATCTTAAATAAGATATTAGCCAAAGGGCTTCAGAAAATCATCCCCAGGAAAATACACTATGATCAAGTAGGATTTATACCAGGAATGCAGGGCTGGTTTAATATTAGGAAAACTGTTAGTATAATTGACCATATTAATAATCAAATTAATAAAAACCATATGATCATCTTAATAGATGCAGAAAAAGCATTTGATAAAACCCAACATCCATTCCTACTAAAAACGTTTGATAGTATAGGAATAGATGGGCTATTCCTTAAAATAGTCAGGAGCATATATTTAAGACTGTCAGTAAGCATAATATGTAATGGAGATAAACTGGAACCTTTCCCAGTAAGATCAGGAGTGAAACAAGGTTGCCCATTATCACCATTACTATTCAATATTGTATTAGAAATGCTGGCCTCGGCAATAAGAGTCGAGAAAGAGATTAAAGGAATAAGAATAGGTAATGAGGAAATTAAACTATCACTTTTTGCAGATGATATGATGGTATACTTAGAAAACCCCAGAGATTCTAATAAAAAGTTATTAGAAATTCACAACTTTAGCAAAGTTGCTGGATACAAAAGAAATCCACATAAATCCTCAGCATTTTTATATATCACCAACAAAATGCAACAGCAAGAGATACAAAGAGAAATTCCATTCAAAACAAATGTCAAGAGTATAAAATATTTGGGAATCCATCTACCAAAGAAAAGTCAGGAATTATATGAGAAAAGTTACAAAACACTTGCCACAAAAATAAAGTCAGATTTAAATAATTGGAAAGACATTCAGTGCTCGTGGATAGGCTGAGTGAATATAATAAAGATGACAATACTCCCCAAACTAATCTATTTATTTAATGCTATATCAATCAGACTCCCAAGAAACTATTTTAATAACCTAGAAAAAATAACAACAAAATTCATATGGAAGAATTAAAGGTCAAGAATTTCAAGGGAATTAATTTAAAAAAAAGTCATATGAAGGTGGTCTAGCTGTACCTGATCTAAAGCTATATTATAAAGCAGCAATCATCAAAACCATTTGGTATTGGCTAAAAAATAGACTAGTCGATCAGTGGAACACTGATTATGTACACATAGATTAGGTACACAGGACAAAATAGGGTATAACTATAACAATCTAGTGTTTGACAAACCCAAAGATACCAACATTTGGGATAAGAATTCATTATTTGAAAAAAAAACTGTTGGGAAAACTGGAAATTAATATGGCAGAAATTAGATATGGACCCACACTTAACACCATATACCAAGATAAGATCAAAATGGGTGCATGATTTAGGCATAAAGAATGAGATAAAAAAATAGATTAGAGGAACAGAGGATAGTCTACTTCTCAGACCTGTGGAGGAGGAAGGAATTTATGACCAAAGGAGAACTAGAGATCATTATTGATCACAAAATAGAAGATTTTGATTACATGAAATTAAAAAGCTTTTGTACAAACAAAACTAATGCAAACAAAATTAGAAGGGAAGTAATAAATTGAAAAAATATTTTTACAGTTAAAGGTTCTGATAAAGGCCTCATTTCTAAAATATATATAGAACTGAACCTAATTTATAAGAAATCAAACCATTCTTCAATTGATAAATGGTCAAAAGATATGAACAGACAATTTTCAGATGATGAAATTGAAACTATATCCACTCATATGAAAGAGTGTTCCAAATCTCTACTGATCAGAGAAATGTAAATTAAAACAACTCTGAGATACCACTACACACCTGTCAGATCGACTAAGATGACAGGAACAAGCAATGATGAATGTTGGAGGGGATGTGGGAAAACTGGGACACTAATGCATTGCCATCCATTCTGGAGAGCAATCTAGAATTATGCCCAAAAACTTATGAAACTGTGCATACTCTTTGATCAGCTTATACTCGGCTTATATCCCAAAGAAATACTAAAGAGGGGAAAGGGACCTGTATGTACCAAAATGTTTGTGGCAGCTCTTTTTATATGGCTAAAAACTGGAAAATGAATGCATGTCCATCAATTAGAGAATGGTTGGGTAAATTATGGTATATGAATGTTATGGAATATTATTGCTCTGTAAGAAATGATCAGCAGGATGAATACAGAGAGGTTTAGAGAGACATCAACTGATGCTGAGTGAAATAAGTAGAACCAGAAGATCACTATATACTTCAACAACAATACTGTATGAAGATATATTCTGATGGAAGTGGATATCTTCAACATAAAGAAGATCCAACTCACTTCCAGTTGATCAGTGATGGACAGAAACAGCTACACCCAGAGAAGGAACACTGGGAATTGAATGTAAACTGTTAACACTACTGTCTTTCTACCCAGGTTACTTATACTTTCGGAATCCAATTCTTAACATGAAACAAGAATATTGGATTTACACACATACATTGTATCTAGGTTATACTGTAACACATTTAATATGGGATTGCCTGTCATCTAGGGGAGAGAGTAGAGGGAGGGAGGGGAAAATTTGGAAAAAATTAATACAAGGGATAATGTTATTTTAAAAAATTACTCATGCATATGTACTGCCAAAAAATTTTATTATTATAAAATTAATTTTAAAAAGAGAGATTGGACAATGGAACAGATTTTGTACATATGTACAGAAGCAAATATTATTAATGCCCTACTAGTGAAAAGACCCTAGCTACTACAAGAAGAGCTCAATATTTGAAAAACAATTACTATGAATTTGGTCAACAGTATTGAAGAAATTAGATTTAGACCTACACCATATACATAAGATATCTTAGACCACATATGGATTACATGAAATTTAGAAGTTTTTGCACAAAAAAAACTGAATTATGTAGATTAGAAAGAAAGTTATTTATCAGGAAAAACCTTTTCATCAAATTTCTTTAATAAAAGTCTCTTTTTCCAAGATATATAAGAAACCAATTAAAATAGATAGGAAAAAGAACCATTTCCCAAATAATAAAAGGTCTAGGGATATAAATAGGGAATTATCAAGGGAAGAAATCTAGATTATTTATAATTATTCAATTATTTTTTAAATATCCCCTATCTCTACTAATTAAAGAAATTAAAATTAGAGCAATTCTGAGGTCCATCAGATTAAAAAGGTCACAATAAAGGAAAATGATAAATTTTGGAGAAGCTATAGGAAAACAATTCTGAGTACAACCATTCTGAAGAACAATTTGGAATTACACACATACACAAATTACTAAACATTGCTTTCTTCTTGACCAAGTTATGCTTGGACTGTTGCTGTTGGACTTATAATTCAAAAACAGATTTAAAAAATAAGAAAAGGTATCTTAATAAGCCCTATAAGAAGTTAGAAAATAGATTTTGAAGAGACGTCAAATGACGTGAAAGTATAGATGCCGAGAAGTAGAATTGGAAAAGTAATTTATACCATAACACTAACATTATAAAAATGAACAATTTTAAACATTTTGATGACTTGATCCAATGAAGAATGAAATTAATAGAGCCAAGAGAAACATTTATATAACAATACTGTAAAGACAAGCAACTTCTAAGTCATAAGAATTATGATCAATGGCACAAGCATCTATGACACCAAAGGACTAATGATATAGCATAGCATCTATCTCTTTATAAAGAGATGAAGGATTTAGGGTGCAAAATGAGACCTATATTTTTGTGTACTGCCAATGAGGGAGTTTGCTTTGTTTAACTAATGCATATTTGTTACAATATACTTATTTTTCTTTTATTTTTTAATTGGTAGGGTATAGTGGGAAGAAGAGAAAATACATGTCTGTTCATTTAATAAAATAAAAGGAATATAGAGAGATAAGGCATTTGTTGTAATAGGGAATGTTGAATGCACTTTCAGTTGAGGTCACTATGTTGTTAGTTTTGTTCAAGGAATGGGAGTAATGCAAATTGTGATGCAATATTAAAATAAAACAGATGAATAACATTTGAAAAAAAAAGAATATCAATTTAGCGACTGTGTGGAGAATGAATTGGAGAAGAGAGAGACTCAAGAATTTCTGGGATCACCTTCAAGTAGGCACAAATAGATTGTAATTTACATTTTCTAGGACCTACCTGAATTGGGGGAAAAAAGACAACAATCAGAGCATCAAAGTAATGTCATTTACTTAATTATTACTATAAATGTTAGTTTTGTTTTGCTTTCTTAGTTGGCATTATTTTATATTAGTTTTCTTATATTTCTGTTTATTCTTGATATTTCCCATTGTATGACATAACTATTTATATAGAATATATAATTAATTTGTATTTATATATTACTGTATATTATTCATATAGTAATTTATACTATTAATTATATTGGAACAATAATATATTTATACATAATATAGTCCTAAATTAATTTATACATGTAAAAATCTACATAACTATTTACACACAGAATAATGCATTTATTTACTAAAAATTGATTCAAATATTCACCATTCACATGTGCTTTTTCTAGATTCTTTTTTTTCTATTATCAATGGAATCAACAAATCTCAGTCAATGAGTA
Source organism: Sminthopsis crassicaudata (assembly GCF_048593235.1). Taxonomy (NCBI): domain Eukaryota; kingdom Metazoa; phylum Chordata; class Mammalia; order Dasyuromorphia; family Dasyuridae; genus Sminthopsis; species Sminthopsis crassicaudata. The sequence continues at coordinate 134,339,650 of NC_133618.1, read as the reverse complement.
CCTCAGAGGCTATCTAGCCTAACCCATATCCATGCAAGCATCTCTTCTATAACAGCTCTCAGAAGGTGTTATCAAGTTTCCACTTAAAGAGCTTTAGAAAAGGATTGATTTGTTCATTTTCCCCTCCCAAATTAGCCAATTCCACTTTCAGGAAGGTCAAATTATTAGAAGGATTTTCTTCTACAAAGTCTAAATCTAACTGTGAAACAGATATATGTTTGTGACCAAGAAAAGCAAATACAATCTCTCCTCTGTGTATTAGCATTACAACTCCTAGGTGGTATAATGGTGAGAGTGCTGTCATTGAGTTCAAATCAAATGTCTGATATTTATTTATTGGATCAGCTTGAGAACTTTACTTAATCTCTGGTTGCCTCAGTTTTCTCATCCGCAAAACAGGTAGTAATAATTGTATTTACCTACTAGGGTTGTTTGAGAATAAAATGAATTAGTATTTATGAAACGAATTGCAAATCTTAAAGTGCTACAAAAAATGTCTGCTACTACTACTGTTTCTGCTGCAGCTGCTACTATTGCTAGTACTATTACTATTATTATTGTGTCTACTGCTACTACTGCTATTGCTACTATTAATGCTGCTGCTGTTGCTGTTACTACTTGATAACAGTTATATAAGCAACCCAAATGCACTCTTCTCTAGGTTAACATTCCTTCTTTCAGTTCTCAGATGGTCTGTTCTCAAAACTCCAGACATGTTGGTTGTCTTCCTGTGAATTTTAATTACATACATTGTTGTTGTTGCTGTTTGTCCTTCATTCTTTTTTATTGTAGCAAGTGTTTATTTTTAATAGACATTGCTTTATGAATCATCTTGGAAAAGAAAAAGCAGAGCAAAAGGGAAACACCATGGAAGAGATTAAAAATAATATGAAAAAGAAGTGAACATATCATGTGTTGATTTACATTCAGTCTTCTTAGATATTTTTCTGGATGCAGATGGCATTTTGTGTTCAAAATCTATTGGGATTGTTTCAGATCACCGAAGCATTGAGAACAAAGCCTTTCATAGTTGATAATTACCCATTCTTGCTGTTATTGTGTACAATGCATTCCTGGTTCTGCTTCTTTCACTCAGTACCAGTTCATGTAAATCTTTCCAGGACTTTCTATAATCAGCTTGTTCATCATTTTTTATGAAACAATAATATCCCATTACCTTCATATTTCACAGCTTGTTCAGCCATTCTCCAATTGATAGACATCCACTCCTTGTCCAATTCTTTGCTACCACAAAAAGAGCTGCTACAAACAGTTTTGCCTTTACCTTCCTTTATGAGTTCCTTAGAATATAAACCCAGTGAGAGCCCTGCTGGGTCAAAGAGTATGCACAATTTTGTTTGTAATTTTTTTTAATTTAATGTAATTAAAGTTGTCCATTTTGCCTTTCATAATGTTCTCTAGTTCTTCTTTGGTCATAAATTTCTCCTATCTCCAATGATCTGATAGGAAAATTATCCCTTGTTTTTCTAATTTGTTTATGGTATCATCCTTTAAGCCCCAACTCATGTATCCATTTTGATCTCATTTTGGTATAGAGTATGAGATGTAAGTCTATGCTGATTTTCTGACATATTAATTTTTAGTTTTCCCAGCAATTTTTGTCACAAATACTGAGTTCTTATTCTAGAAGTTGGAATTTGGGTGTTTATCAAATATTAGATTGTTATAGGCCTTTATTATTGTATCATGTGTATCTAATCTATTCTACTGATCCACCACTCTATTTCTTAGCCAGTATCAAATGGTTTTGATTACTGCTGTCTTATAATACAACTTCAGATTTGGTACTACTAAGCCACCTACTTTTTGCACTTTTTTTTTCATTAATTCCCTTGATATTCTTGACTTTTTGTTCTTCCAGATAAATTTTGTTATCATTTTTTCTAGTTCTATAAAACACTGAATTTTTGGCAGTTTGGTATAGCACTAAACAAGTAGATCAATTTAGGGATAATTGTCCTTTTTATTATATTAGCTTGGCCTATCCATGAGCAATTGATTTTTTCCAGTACATCTGATTTTATTTATATGAGAAGTGTTTTGTATTTGTTTTTATAATTCTTGGATTTGTCTTGGCAGGTAGACCCCCAAGTATTTTATTTTGTCTACAGTAATTTTACAAGGAATTGCTCTTTCTATGTCTCTTATGGACTTTATATAAAAATGCTGATGACTTGTGTGAGTTTATTTTATATCCTGCAACTTTGCTAAAGCTATGAATTGTTTCTAGTAGATTTTTGGTTGATTTTCTAGAATTCTCTAAGTATATCATCATATCATTTGCAAAGGATGATAGTGTTATTTCCTTATTGTCTATTCTAATTCCTTTAATTTCTTTTTCTTTTCTTATTGCTAATATTTCTGGTACAATGTTGAATAATAGTGGTGATAATGGGCATTCTTGTTTCACTCTTATTTTCTTGAGAATGCATCCAGCTTGCTGTAAGTTTTAGATAGAAACTACTTATTAATTTAAGAAAAATTCCCTTTATCCTTATTCTCTCTAATGTTTTTATAGGAATGGGTGTTATCTTTTGTCAAAAGCTTTTTTTGCATCTGTTGAGATTATCATATGATTTCTGTTGGTTTTGTTATTGATATGGTCAATTATGGTAATAGTTCTCCCTATATTGAACTAGCCCTGCATTCCTGGTGTTTGCATTTTGTTCAAAGCAGTGTACTCTTAAAAAACAACAACAACAACAACTTGTTTCTTATACTAGCTTCTTGTACCACAATCTAAGATTGACTTAAACTTTTGATATATGCTGAGACTATAGCCTACTTAACCCATGAAATTCAGGGTTGTTTTGTTTTGTTTTGTTTTTAAGAAGTAATAATAATTTAAATTAGATAATAATGTTGCTAAGAATATCTTTTGTGAAAAAATAGGCTTTTTCTGACAATGATAATATTAGGATATGAGAAAAGAAAGGAAAATAAGCACTTATTATGTAGTAAGTACTTTACAAATATTATCCTATTTAATCCTTACAACAGTTCTGTGGGATAGGTAATATAATTAACCCCATTTTTAATTGAAGAAACTAAGGCACTGAGAGATTTAAGTGACTTGTCCAGGGCCATATAGCCAGTAAGTCTCAGTGGTTGGATTCTACTCAGATCTTTCTGACTCCAAGTCCATTGCTCTATCCATTGTGCCACATAGATATTTTCTTCTTACCTACATCATTGCATCAAAGGGGGAAAAAAAAACTGTTTTGTAGATTTTATCATACATAGGCCTCTTACTTTCCAAAAATATCATAGTAATTTGTGGTTCCAACAACAATTTGATAATATTCTGGTTTCTCTAATGCATTACTGACATAGCCACTTTAATACTTATAATATGCTATCTCTGTGTTAATTTGTATTTCTCTAATAATAAAATAATTAAATTTTTTTTTCACATGACTTCTGAGAATTCATATTTCCATTTCTGAGCATTGCTAGTACATATTTAATCACTTACCTATTGGAGAATAGTTTTTATTTTGTGGGTCAGACTTTCATCGTGTGTGTGTGTGTGTGTGTGTGTGTGTGCGCGCGTGTGTGTGTGTATATGTGTGTGTGTGTGTGCATGTAGCAAAAATAATTTTTTCCAATCTGTTTTCTTCCTCTTCTTTCATGGGTGAATTGTTTTGATTGTTTCAAAAATCCTTATTTGTGTATGTGTGTGTGTGTATGTGTGTGTGTGTGTGTGTGTGTGTGTTCAAAAATATTTGTTATTTGTGTTTTTATTAAATAGATATTAACTATTCTCCTTTCCCCAACCTTCAGAAGCATGGCATTCCATTACATAATTAGCATTTATAAAGTGCTTTAAGGTGCTTTGCATATGGTATTTCTTTTGATTCTTAGAACAATCTAGGGAGGCAGGGGAATTATTATCATGGCCATTCAATAGATATGGAATTTGAGGCTAGAAAGAGTTAACTGACTTGCCCAGAATCACACAGTTAGTAAATAGCATTCAAACTTGGTTCTTCCTGATTTCAATCAGAACTCTGAACCTTCTAGCTATATTATCTTCTAACATTTAGTGATTTAAATATATAATTTATATGCATTTATACATATATAATTGGTCAATTTGGAACGCATATTGGCATAGGATGTAAGGTGGATTTAGTCTCCCCTTTTATTATTTTGTTATCCAATCTTACCAACAATTTAAAAATAATAATAGAATCATCCTCTAGTGTTTTGTTATGTAGAGTTTATCTAAATCTTATCTACTATATTTCTTGAATTCCACTTCATGGATATTTAATTTGTTCCACTGATCATAGGATCATGCCCTGGAGCTCCAAGGGATACTATATAACATTTTATCTAATTCCTTCATTCTCTAGGTGAGGAAGATGAGCTACAAAGAGAATAAATTATTTTTCATCAATAACACAAGTAGTAAATGACAATGACTGAATTTTAACTCAAATCTTTTGACAACAAATTCATCATTCTTTCCAACACATCATTTCCTGCCATTTTCTAAAAATCTATTATTAGATAATTTTTAAAATTAGGGTATAATCTGAAACTTGGCAGCACAAGTTTCTTTACTTCTTTTTATTTCCTCAGTTTTTTTTTTTTGTTGTTGTTGTTTTTTGTTTTTTATTGTCTATTTGTTCATCCACGTTCACTTTCATGTCATGGCATCACTTTCTGTTGTCATAGTCCTCTTTGAGAATGAAGGATAAATAACAACCTCTGTGAGTTGGAAGACTCCTTTCCTCCCTCCCTCCCCTCTACCTCCCTTCCTCCCTTCCTTCCTTTTTCCCTTCCTCCCTCCCTTCCTTCCCTTCATTTCTCCTCTCTTCTTTTCCTTCCTTTCCTTCTTTCCTTCTTTCCTTCTTTCCTTCTTTCCTTTCCTTCCTTCCTTCCTTCCTTCCTTCCTTCCTTCCTTCCTTCCTTCCTTCCTTCCTTCCTTCCTTCCTTCCTTCCTTCCTTCCTTCCTTCCTTCCTTCCTTCCTTTCTTCCTTTCTTCTTCCCTTCCTCCTTCACTCTTTTCTTTCCTCCTTCCTTCCTTCCTTTTTTCTTCCCTTCCTCCTTCACTCTTTTCTTTCCTCCTTCCCTCCTTTGCTCCTTTCCTCCTCTTAAAAGCATTTTTTCCCCTCTTTTACAACTTTGAACCCTCCCTAAATATCTTTTATTGGCTACATTTATTTCTTGAGGACCAGACCCTAAATCAAAACCAATTTGATTCTAATCGGCCACCAATAGGCCCTAGACCAAGCTCCATTTAGTCATTATTTGGGTCTTGATTGACACAGATTGAATATAAATAGCAGTCATTTCTCCTTTGACCAGAAACCCTGAGGATCTTCTTCTCCCAGATTCATTCATTCATTTCTTTATTTATATTTTTTGGACTACATGAAAGAGGAGATTCTTTGCCTCAGTTGTTACCTAGTCTTAATCACTGAATGGGTACAGTTAGTTAAACTGAGATCTGTTGAAGATATTAGCTTTAAAAGACCAAGGTCTCCCATTGCATATAGGGTCATCTCCAGTCATCTTGATCTATATCTCACCACTGGACCCAGAGGCTTGGTAGGGAAAAGTGAGGCAAGCAACCTTGCATAGCCCTTCCTCACTTAAATCCAATTCACTTGCATGTTCATAGCAGCACCTTCCTGATTTCACGGTCCTCTTCAAGAATGAGGCCAAACAACAACAACAAATCCAGGGCTGAACTTGTTTTTCTTTCTTCTTTTCTTTTTTTTTTTCTTTGATAAAAGACTACAGATATGTAACTTCATAAGATTTTTTTACTCAGGTGAATATTCAAAGCCTTTAGTGATTATATAACATGATTCAGAACAAGAATCTAAGAAGAATTAACTCCATTACCGAGAAAGAAAATAAAAAAGATAGAACATAACAGATGATGTGGGGAGGAAAGTAGGAAGAGAAGGAATAGAAACAAATCCATATTTGCCCTCCCCAAGGATTTATCCTCAATGTTCAAGGACTCTTGAACTGCATTTTTATGTACTACAAACTTGTACTACAAAAGTGATATTTTTAAATAGATTTTATAGACTGAATAATAATCAAGAAGTCAAAAAGAAATTTCAGTAGTTCCTTCATTTTGCAAAAAGAAACTTCAGTAGTTCCTTCATTTTGCAATACTACAAATACAATCAGAAGTGACAGATACTGAGAAAGAAGTCCTTCCCCTTTCCCACCTTTACTTTTAGAAGCCACAGGGAACAGAGACCACACAATTGGCTGATAGGAGATTACTGGGGATAACAGAGATAAAAGTAGCTACATTCTTCCTGGGAAAGTTTCAGAGAGAATAGAGAAGTATTCAGGGCCCAAAACATATAAGAAGCAAATCCCATAAAAGAGTTAAAATACCCAGCATCCTTGTTGGGGAGCCCTAGGAGCGAGAGATTTCCTAGATCCACAACTGGAGAAGCACAAAGTATAGACAGAAGAATACCCAGCACCCTCATAGAAAATTTTAATATAGAAATTAAACAATTCTTCAATCAAGGAAGCCCCAAAGGGCCAAGAGTTTGCCCAGTACCCTGTTCATTGAAATTCTCAAGGAACACAAAGCTCACCCAGCATTCTAATCAAGGAAGCCCCAGAAGGAACAGATGCCCAGAATAAGGAAACTCTAAGATGAATAAAAGCCACTAAAGTATTCTAATTAAGGAAGCCAAAGTGGGGACAAACAACAATCTGACATCCCTATCCAGGATAATAACCAGAGAACATTGAGTAGGGACACTGAAGCCTTCTAGAACTCTAGAAAGTGAGACACACCAAGTATAAACTAACAAAAGAAACCCAAGAAAGTGAGGTTAATCAGAAAAGTCCTGACTACTCATCCCAAGAAAGTGGGAGGAAAAGTTAGGCTCTACAGGAAGGCTAAAATTAATAATTATAATAAAATACCAAATGAAAAGAAATATTATGTAGTTAGGAATGTTCAAATACACTAACAGAAGAAAAGTCATTATCATTTGCATGCAAATCCCCAAAGAAAGTCACAAATTGAATACAATTTCTACTAGAATTCTTGGAATAAATTTAACTTTCCCCCCAAAAAAATCAAATAAATGAAATGAGAACTATACAAGTAAGAATGGAAAATGAAATGGGAGCTCTAGAAGTTATACTAAGAAAGAGAATTAAGAGCTTTATGCAAAAGATAAAAGCCTTACTTAAACAAATAATTTCTTCAAAATGAAACTGAATTGGTTGGAAATAAATGAAACAACATGTTAACAAAAAATATTATAACTAAATTGAAAGCATTAAAAAGAAATGCAAATACAAGGTATCTCCAATAAAAAAAAAAATTGATTTGGAGGGGGGATTCAAGGAGAGATCATCTAATAATCATTAGACTATTTGAAAACTTTGACCATAGAAAAGCCTAAGAAATAAAGAAATCATGAATGAAAATTATCCAAACCTAGGAAAATTAGAGGGCAAAATGAAAATGTGAAGGATCTACTATTCATGTTTTGAATGTAACTCCAAAATTAAAATTACCAGGAATGTCATAACCAAAGCCCAGGACTTCTAGGTCAAAGCAAATATATGTAAAAGAGCCAGAAAAAAAGTTAAAATTAAATAATCATCATTAGAATCACTCAAGACATAGCAGTTGCCTTATAAAGAAGTAGAAAGCTTGAAATAAAACATTCCAAAACACAAAATATATAGGTTTAAAATCAAGAACAGCTTATTGGCAAATATGATTGTAATCTTTCTGAGGAAGGAGTCTTTAAAGGACTTTAAAGAAAATAGAAGATTTCCAGGTATTCATGGTAATTAGTGAAGAGCTATGTAGATACTTTTAAATGCAAATGTAGAAGTCAAGAGAGACGTAAAAAAGTAAAACATATTGGAGCAATTAAAAGAAACTCTACAAAGATGAACTGTATATATTCTAATATGGAAAAAGAAACAACTGTCACCTCAGAAACGTGCTGTCTTGAAGAGTCATAGGAGGGAGAAGAAAGAATAAAGAAGTGATTTTGTTATATTTTTATTATCTTTATGGAGAAAATATAAATGAAGCAAAAATATATTAAGGAAGAAAAGGAGGAGATAAAAAAAAAAATAAGGGTCCTTAAGAAGACTATTGCCATGGATGAGGGGGTAAAGGAAATGGGCTATATGTGAACCTCACTTTAACCCTGAACTGGACAAAGAAGGCTGAAGTCACAGAAATTTCACTACAGAATTTGTATTGAAACAACTTCCTGAAGAGTTTGATGAAGAAATGTATTAAACTCCATATTTAGCAAGTGTTTGACAAACACTATATTTAGCAGGCAGAAGAGAAATAAAGCAGAAAATTGGGGCATATGCATGGAAAATCATTAAAGAATAGGATGGAGAAAAATATAAAACTAACAATTATAACTACAAATATGAATAATATGAACTTACCCATAGATTTTAGGAGTGTAATAAAATTAACTATAAACAGAATTCATTAGTATCTCCTTAGAACAAATACACTTGAATTAGAAAAGCCCCAAACAAAGTTAAAGCAAAGAAATAGTGTAAAATCCATTTCAAATGAATTTTTTAATAAAGGATGATTATCAGTTGTAATCTCAGGCTAGATAACAGCAAAAATACATTACAAACTTAAACAAATATTATACTTCTTTCTATATTCTTCTTTCTTTTGTATTTACCTGATCTCCAGCTTTAGGTAAAAAAAAAAGAATGATACCTTCCTCTGCTTTCATGCCTTTTATCTCCTGCTATAAGTATTTCCTAAGTGAAGTTGCTTGCACCAACCCTTTCATCTGTGCTAGCTCAACTGCTACATACTCTTCCTAGCTTGATTTCCCACCTGCAATACGGAGAGCCTCTAGTGCAGAGAAGAGCAACCTTTCCTTTGACCTCAGAACTTCCATTTCCAGCTGTACCATTTTCTATATAATATTCAGCCTTTGGAGAAAACAAAAGAGTGGGAAAATGGGGTCTTCCATTTGGCCATCTGACCATATGGTTTCCACCTCCTGCTACATTTGTTTCCAGCCCAATTTCCAGTGTCTTCTACATAGAGGACTGGTGCTTTCCTCTCAAAGATGAAAACTCTCACCCCTGATCAAATCCTACACATCCCAATAAGTTTGCACTCCATCATCTATCTACTCATTCCACTACTTCGTAGAATCAATCTTCTCTCACCCTAAATCTTTTTCACTTCCACTCTTTCCATCTTCCAGCTATCCCTGAAACTTGGTACCCTCCTCATAACAGTCTTTCTGGAGTGGAGAAGTAGATAATGGTAAGTAAATTGATCAAGGATTCAAGAGGTAAGTGGAGAAATTGAAGTATTCTTTCTCCTCCATTACCACTTTCAGATTCTCTCCCTATCTCTATCACTGGTAACCTCTCCTCCTTTAAGGTTTATGTAATTCATATACACCAATCAATCAAAAGCCTTTGTCTACAGATAACCAGATCACTTTTCTTCCTTTCTCAATGAGTTCTAGTTTCAGTAAGTATCTGAGTCACAAATTTTCTCTTCTCAACACCCAACTTCATATTTGAGGGCTTCAATATATCTATCGTCCATCTTTTTTTTTTTTTTTTTTTTTGAGGCTGGGGTTAAGTGACTTGCCCAGGGTCACACAGCTAGGAAGTGTTAAGTGTCTGAGACCAGATTTGAACTCGGGTCCTTCTGAATTCAAGGCTGGTGCTCTATCCACTGCGCCCCCTAGCTGCCCCCTTATTGTCCATCTTAATAGAAGTAATATATAGTCCATCTTAAGTCTGTCTTAAATACCTTAATCTCTGTTCCCCAACCTACTCATGTCTTATGAATTAATCCTCTATCCCACTTCATTCATACACAAAAATTGTCTGACTTCTAATATTATGTTTTATGATAGCAAAGCCTAAAGGGTCAACACTCTGGATTTCCAAGATCCATAGGCATCTAATCCAAAGAGGTAGAGGTCAGCACAAGGAACAAGGAGAACCAGGATAAGACCAAACAAGCCAATCACTCCATCCAAAAGTGGAGGAAGTGGAGGAATTTGTTCAGGGACAAAGCCCAATTCAGGAATTACACTAAAAGATATGAGTAAATACTTTTCTGGTATAAAAAAATTATCTTAAACATAACTTCATAACAACCACAAGTATTCAATCAGAATTTCTGACTCTGTGGACCTCAATATCATGCTGCATCCAGTCTTTGCCTGGAATTTCTTTTCATGCTGAAGTCCTCATCTGGAAACATTCCTTTACTTATAGCCTTCTCATCCCACAATATCCCTTTAGCCATTCCATTGGGTTCCTCTTGTGCTTTCAATTTTGAAATGAATACTAGACTTGTCTTCATTCCCTTCCAAATGTGTTTCTGATGATCTGGATTTCCTTATTCTCCACTTGGTTCCCTTCCTCTTTCACTCTTTTTTATAATATCTTCTTTCATTAGTAAGTAAGCTCCTTGAGGAAAGAACTCTCTTTTTGGTTCTGTTTTATCTCATCAGATACATAATAAATCCTTAATAAATGCTTATTCCCTGCCTACCTGCAAGCAGATATTCAAAGGGGAAAAAAATCAATTTTCCACAAGGATAACATGAATTCTTAGGGGAAAAAATGAAGTCAGAGTTTTCCTTTCTTTTCTTTTTAAATAAGAATAAAAGTCCTGGAGGAAAGAATTGAAAAGGAATGGGTTAAAAGAGAAAATGGTAGACTTTATTCAATAAAAAAATCTCTGAAAACAAAAATAAACTAAATAGAAATACATGAATCCATGAGAAAGTAAGTAATATTACAAGAAAATCAAATTACTGCAAAAAATGAATGTATAATATTTGATATTAAAAACAACTGATATAAAGAATGGGTCAAGGACAGATTATTTAAAAATACTTGGACTCTGATTTTTTTTAAATACCTAAACACTATATTTCAAGAAATCATAATGAAAATTGCCCAGAATTGTTAATAATAGAGGACAAAGTAAAGCTAAAAATAATTAATTAATCATCTCCTGAAAGGAAATGTAACATATTAAAAAGCCCAGGAATGTTAGAGCTCTCACATTGTAAGCACCCTGAGGAAGTAGTTTAAATATCAAGGAATTCTGTTCAGAATTGCACAAGACTTGGCAACTTCTACTTTAAAAGAGAGAAGAGAATGAAATAACGAATTTCCTCCGTCAGAAATTTACAAAGCTTAGTATAATTTCATAGAAGGGAAAATTGATATTTAATTGAAAGAGGACTTTTATGCATTATGATAGATTACAACTGAGGATAAGTTTTGAAATGTAAAAAGAAAAGACAGAGACAACATAAAATGTAAGCTTATTTGAGAAATTTGAGAGAACTACACAATGATGTAGTGCTAGCATTGTAATAAGGGAGAAGAAAGAAGAGTCTCTTTGGAACTTTATCTTCAAAAGACATTAAGAAATAAGAAAAGTGGAGATCTTGAGATGGGATTTTTCTATTCTTATGGTTTTAAGAGGTGGGGGGAAACGGGAGAAAAAGGAGAAAGGATGTGGGGAACTTGCTATTTATCTGAAATGGATTTGGGAAGAAAATATAATGATGTATGAAAAAAAGTAGAGGGATAGAGCAACAAATGAATTTTACTCTTATGTAAAACCAAAAAAAGATAAACTTCTTCCTTATTTGAAACACATAGATAATCTGATATAGAAATACATCAAATGCAACCAGGAAACAAGAGAGATATTTTGGGTGTGTTATAGCAGGTAAATATAACTGGATACAAAAAAAAAAAAGAGAGAGAGAAAAAATGAATTAAAATATAAGGGGTGGTGTCTTGGATTGGGTCTTAGACAAATAGGGAACAAATTGTAGGTATGTATGTGCAATAAAAATATTATTGGTGTAAGGCTCATTGTGTTAATTTGTTTTGACTATGCTTATTTGTTAAAGGAATTTTCCCTCATCTCTTGCTTAATGGGAATGGGGCTAAAAAAGAGAGACAGAGAAACATGAGCTGGAGGGGGGAGGACTGCAAGGGAAAATTAATAGATGGGAGATGACTTGCTATTAGGACCAGACTCAAAGAGCTCTCAAATGTGCCATTCATGCAGCAGAGACAATCAGTAGAGGGTGGGATTTGGGGGAAGCATGAGCAATGAGGTTTGTGGCGGTGCAGAGTTGTGGGAACCCTTCTGGTCAGCGCAGATACAATGTGAAAGAATTTACGAACCTGAAAAGTTAGACTGGCAAAAAGAAATTTATTTTTGACACTAAGAAGTCAGCTTTTGCTAGGAAGACTGACTGCCCTGTCACTCAGAAATGGCAGAGAGATAAAAGGGGTGTAGAGAAATCCTGGCAGAGAGATAAAGAGGGGTGTTAATACTGAGAAGAGGGAGTCTCTTCCCAGCAGGCAGGGTCCTGGCAGGCACCTATGCCAAGGAGAATGAGAGGTTCCTTGATAAGGCATGGCCCTGCTTTTGAGCCTCTGCAAAGAAATGAGCCCCCAAATAGCCTTTTAAACAGGAAATGTGAGACTGAATTTTCAATTGAATGAGATTACTTCAATGTTGTCATTGTCCCCAGGCCTAGCTTTCCAGTTGAATGGGACCACTTACTGGGAGTGGCCTTGAACCAATTTTCAGCTCAATAGAGGTCAATAGAAATATCAAATCTAGATGTTCAGCTAAATGAGACCACTTAAGTTTGAGCTAAATAAGGAGTAGTCCTGGGCTAATCTTAATGAAACCACTTAACTTCCTAGAAGGGTGAGTCCCTGTAAGGAGAGTTTCAAGGCTCACCCCAAAGAAGGTCAAGAAGGACAGTTTCAAGGAAGACAGTTTCAGGGTTTCCCTATCATCATGGTACCTCTTCTGTTTTCTGTGTTATCCAAAAGTAAATGGAGAGTCAAATTATGAGTATGTATACTCTTCCCCATTTCAACAATAAAAAAAAATTACACAAGAGAAGCAGCGTTTAGAGTGCCATCAATGAGATTAATTCACTACCAGGAGCTCAGGAAATCTCCCTGCTTATCTTGGGTATCAATTCCCTATCAACCATTTTTGTCTTTTTCTGTTCAAAGATCACTCTCCTTACAAAAAAGTCAGGATATAAGACTGAACAGAAACATAAAATTGTAAACAGGAAAAGGAAATCATAAGGGGTTTAATAAAATTACATTGTTTATATTCCTAAAAAAAAAAAAAGTCAGGAAAAAACCTTTGATTTCCCTTTATAAACATAGATTTTTCTCTGTTCATCATAAGTAGGAATCCTAAGGAGCCATTGCCACTCATTTGATTTTTGTGTTTCTGCTGGACTTTTATAATTCTGGAGGAGAGAGTGAAAACAATGACTTTACTCAGCTTTGCTCATTTAAATCCAATTCACATACCAATTATCATCTTTATGATGTCATGGGTCCTTTTTCAGAATAGTAACAACAAACAGTCTCATGCCTTCTATAGTTCTCCTCTATTGCAAAATCAGCTTAAATACTCCTCTTTTCATTACTTTTAGCTTTCTTTCTACATTTCAGATAATTCTGATCTTTATACTCCTGACAAAATTCTTTTTTTTTTCTTTTATAATCTGCCTTTGCTTCCATCTTCCAGGAATTTGTTGTTGTTGTTGTTGTTTTAACCAATAGTGTACCTTTCCATTGATCCCTTCAGAGAGTTCTATTTTATATCATCAAAATTATTTCATTATTATTAATATGAAAAATTTCATTTTCAAAAACTTTCCTGCTTTCCTGAGCCAACTTCTCCTGTGGAAATTTAGTCCATGTAATTCTATCTCTATCCTCTTTTTCTTTGAAATCTGTTCATTGTCAAATTTGCTTGCATAGATAGTACAACCAGTAGTTCCTTTCATATTACTCATTTTAAGAACAAAGATCACTTTACCCCTTAATTCCTGTCCTTTTCATCTCAAGAACCAGTTGATGAGAATCAGATCCAAAATAGGGAAGCTAAGGACCACAAAAATAGATATTGTTTCTCTATGGACATATACACACACATACAAGGTTATGTGGATGTATTTTTATATGCATACTTAAGCAACAGATAGGAAAAAGAAAGTTCAAAGAACAGTTAGAACTGCTTTCAGGATGAATAAAATAATCACTGACTATGAAAAGAAATCAGAATTGCTTTACCCTGATGTTACTTCTGTTTGTTTGTTTGTTTTTGTGTTTTTTTTCCCTTCTAAGGATAAAAATGGCTGAGGTGGTGATTTCTAAGGTTAATAGGAACATGGTGGGAAAGGATTTGTCCATGAGCAGTTTAAATCATCACATCCAAAGAAAAATTTGATGAAAGTAAATATTAAATGATTCTCAATAATTTCTGAAGGGCTGTGAGATTCCAAAGAATTGAAAAAAAAAAGTCTAAATTTTCAAAAAAGCAAAGAAAATATGGACTGCAACTTACAAAACGTAAGCTTGATTTTGATTCTTGTCAATATTTAAGAATATTATTTCAGACTAACTTCATTTTTATTTTAGACCAGGTTTTTTTAAAGACTATAGTCAATCAGTCTGTAGGCATTTATTAAATTCCTGCTATGTATCAAGTACTGTACAAGCTACATCTACATAGGAAAGCAAAATCCCTACTCTTTAGGAAAGATTAGTCTGAGAGACAACATATAGACAAATATATACAAATAAGCCATATAAAGGATAATCAATAGAATAGAGATAATGTATAGAAGAAAGGTAAAAGAATTAAGAGGGATAAGGAAGCACTTCCTGCAGAAGGTGGGATTTTAACTGGGACATAAAGAAAGTTAGCAAAGCCAAGAGAGAGAGAATTATAGGCACAGGTGAGGCCTGAGGGGGTAAATTCAGAATTGGGAGATAGGGTGTCTTGTGTGAGGAACTATAAGGAAGTCAGCTACACTAGATTACAAAGTATAAATTGGGGAGAATGAGGAATAAAATGTAAAAAGACTAGAGAGGCTATGGGGAAGGGGAGTGGTTATGAAGGGTTTGGAATGCCAAATAATTTTAAAATTTGATCCTTATGTATGGGAGGTCATTGGAATTTATTGAATTGGGGAGGGCATGGTAACAGAATCAAACCTGCACTTTATGGAAATCAATTTGACAGCTAACTGGAGAATAGACCAGTGAGGAGAGATGAGGTAGGAAGATCACTCAAAAGGCTATTGCAATAATCTAGGTATAGATTGGATTCTGCATCGGAATGGTGGCTGGCAGGCAGGCAGGAAGGCAGTAAACATTTATTAAGATTCTACTTTGTGGGGCAGCTAGGTGATGCAATGGATAGAGTGCCAATCCTAAAGTCAGGAGGACCTGAGTTCAAAGCTGGCCTCAGACACTTAGCACTTCTTAGCTGTGTGACTCTGGGCAAGTCACTTAACCACAACTGCCTCAGTAAAAGAAAAAAAGAAAAATCTTCTTTGGGCCAAACACTGTGCTAAGTTCTGGGAATATAAATTTATTTAAAAAAAAAAAAAAACAATCCCTGTCTACAAGAAACTTAGACAATGATGGGGGAGACATTAACTAAAACGAAGGGATCTGGGGAAGGCATTCATGTGTGGTGAAACAAGAGAAGTCCCAAACTAGAGCAGGCAGATGAGAAATAAGGAGACCCAGAATGTCACGATTCCACCTATCAATCCATGGGACAGAATGGTTGATAAGGTAGAATCCTAATATTTATGGGATCTTTCAGGATAATGAGCTTCCTGGAGCGTGATGGAGGTCTCAAAGTAGTGGGTTCAGCTGAGAAATGGCAGTATAAGAGGAGAGAAGGATGCCATATGCAAGAGATGTTAGGGAGGCCTTTACAATAGATTTGATAGAAAACATAAGTGAAAATGAGGAGTTGAGAATGACACTTAAGTTGTTAGTCTGAGTAGCTGGGAAGTTCATGGTACACTCTCTCATAATTAGGAAAGTAAAGAAGTGGGGAAGACTTAGAAGGGGTATAATGAGATCCTTTTGGATATGTTGAATTTAAGAAGTCTTAATGATACCCATTTTGAAATGCCCAATAAGTAAATAGAAATGTAAATCTGGAAGGTAAGAGATTAAGGCTAGAAATAAATATAATAATCATCATCTAGAAGGTAAAATATTAGGGCTAGAAGTAAATATAATAATCATCAGTGTAGAGATAATAATTCAGTCAATAGGAGCTGATGAAATCACCAAGTGAAATAGTATCAAGGAAGAAGAGGATGCTTTATGACAAGTCTTAGGAACACTGACCCCATTGTGAGCTTGATGTAGATAAAAATACAGCAGAAACTGACGAGGGGTTTGACAGGTAGGAGAAAAATCAGGAGAGAAAAAAATCTAGAGAAAAGAGAATATCAAGAATAAGAGGGTGACTAACTGTGTCAAAGGCTGCTGAGAGGTCAAGAAGTGTAGAGGACCACAGATATTGGGGAACTGAGAAAAGTATACTTGAAGCAAAGGATACAACAGTGTTTACTCAATATGATTGATGAGATAATAGTTCTCTAGTTCACATATATTTAGTACTTAGTGTAATGATTCTACAGTTGGTACATGCTCAGTGTGCTGTAGTGATGTAATTGTATTAAGGTATTTAAGGATTGAGAGATCTGAAGACAAGGAGTGAGAGTGAGGGAGTGAGTGTGTGCTCAAGCTCAAACTCAGATTCCAAACTCTAGATTATATCTTGACCATCCTTGTGGCGACTCTGCTGCTAAGACCTTGAGTCTTAAGACCTGAGCCCTGTCCAAAGATCCTCCAGAAAGCTAGCCTGGATATTACAAAGAAAGATTCAGAAAAAAAAAAATTCAATTTGTCAATTAAGTAAACATTGGAAACTTTGGAGAAAGTAGTTTTAGGGATGAGATGAGAAACAATATAATTGAAAGTTAAAGAGAAAATGAAAAGAAAGGAAGTAGAAGCAGCTATTATATATGAGCAAATGGTTTGGTTATAAAAGACAGTGTATAATTAGATGGTATAGAAGGATCAAGTGATGTTTTGTTGTTGTTTTGTTTATTTTTTGAGATTTAAGGAGACATATTAGTATTGTTTGACAATAGGGAAGCAGCCAGTTGACAGGAAGAGACTGAAAATAAGTGAATGAGTGAGAGAGAGAGAATCTCTTCAGATCCCATTTGGGGGTTTTCTTGGCAAAGACCTTGGAGCAGTTTATTTCTCCAAACAATCTTGTATGATCAGGGTCACTATTTCAGTATGTTAGGCAAGATTTGAACTTAAATATTCCTGAATCCAAGTTTACTCTTATTATTCACCACACCACCAAGCTATAGTGAGTTTTCTTAGCTTTTAGACCATGTTTTAAAAGATGAAATTATCATTAAGGCCAGTAAAGAGATTATATACCACAAAATAAAAATAAAAAACAAAACAGAACAACAACCACCACCCAAAAAAAAAGCCAAACAAACAAACAAACAAACAAATCATGGTGTAAAAGCTAGTACCTTCTTGAAAGAATTTCTGGCTGCCTTCAGAACTCAAGGAAAACTCCAATATCCTATTCCCCATTGACTTTAAAGCAAACAAATACCAGAGTGGTCCTGGATATTGGCCAACAAACTTAAGTTTCTATTCTCTACCTTATACCTATTCCCAGAAGAGGTAATTTAAATAAACCTAGGAAATAGATAGTGGTCAGTTATTCAAATGACCTTAGATAAAAATTAATTCCTATTTTTCTAGCCAACTAGAGGGAGGAAAAGCAGTGAAACAAAATTTTCTTCTTCAAGTAGTTTATTTCTCCAATTTTTATCTGTGGAAATTAGAATGATTTCTGTATATAAGATGTTCCAAAAGTTTTAAGCTTTAAACTGAATTAAGGTTTTGAGATATCCTGTATATTTTTTTTTAAATTTCAAGTAAATGAATTAATAAAGTGGTTTTCTAAGGAACAGTGTGTTGTCCAAAACCACAAGAAGATAGTAGAAACTTGTGGTCTCTTTCGGGAAGGTCATAAGCAAGTGAAATAACTATGACCACTTCCTCATCTGAGTTCCCCCATTCAGAAAGAGAAAGAGAAATTAAAATTCCATAACTGCCACTCCTTGAATGGCCAGACAATTATATCAAGACTCTCTAGAAAGTGGTTCCACCCTCTTCCCTCTGAAATCTCCCCTGGAATTTTTTTTTTTTTTTCCCATCTTGACTTGAACTGGCATCTTTCAATGCTGTAATGCACTCAACCTTCCCAAACTAATCCAATCCAAGAAGCATTTATTAAGCACCTACACTATACCAGGCATTGTGCTAGGGCATAGGGATTTTGTTTTTCAATTGTCTGACCTTTCATGATCCCATTTGGGGCAAGAATACTGGAGTTGTTTGCCATTTCCTTCTCCACTTCATTTTACAGATGAGCAACTGAGGCAAGCAGGTTTAAGTGACTTGCCCAGGATCACACAATTAGCAAGTGTCTAAGACTAGATTTGGATTCCAGGCACTGTGGCATTTTCTCTACTATGTCACTTTATTGCCCCAGGTACTGAGGACACAAGGGGGGGAAAAAATCATTGCCCTCAAAGAATTTGCATTTTATTGGAACGATAGTCAATCTGATTTTTTGTTTTGTTTATCAAGGAAGAACTCAGATATAACATCCTTAAGTATGATTCTGTCTTCCTCTAAAGTATTTCATAGTTTGGCTCTCTCCTTTGACCTTGTCATATTCACCTTTTTTTCACTTATTGGTATAAATTCCCTCTCTACCCTACCTTCCCAGAGGGTTTTCCAATAGATTGTATTCCCTCTCTACCAGAGCAAGGAAGGGTGAATATGAGTGTGATTATAAAAAAAAAATGATCAACATATATTCAATCACATAGTTTTTGATTTATAAGACAAGAGATAAATAATCTGTGCCCCATGTTAAAATACAGATTGGTAGGTATATTGTCCTCAGTAAACTTTTTGGCATCTCCATTCAGGGAACAAGTGAAATTATAATTTGTTGCCCTTTGATTAACCTAAAATGTATTTTGAACTCTCTACTAAAGAATCTTCTCTTTAACAATAACATTTGGTTTTATCACTTTATCATTCCCCACTAATATTTTAGACTAGATCTATTAAGCTAACCTGGATATACAGAGCAGGGCTTCTTAATTTTTTTCTATTCATGACTTTTCACTCAAGAAATTTTTACACAACTCCAGGTATATAGGTATATGAAAAGTATACAAATAAAACATTTACTATAAACAAATAATAAATTTATTTTAAAACAATTATTTGTTATACACATAATTTTATCATTTATTAAAGATGAAAGCAAATTTTTATACTAAGATCAATGTGCTTGTTTATTTTTACATAAAGAATTAAATCTTGGTGGAATATTTAATACCTATTACTATTGCCAAATTTTTCATGACTCCCAAGTTCCATTATGCAACCTCATATGGAGTCATGACCTACAGTTTAAGAAGTTTTACTCTAGAGTACTGATTTCTCCCTTTGGGGTTCTTGACCCCTGATAATACTACGCAATTACTGAAAAGGGTCTATCAACCTTCATGTTCAAGAGTTATCTTGTTAATGATTCATCAAAATCACAGTAGCTGCTACAGCACCAAAAGTGGTAAAAAGTAAGGGCTATTATTTCTATTGAAGGTCTGCAAGGTACTTTACAGACATTCTCTCATTTGAGATTTAAGATGTCTTTTTTTTTAACTATTGTTTAAATTAATTTTTATAATTACAACATTTTCTTTGACAGTACATATGCATAGGCAATTTTTTTTTTACAACATTATCCCTTGTACTCCCTTCTGTTCCGAGTTTTTCCCCTCCCTCCCGCCACCCCCACCCCCCAGATGGCAGGTACTCCCATACATAGTAAATATCTTATAGTATATCCCAGGTACAATATATATGTGCAGAACCAAATTTTGTTGTTGTTGTTGCAAAGGAGATTTAAGATGTCTTTATTTTTATCTACATTTTACATTTGAGACAACTGGGTCCTCCAGCTTTACTGATTTGTTCACAGTTATGCAGCTTATAAGTATTTGAGATAGCATTAGAATCCAGATCTTTCTAATTTCAAGTCCTGTGAATTCATTCTGGATGACTCCCTATCTTCGTGACTTATTATACTTTGCCATGTCTTGTTGGACCTCATCACTGTCATTTAGCAACTACATCAACTTTTTAAAATAAATATACAAGCAAGCCTTCTGTCACCTAAAAAAGATTTTTCTCATGCATCTTGCTACTAAAAGTTTTAAAATGCATGCCAAAAAGATTGAATAATAAAATAAATGTATCTTACTCAGAAACTTATAAAAGCTTTCTGTCATTACTCAAAAATTGGCATTAAAAAGGAACTTTCATAGATGGCCATCCCATCTTCATTGGATGAAGAGAGGAAATAACTCATCATAAGTCACACAGTGAATCATGGTTGAACTGAGACTAGAATTTGAGATTCTTAACCTGAGCTGCTAGAATTCTTTCTGTTATGTTCTATTATCTTCTCCCTTCTAGGTCTAAAATTCAGTCATTCTAATTGATAATTATTTCAGCAAGATTTTTAAAAGTTTGTTCAAAACAGGCAAAGCATGAACCCTAGATTCTCAAGTCACAGTTTTTATCGTCTTCCTCATCTAGCTCTGTGGTACAGTGCCCACTACCATGAAGCTAGATCTGAGAATCAGGAGATAAGAGTTCAAATCTCATCTCTGACACTGCCTGGTTGAGGAATATCTGACAAATCACTACAGGTTGCCACAGTGTACTTATCTGTTCAATGAAGATAAAAATTCTTGCCTTATCTCCTTCTCATAGAGTTATTGGTGAGTGCTGTTATGCTATAGAAAGGAAACCGTGATTAGAAACAAGCATCCTTACCAGGGGATCTGGAAGGAGAAAGCCATAATCTTCAGAAATGTGAAACTTTGCAAGACTGAATGGCAGGGAATTTTTCAGCTTCATGTTCTGAGCCTCCATGTCTCCCATTGTGCTGGTCACATCAAATTTGTCCATGGAAACCCCACGTTATGCCTAGACCTAAATGCCTAGACCAACACACTGCAAATAAGAACCTTGCTTAGTTTATGAAAAATAATTTCCCAAGAATGTGGGAGAACCTTGTCCTGGGATTAGGATCTGAACCCTCTGGTCTCATTGGTAGAAGTCTGAGTAAACAGTTAAAGGTTACTGACAACACACACACAGATGAAAATCCAAAATAAACAAATAGCATTCTCACCCTCACCCTCACACACAAATATGAACTTTCTTTTCCCTATAATTCACAGCGGGCATTAAAGGACTTGCCCTTACTGTAGTGTACTGAATAAGTTTTGGATTCAGAATCTGAAGATATGAGTTGAAATTTCTATGTTGCTACTTAATCTTTGTGTGTTCTTAGTCAAGTCCTTTCCTTTCTTTCTGGACCTTGTTTGCCTTCCCCATAGAATGAAAAGGGTGGACTAAATCATCTCTAATATCTTTTCAACTTGTAAGATCATATGACCTTGGAGAAGGTGTTCTATCTTGATTAAGGAACTCCAGGAAAATGTCTTCATCTTATTCCATGATTCCATGCCTGATGAAGATCAGCTCTAATTTCTATATCATATAACTATCTACAAATATCTTCCCTCACAATAGTTCTGTGAGTCAGATCATTCTCATATTCTTACCTCCATTTTCCAGTTGAAAAAAGTCCCAGAACGAAGAAACTTACATGTAGTGACATAAATACTGTTGGAAAAAGGACCTGAAGCCTGATCCCTAGATTCAGGAAAGCACTTTTTTCATTGCACAACATACCCTTGGTGTTACTTAGAAAGTCCACAAGGGGGGGCAGCTAGATGGAATAGTGGATAGAGTACCAGCCCTGAAGTCAGGAGAACCTGAGTTCAAATTTGACTTCAGATGTTTAATACTTCCTAGTTGTGCAACCTCAAGCAAATCGCTTAACCCCAATTGCCTCAGCAAAAAAGAAAAAACCAAGAAACTACACTAGTTGATATCTTTCCACCTGACAAACTATGCTAATTTTGTATTGGACCAAATTATCCCAGGGGCATGACTTCAGCTCATAAGTATCTCTATTGTGGTGGTCTTAGAATAGTTGAGGCCAAAGAAATATGTTATCATTCATAGGATCTTTGATCTAGAGCCAAAATTGGCTCTTCCTTTATTTTAACAGAAGAAATTTGGATCCAGAAAAGTAAGAAGAGTTTGCTGAATGTCATCTAGATGTGAAACAGTTGAGCCATGATTGGAATATAGGCCCTCTGACTCAAAATCCAGGCCTTATTCAATGATATATAAGTATATGAAATAGAGAAAGGAGAAATGAATAAACATTAAGTATATGTCCAGACAAGCTTTTCAGGGCCTCCCTCAGACTTTTTCTCAAAGAAGGGGAAACCTCTCTACCAAGGCTTTTACTACCTCCTCTATTCCTCTAGGAAGTTATTCTGATATCAATAGAGAAATACTCCAGCTTAGCCTGGAAGGCTACATGAGAAGGAGGGAGAAGGGCATCACCCACCAATCTCAGGGACTTTCTCCAAATTTTGATGCTTATCAAGCCTGAACTAGTACCCAGGGGATATATATTCAAAAAGGGACATCTGAAGTAAGTGAGGAGACTCTGGGTATGCTGCGATGTCCTGGTGAGGTGGGAAACATTAATCACCCTTTAGGATTATCTAATCCTAAAGACAATATAGGATTTCAAGTCTTAAAGAAAATTCAGTTTACACACACTCTTACTTTTTATTTCCTTATAGTCAATAGTCAATGAACTGAAGACTTAGTCACTTTAGGGTCTCCTTTTCCAAATTTTCTTCTCATTTCCTCTAACCTCATCTTGCCCAGCCCAGGGCCCAATATCTCTCTACTCATCAGAATGATATTTATCCATCCTAGAGTCATAGGTCTTAGAAAATCACCTACAGATGAGGGAATTGAAACCTGGAAGGATTAATTGATTCCCCCCTAAAGTTCCATAGGGATTAAATGGCAAAAACCAATATTCCAATAATTAAGATGATTATTGTAAAAAATACTAGACTTCTTACTTTTGCCCCCATACCCCTGAGCATACCACCACAATATAGTACAATAGAAAGGGCCTAATATTTCTAGTCAGAGGGCATGATATTCCAATTATTTTTCGGGGACCTGCAGTAGGTGAGTGGTACAGTGGGTAGAGGACCAATCTTGTTGTGAGGAAAATGATTCCTCTTCCTGAGTTCAAATCTGAACCCTATAGACCTAAAGGATATATAGGGAGTACTTATTCACTCTGGGCCATAAAATAGACTTGAAGGCTATATAAAGTCCCTTCCAGTTCTAAATGTGTAATTCCAGGAACCTCTAAGTCATGTCAAGACTCAAGTCTATTTCTTCAAACATAATCTGATCTAGATAAGAGCTAGTACGTAATATATTCTGTTTTGGTGATGGAGGGCATTCTAATTCCATAATAAAAGAATTATAAAGATGGAAATACTATCAAAGATTAGCTAAATTATTCCCTATTTTACAGATTTATAAATGAAGGCCCAGAGAGTCACCTGCAGGAAGGAAGACAGTGTCAGAGCAGGCTTAGACTTGAGATGTCCAGTGTTCTTTACACTACTGCTCCACATCCATTTCTTGGAACTGATTTTAATACCCAACTTAATAATCACTTCCTATATGATACCTTTCCTAGGGTCCTCCTCCCCAGTTTGTCCCTGACTTGGTGCTTTCTCTTTCAAAATTACCTTGTTTTTTTTTTAATATATTATGTATATATTCACTAATGTATGTGTCATCTTCCCTATGAATTCTGTGAGGACATACATTTTTGTCTTTATATCTCCTTCATACCTAGCACATAGTAGGCCCTTACTAAATACTTATTTATGATGCATTTGAGTTTTGTTGGCTGAATTCAAAGTTTTAAATGCTAACTAATCATAGCATGGGGCCTTTCTAGGAGAAAAAGGCAAGTCCCACATTCTACATGACCTACTATTTATCTACTTACCTGATTTTTTTTGCATCTGTGTAGAATAAGAGAAGAAAATTATCCTACCTGAGACATAGCTTCATAAAAGGGTTTCTCTGGAAGCTAAGCAAAAAGAGATATTCCTTTCAACTCCCATTATTTTCTATAATTAGTTATTTGGGGCCTTAAAGTGAAATGCAAAAAGAAATCTCATTTGGTAAATCATTCCCCTAAGGTTTGAAGGGACTTGTTTATCTGAACTCATGAGTCACTGACTAAAAATCTCTTTGGGTCTTAAAGGACCTCAATTGATATGAGCGGTTTTGATTTATTCAAGCAACAATGTGTCAGAAACTGTACTTGGCACTGGAGATGTAAAAAACAAACAACAAAAACTGGAATAATCCCTACTCAGAAGAGTTTAAATTCTTCAGGGGAGACAAAATATATACTCATATACATATATATTTCTATGGATACTTACTAATGTTCAAGTTATCTTTCCTATAAACTCCCTAAAGGCATACTTTTTTTGTCCTTGTATCTCTCTCCTATGCCTAGTAGGTCCTTAGTAAATGCTTATTGAATGATTGATTTAGATATTGTGCTCTAACTATGGCACTTAACTGCCTAATAATCAAGTAGAAAGTGTTGCTTGAGCTGTATCTTAAAAATACAAAAATCTACAAGGTAGAATTAAGGACACGATGTAACAGTCATTCCTTACAAAGGCATGGAGACAGAAAACAATGAATTACAAGGAACTTAGAGAAGGTTAATTTAGCTAGATTTCCAGAAAATAGGAAGTGTATAATAAGGGCATCTAAGTGCCAAGGTATGTAGAGTGTTAAGAGTAGAGTCAGGAAGATCCTGAGACCAAAATTGACCTCAGATACTTACTATTTGTATGACTGGGAAAGCCACTTAATCTTCTTTATCTCAGTTTCTCATCTGTAAAATGAGCTAAAGAAGAAAATGACAAACTAGTATCTTTGCCAAGAAAATTCCAAATGGGGTCACAGAGACCTGGATATGACTGAAATTACTAAACAACAATGAGCTTGCCTCTCTCTGGTTCTATGACCTTCATCTTGGGAACAGAAAGGGACTTATACTTTCAAGTGAACAGCAACAATGAATAACAAGCCTAGGAAAATAGGGTAAATACAAGTCATTAAAAGCTTTAAAAACCAACAGAGGAATTTATTTTTTTTTCTAGCGGCATTAAGGAGGCACTGGAATTTATTGAGTCAAGGGGCAAAGTATTAAAATCTGGACTTTAAGGAAAATTACTTTGGCAGCTATGTGACTTGATGGATTGAATAGGAGAGAGAATTGAACCAGAAACAATTTTAGGTTCAGTTAGTAGGAAGTCCATCAGCTAAGTGGGGCAGTGGATAGAGCATCAGGCCTGGAGTCAAGAAAACTCATCTTTCTGAGTTCAAATCTAGCCTAGGACATTTACTAATTTTGTGACTCTGTACAAGTTACTTAACCCTGTTTGCCTCAGTTTCCTAATCTATAAAATGAGCTGGAGAAGGAAATGGCAAACCACTCTACTAACTCTTAAAAAAACAAAACAAAACAAATAAACAAAAAAAAAAAATCAAATGGGATCATGAAGAATCAGACATGACTGAAATAATTAAACAAAGTCATTGCAAGAGTCCATACTAAAGGTATGAGGGTCTGAATTCAGACAGGAGCTGTGTGAATACATAGGACAATGTGAAAGATGTTGTAGAGGTAAAAATAGCAAGATTTGGCAAATGAGAGACTATGTGATGCAAGAGAGAGGAAAGTATTAGGGTTAAGAATGAGATTATGTACACAATAACAGCAAGTGAATATCAGCTATGAAAGGCTTGGTTCTTCTCAGTAGTTCAGTGATCCAAAGCAATTCCAATAGACTTTGAACAGAAAATGCTATCTGCATCCAGAGAAAGAACTAAGGAGACTGACTGTACATCAACACATTTACTTCTTTTTTCTGTTTTTTAAAATTTCTCCCATGTCTTTTTCCCTTGTGTTCTGATTTTTCTCTCTCAACATGATTCATAAAGCAATGTGTATTAAAAATAAATTTACTACAATTTTTTTTAAATGAAGAAAAGAAAAAAAGACTGAGATAATGAACCTAAGAGCTAGTACAAAATATTAATAGTCTCTATTTTTTTTAAAGTTAGTCTAATAGAGCATTTAGGGAAAGTGGTAAGATAATGAGTTCTGTTTTGGACATCATGAGCTTGACATCTCCAGAACATATGGTTCAAAATATCCAGTATGAAGTTTGTGCTATGAGACTAGAAGTCAGCAGGAGACAGGGGTTATAGATGTAGATGATTGAGTCATCTGCAAGACAATAATAATGAAATCTTTGGGAACTAACAACAGCTATCTTTTGAATAAATCCCAGTTCTGATTCAGCAGCAAATATACACTCCATCTCTTTACCAAAGATATTACAAAATCTCTATACATGCTATAAGTCAGGAAGCAGGGTCTCCCTTTGCAAGGTATTCTCTCTTTCTAGAAGTAAGATCCCCTAAGTCTTCCATGTGAAGATTACATCAATATACTCCATGTACTCATCAGCTCCTCCTCCATACCATATCAATTATATAAGTAAGCATTTCTCATCCCCATTTTAGAGATGAGGAAACTGGTTCTCAGAGATTTCAAGTCTTTCATCTCTAAAGTCAAGGGTCTCACTATTATCCTACCTTCCACTGTTTTTTAACCAAAAAAAGGGGGGTTTTAAGGTTGCAAACTCATGCTACATCATGTTGTGCCTTTCTTGATTCCCTTGTCTAATAACCAGCATCATGGGATCTGGATTTCCTGTCTATCTTCTTTCTTACATAGTACCACCCTTTGTTCCATAATACAAGTAGGAGTCTCCTAAGGCATTTATTTCCAAAGGAAAAGAGGACCTGAGTAACAATAAAAAGACTGAAACTATTAAAGGAGTGCCTAAAATGATTATCTTTATTTTTTATTTTTATATGATTGATTCATTTTATTTCAGATTTGAATCATCAAATAATAATTGCAATTGGTGATTTAAACAGAATTAAATTAGGATTGTTTGTATCCAATGTATATTAGGTGGAATTCTTTAAGATCTTTATTTTACTAATATTTGAAAATAAACAACTGCATTTTGCTCTGATGGTGCTAATTCAATGCCAGGAAGAAAGTCTGAAGTGACTGCAAAGTTATAAATTTTGCTTGTGCTGGACTTAACAAGAGAATGAAATCCTTTCTTCACTATCCCTACCCCTTTTATTCATTCATGCTTATTACTCCTACCAATTTGGGTTTGGCCACACTAGGAATTATGAATGAAATTTGTTCACTATGTTTATCATCTTGGACTTAATTGGAGCAATAGTTGATTTTGGTACTTCAATTATATCTTCCCAATTAACCATTGTCTATCTAAACCACTGTTCATCTTCCTACAATGGGGAGCAACACATGGCATAGATGATGCCATCACAGAGGCATGAAATCAAATAAACAAATACCTCATTTTTGTCTGATTCCCCAAAGTTTCATTTATACTAAGGAACTAGAATGCTATAGGAAAATCTGGTTAGATTGTGATTCAGACAGAGGTGTGCTGGAATCAGTTCATATTAGTCACAAGTCATTTTTTAAAATTTTTGTACGATCATTTACACATCAGAAACTGGCAAACTATAAATCAAGGATTTATTTATTGTTTGGTTAATTATGTAGAATTTAAGTGATGGAGGAAAATGTTAACATCAATTATTCTTTAAAAATGGACTCTTTCTTTTTTGACAGCCAAGTGAACATTTAATAGCACATTAATAGAAGCAAGAGACATGGGTTTGAGCCTTGAAACTCCCTTGCTGTGTTTTTCTTTCTTACCTCTGTTTTTGCATCTGTAAATTAAAGATGTTTGATAAGATTTCTGAGGTTTCTGTCAATCAAAAATTTTTTTCTGGTTTTGTGATCTGAGTCCAAAGCTTAGCTTAGAAACTTATTGTATAATATTGGATAAATGACTTTCACAAATTTCCTTAGCATAACCGTAATGGACCAGATCAGGGGTCTACAACCCATGATCTGATCTGGCCCATGCTTGTTGGCCAACTAAGAATGTTGGGTTGGTTGGGCTTGTTTTTGTTGTTTTAATAACTTCTCTCCCAGAGGTAGAGTGTATACAAAAACAGACCATGGTGGGCCAGATTTGGTCCTTGCATGTTAGTTTGCTAATCTCTGGCACATGATCCCTCAAATTCCATCTACATCTGGCAGGTTATGAATCAATATGAACAAATTACTAAACAACCTAATAAGCTAATTCTATACCTCTGCCCCTCTTTTTTTTTTTTTTTTAAAGGATTCAATCCAATGCAGTCTAATCTCATTTAAGCCAATTTTATTCAACAAACAGTTATTCAGCATAATGTTTCCAGGCAAGATAGCTAGGGAGAGAAACATTTTAACTGGACTTGTAGATTTTTATTTCACTATGATATAGAAATAGTTCTATGGGAATAAGACAAACACATTGTGTCATTTTATGACTTATTTGACTTGATAGAATCATAGACATTTTTAGAGTCGGAAAGGATATTTTTTTAGTTCTTCCAGTTCACAGCTTTTATTTTAGGGAAATGAGGAACTTGAAACATAAAAGGAAAGGGAAGTGGTTTGCAAAAAGTCAGAGATATTATGACAGAATGTCAGCCTTAGAGAGACCACAGAGCTCTCTTAGTATATGGCCTACCTAAGCAAGAATCTGCTCTGTGATATTCTGATAAATGGCCATCGCTCCTCTATATGAAGAACTCCTTATACTGGCTACATTCCAATGCAGTCCATTACATGCATATATACATTGAATAACTCTATGAGAGAGGTGTTTCTCTCTTACACAATAGGTTTAATTATGTCACCGATAGCCAATCAGTACCTATCCCTTTCACTTCCCACAAAATTATGCAAGCTTTCTATTATCTCCAGAATTAAATATAGGATCCTTTTAGCATTTAAAAATCTTCATAAACTGGTCCCCTCCTTTCTTATCTTCTTACTCTTGATTCCTCCCACTCCAAGATTTTATGAGATACTGGCTTATCAGCTGTTCCTACTGCAGAAAATGCCATGTCCTATGCACAAAAAACTCTCATTGTTTAATTCTGCCTCAAGATTTTCTGGCTTCCTTCAAGTGTCATCTCCAGTCACACTCTGCAGGAAGCTTTTTTCTGCCCCTTAGCTAGTAGTTCATTCTGTTTTGAAATTACCTCCCATCTACTTTGTATATATATTTTATGTATCTATTATTTACACGATTGCTATTGTTACATATCTATTATTTACATATTGTCTCCCCACTAGAATGTGACCTTTTTGAGGGTAGAAACTGTATCTTTAGAGCTCCACATAATGCCTGGTACAAAATACTATTAAATAACCCCTATGACATAACTCTTCATTATCATCATCATATTTGATTACCCACTTCAGTTCCTATTGATTAATAACATCAAGTTACTAATGTTCTTGAAATATCCTTCTTCCTACCACCAACAATCCTCCAGGACTTTACTCATTGATGTCCCCCATTTCTAGATGAACCAAGTCCTGAAACACAGATTGGTCTTTGGGGCTAGCATAGACATTACCTATTCCAGAAAATAACAAACTATGCTTCTTCTAGAAATATTAAAAAGGTTTAACCATAAATCACCATAAAGAACAAACATCAATAGAAGGTTACAAAGATTTGTATAGTCAAGTTTTTTCTTCTCCAGCCCTGTAAAGAGAATTAAGTCTATTCTCTTCTTAGGAGGTGCAGTGGGGAAAGCATCAGGATTAAAATCAGGAAGACATCTTGACGACTTCAAATCTGGCTTCAGACATTTACTAACTGTGTAAGTTAATCTGAATAAATAACTTAACCCTGTAAAAGAATTGAAAAGCCTTCAATTTCTTCATCTATTGAATGAGCTAAAAAGGAAATGACACACCATTCCAGGATCTTTGCCAAGAAAATCCCAAATGGCTTCACAAAAAGTCAGATGTTAACTGAACCCTTTGAACCAACAGCAACCTTCTTAGTTTCTCCTTCATTGTAGTGATAGACTTTCAATTCTTATCCATAAAAAATTCATATAATCTGACCTCAATATCTCAACCAATAAATTAGAAAAACACAAAACACAAAAATGTGAAAACATGAAAAATATGAAAACACCAAAAACGTTTTAAACCCAGGGCTTAGCACAACTTTTTGTTCCATGGCTTAGCACAACTTTTTCCCCCATTCCAGATATTTAATCAATGTTGGTTGAATTAAATTCAACTCTTCTGTTTTTATTAAAGCCAGAAATGAGTATTGTACTTTGTCAAAATATTTTTCTGCATCTATTAGACAATCTGATAAATTTTTGTTATTTATATCATCAGTTATATATATATAATTAATAGTGCTTACATCAACAGTCCCACATTCGTGTTATAAATTCAACCTGCTCATAGATATAATCTTTATAATATGTACCAATAGCCTCTTTTATAATATTTTATTTAAAATTTTATATCAGTATACATTAGGGATTATGGGTCTATAGTTTTGTTTTTGGGTTTTTTTTTTTTTGATTCTGCCTAATTTACATACCAAAATCATATTTGTACCATAAAAAAGTAGTAGGGCTTATTTTTTTATTTTGCAAATACCTTTTTTAAATATAGGAATTATTCATTCAATGAAAGTCTAATAGGACTTGCTTGTGAAACCATTTAGTTCTAAGTTTTTCCTTTTTTATTTTCAGATTATTTCAGATTGTTAAATTCCTTTCTGGAAGAGTTGTTTAAATTTTCTATTTCTTTTATTATTTTGGGTATTTTTTATAATTTGTGAATAATTATTCATTTAATTAAAAATCACAAAATCTCCAAAATTTGGAGAATTTGGTTTTCTTCTTTCTTCTTTTTGTTCAATTAGTTTATCTATTTGTTGTACTTTTAATAAAAGAGATTTCTAGTTCTATAAATTTATTGGATTGCTTGCCTCCAATTTTTATTCATCACCACTTTTATTTTCAGAATTTATTTTTTGGTTCCTGGTACACCAGTTTCCCAGTTGTTCATTTTCCAGACTTTGTGGTGGTTGGGGTTTTTTCAAGTTGAATTTCTAATTTGTTGATCAGTTCTTTCTTTCCTTTATTAATAAAAGTGCTTAGAGTTATACATTTCTCCTTGAGTCCTGTTTTGGCTACATTCTAGAAAGTTTGATACATTGTCTCATTGTACCATTATCTTAAATAAAATTATATATATACATTATGGTTCATCCTTTGAACCATAAATTCTTTTGTATTAAGTTATTTAGTCTCTAATTGCTTTTTAAACCTTTTAATGGCTCTTTAATGTATTTTATTACTGTTTCTATGCATTTAAAATAATACAGATTATGCCTTCCTTCATGATCAATGTTACCAAGTTGCCATATTTTGTTGAGAAATATTGAGGTATTTAATTTCTTGTTTATTTTTGCAGAATAATCTACCTTTGAGAAATATATATTGAGATTCCCTATTGTTATAATTTAACTATTTCTCTTATTTGGTGGGCTTTTTAAAATAAATATATAGATACTATTTTCTAATGTATATATATTGTGTTGAAATTAATTCATTATCTCTGATATGTTTCAGTAATAAAGTTTCCTCTTTTTAATCTTTTAATTACATCTATTTTTACTGTGGCCTTATCTGAAAATGTTCATTGTTACTCTTATTTTTTAAAATTTTAACTGAGGTATAATAGATTTTGCTTTAATCCCTAGTCTTAACCATGATGAGCCTTTATATTTCAAGTATATTTTCTATAAAAATAAAAACAAGAAAAATTGTTGGATTCTACTTCCTAAGCCATTCCACTATCTTATTCTATTTTATGGATTGAGTTCATCTTATTTTCATTCACAATTATGATCATTAGTTGTATATTTCCTCCATCATATTCTCTTAATGCTTTTTTCTTGTCTTTGCTCTCAGAACCCTCATTATCATAGATATTTTTTAATCTTTTTTTTTTAAATTTCCTCTTAAAATCCCTTTCAATGATTTCTTTCCCAAGCTTATCTTTGTTTTTCTTATGAGTAATCCCTTCCTGGAGCCATTTTCTTTATGCCTTCCTATTCTACTATTAAGTTAAATTCATATCTATAACATACCTTGTATGTGTGTGTTTCTACCCTTCTTTGACCTGTCTTGATGAAAATGAGATTTTAGTGACATCTATTTCCCCTTCCTCTTTCCTGTTTGTATGGTTAATTATTTGTGTATCTTGATGGCTTGTGATAATAAATTCTCCCATATTTCTTCCCTCCTCCCCTTTTTTTTATGGATCCTTTTCTTCTCCCTTTATTTTCTTTTCCCCCATCATGAAAGCATGATAAAACCTTATGTGACTCCATTTTTGATCTCTAGACTCAATAGGTGTATATTATCTACTCCTCAACTAAAATGTAAATAATTCATCCTTATAAAGTTCCTCCTTATTGTTGACTAATATTTACTTTTTTATATTTGATTGCATTTTTAATTTTAGTTTTAGTTTTGGTCTTTTCATAGAGGATGAATGAAAAATCCTCTATTTCATTGAAAGAACAATTTTTTTCCTATCTAGATTTAGATTCCATTTTGCAGAATTAAGTTATCGTTGGTATTAGGCCTATATTTTTTATGCTGTCTCCACATCTTTTCAGTGGTAGTTTGTAATTCTTTTATGATCCTAACTGAAATTTTTCAGGACTCAAATTCTTTCTTTCTTTTTTTAACTCTTTAGAGTTTTTGTCTGAGAGTTTTATCTAGGGGAATTTTTTTGACAAGCAAATGCAGTGTATTTTTACTTTACCCTTTGTTCTATTCTATTTGGAAAGTTTTCATTCATAATTTCTTAAAATATATGATCTAAACTATTTTTTGTTGCTCATAGTTCTCAAATGACCCAATAATTATATAAATGCCTTTCCTTTACCAGTTTTCTAGTCGGTTTTTGTTTCTTTTGCTACTAGAAAAGTAATATTTTCTATTTTTTCAATTTTTAAACTTTTTAAATATTTCTTAATATCTTATGTCATTTACTTATCTTTCTTAAATTCTAATTTTAAGGAAGTGTGTTATTTGTATAAAGTTTGTATCACCTGGGCTAAACTAGTGATAAAAAACAAGTGAACAAGTATCTGTTAAATTTTTTTCTATATGCTAGGCATTGTGTTAAGTGCACAATAAAAGCAAAAGGACAGGTTTTTTTCTCCTGTGAAGCTCAGTCTAACTTGGAATGTAACATGCAAACAACTATGTCCAAATTTATATACATATGCATATATAATATACATGTATATTCCTAGATGTGCGATCTTTATACTGTTATATCATAAATAATACATTTATATATAATAAATTTATATGTACAATGTGTGTGCATATATATGTGAAATACAAAATATTTTATATGTATATATATGCATCTGTATATTAGTGTGTGTACATGTATATATACACACACACACATATACATATATGTGCGTGACTGTTATTGTTGTTGCTTTACTCTTGTGGTTGTCCATTTCAAAGAGGAACAAAATGACATTACTATGTTAGATTAAATTGCCAATGTGTTCAGCTATGGTTGATCAAACCAATATAATCTTGGAATGTTCTACCATAAGTCAAGCACAAAAAACTCAGTTATCTTCTTTATTCAGATGATTCCTAGAGCCATGTTTCCAACTCTAATCACTTTACTGATCTCAAGCCACATATTAGCAATTCTCCAATGGATATTACAAAGTGAATATTCTATAGGCATTTCAAACTCACTATGTCCAAAAGAAAACTCATTATCGTTCCCCTAAAATTCTCCTCTTCCCAACTTTCCTATTACTACCAAGGGAATCATAATTCTTTTTTTTTTTTTTTAATTCTCAGTTCAAAATTTCAAAAATAACCTCAACTCTTCACTTTCACTCCTATTATATATATATATATATATATATATATCCAAATCATGGTTACATCTTGTCATTTCTGTCTTCACAATATCTCTAGTATATACCCACTTTTCTAAAATTATACAATCATCTTTATCCTTTGATAGACTCTCATAACCTCTAGCTTAGATAGTTGCATGAATCTTCCTTTTGTTTCCCTGCCTCAAGTCACTTCCTATTCCATTTCATCTTCCATTCAACTACCAAAGTATTTTCCCTAAAGTACAGATCTCACTATGT
This sequence comes from Sminthopsis crassicaudata, assembly GCF_048593235.1. Taxonomy (NCBI): domain Eukaryota; kingdom Metazoa; phylum Chordata; class Mammalia; order Dasyuromorphia; family Dasyuridae; genus Sminthopsis; species Sminthopsis crassicaudata. Next base: position 134,305,406 of record NC_133618.1, on the reverse strand, counting down.
CAATTTTTCTCATATCTACCCTCAATAAACTGCACTGGCATCCAATTACTTCCACAATATAATATAAATGATTTATCTTTTTAAGTGCTTCATAATCTGGCCCCTTCCTATCTGTCAAATCTTCTTACATTCTATTTCCTAACATGTACTCTATGACATGACTATACTGGTCTACTTCCTATTCATTACTCACAACTCTCCATTTCCCATCTTTGTATCCTCACATTGAGTTTTCCATATGCTTAGAATGCTCTCCCTTCCCACCTCTGACCTCTGACTGTTGGGAACTCTTTCTTGGTCTCTCCAATATTACCTTCAGCTGCTAATGACATCCCTTCTAAGTTGATCTTCCATTTTTAATTTTTTTTCAAAATATATGCAAAATAGTTTTCAACATTCACTCTTTTTTTCTTTTTTAACTTTTATTAAAACTTTTTATTTACAAATCATCTGCATGTGTAATTTTTCAACACTGATCCTTGCAAAACTTTCTGTTCCAAATTTTTCCCTCCTTCCCCCCAGATACATGTTAAATATGTTAAAATATATGTTAAATCCAATATATGAATACATATTTATACAGTTATCTTGCTGCTCAAGAAAAGTAGGATCAAGAAGGGAAAAAAAGCCTGAGAAAGAAAACAAAAGGCAGGAAAACATCAACAGAAAGAGTGAAAATCCTATGTTGTGATCCATACTCAATTCCCACAGTCCTCTCTCTGGGTATATATGGCTCTCTTCATCACTGAACAATTGGAACTGGTTTGAATCATCTCATTGTTGAAGAGTCAACATTCACTCTTGCAGAACCTTGTGTTCCACATTTTTCTCAGTTCCTCCTCCCTTTCCCGCTCCCTAGATAACAATAGTCCAATAAAGGCTAAACATGTCAGCACTTCTCTTATATAAACTGACTTAGATATGTTATTTCCACAGTAGAATGTAAGTTTCTGGATGACAAGGACTGACTTTGATCTTTGATTTTTATCTCTATAGCTCTAGGTCTAGCACAGTGCTTTGTACATGGTAAATGAATGCTTATTAACTGACTGGTTTCAAAACATGCTCAGTTTCCCCTTTTTTTTCCTATCCACTCTATATAGTCTTTTTTTTTTTTTTTTTTTTTTGTTCATTGGAGAGAATCTCCTAACCCTGTCCTCATTACTTAGAACTTTATTCTCTTACTCCTACCACTACCTCTTCAAACCATATTAACCCCAAATAAACAATAGTGATCTCCCATTAAACAAGAGATGAGGGAAGGAGAGATAGTAATAGTCTTTCCAAATTTCTTAAATGGGGTTGTCCTAGACCAAACTCAATCATCCTAATCACTCCAGGAAGTTTACCAGAACAAAATTAAATAAACTCGTGAATTTCCTGGAAGTTAGGCATTTAACACAGTGTGTACACACATGATAGACTTGATGGGGAGGGCAGTTCCCTAGGCCCTCATATAACTATTTAAAGGAACAGATAATGTAAAACAAGCCTCGACTGAGAAAGTAAACTCCAAAGGACACATTTTACTATTAAAATAGTTTTTATTTATTCATTTTATATGGTTACATTACAAACAAAGCATTTTTTCCTTGTCTAATAAAAACCCTTGTGCTTCCTTGTAATTCACAGAACTAGACTTTCCCACGTAATCTCAATGTGTAATGTAAGCTCCCTGAGTGCAAGAAAAATTTCTTTTTCAAAAATTTTTTTGCATTCCCTAAACTTATATTAAAGTGCTTAATCACTGATCAATTGGTGGATGGATTGAGAGAAGATTATTACTCTTTACTGCATAATTAACAAGTAGAATGTAATATTATTTATTAATAGCAGAGATTGACTTTCTTTGCACATTATGCTTAAAAGCCTCACACATAATACGAGTCTAAGTGCATATTGATTAAGTAATAATAATGTGTTCCATTAGCTTTCTTTCAAAAGGGCTTCCTTGGTTGTATTCCTTACATTCTTAAGGAAAATCATAAGGTTTGTGCCACCTGTTCCTTTCACCTCATCATCTGATGATGGCACTCCATTTGTATTGTCCTGGTTATTTGATGGAGTTATGATATACTTGGCCACTACTTGAAGGTGATAGTTCCTGAGAAGAACTAGAGCATCTATACATTCATTATAGACCTTCTTCAGCTGAGTATCACCACTGGAGATGACAAAATTTCTAACAGATGGGCTAGAAGCAACTGTCTCAAGAAAGTCCTTATGAGGTGATGGCATGTAGTTCCTCATTTCCTCAAGGTATTTAGCACTCTTTTCATCTGAAAGAAGAGGAAGAAGTGGGGCATTAAGGAGACACTAAAGAAAAGGATGGGGATTAGGGATGGAAAATGAAAGAGAAATTACTGATATTTATCAGTAGAATAAGAAATAAGTCCATGCCAATGTAGTGATAGTTAGTTACCATATTATATTATAATTGTACATAATTATAATAAGGTAGGTATTAATATACACTGAAATATTTTCCTCATAATAATATTGTATATTATATAGGGAAATGCTTACTATAGCAGTTTATAGAAGAGAAAACTTTGGCTAAGAGAAAGGAACCACTGGATTTGGAATCAGAAGCCCTGTCTCTGTCATCAACTGACAATACATTAGGCACAGAAATTCACCTCTTTGAATCTTATTTACTTCATCTATAAAATGGCTATCCTAACCCCCATACTGCCTACCCTCACAGGATTGTCAAATGAAATATTCTTTAAATATTAGCCTTAAAACACAATTAGAAATTGACTTATTGATATATTTTATTATTGTTATTATTAACTAGAATTATTAGTTTAGTTATTAGAGTGAATGGTTCTGTGTATATTAAGCCTTAGAAAAACATGCTGATGAAGAAAGATAAGAATCCCCCATCCTGTTCTGAAGTTGGATCTTCTCCTTAGGCCACTATAACCAAATGCCTCCCTTTAGGAGCCTCTAGATCTTGATTTCCCCCAACTTCTTACTTGTATTCCTGCTTTATGAAGACTTTTCTTAAGTTGATTTTCAAGTCAGTAAGTTCCATTTCTCTGACGCACTTTACTTATAACAGCCCAGGGGAATAGGCAATGCTTCAAATGTCCTTGTCTGTTTTTACTGTACTATATTTATAGCTTTTTTTGAATCTCAAATCCCAGTCAAAACTCCAACTTACCATTTGCAGTAATATGTTGGATCCCCAGCAGGGCATCAAAACACTGCATGATGCTGCTTTGGGCAGCACTTCCCCCAGCGAACTCCATGGGTGTCTCTGACACCCCTTCATATATCAGGCCCTTTGGCAATAATGAGCTATTCTTCCAGCTAAACCAAAACAGAGAAAAAGGTATATTTATGTTTTACAGAGAAAGTCTTTTTGCCTCTATCAATTTTCTAAAATCATTTTATAGGTATGAAGATAAAAGGTAGGGAAGACAAATAATTCTATTAACTTTTACTTTGATTTTTGATCATGAACCCTCCCTGCCCCCAATCAAATGAATTCCTTAGGGAAAAGGTGATTTTGGTAATACAGATCTAAGGAGATTTAGTTGCTACCATTAGAGTAAGTCATGTCATCTTAAGTATTTACATATATTATTTAATTTCATTCTTGTGACTATGTTATGAGATTGCTGATAAAATCATCAATATACATATTTTACATATGAGGAAACTGAAGCTAGCTGGAGAAGTAATTTGTCCAATGTCTCATCAGGCAATGATTATTAGAGTCAAACCTCATACTTAGTGCTCTTTCCACTGTACCACATTATACTCTTTCTAGTAATGAATCTTTCTGCTAAACCAGAATTAATCACTCTCTTCTTTCTAAATGACAGCACCCAGAACCAACTGACAAAAGTAGGATCTAGAGCAATAACTTGCAAATAGCTCCATGTTATCTCTAATATATTGTGCAAGAAGGTGAGGTTGTTAAGAGGTCTTGTGAGTGTGTTATCAATGTACTATTGAAAGTAGATACTTGGCTTTCTGTGGGTAGAGGTTACTTTGTTTAGAGGAACCAGTAAAAGTAGGGAATCGCATACCCAGACAAGTAGATACGAAGAATATTGAAAAAGTCTTTGGGATTCACATGTTCTGTTGAAAGATTGAGACAGAAAGAAAGATCATGAGTTAACTATCTTACTAACTTGTAAAAAGACAAAGCAATTCATGTTCTTTCAACACTGTATTTTGTGACATCTTCAGAAGGAGTATGAGAAGGAGAGAAAGAAAAGAGAGAGAAAGAGAGAGAGAAAGAGAGAGAGAGAGACAGAGAGAGAGACAGAGAGAGAGAGAGAGAGAGACAGAGAGAGAGACAGAGAGAGAGAGAGAGAGAGAGAGAGAGAGAGAGAGAGAGAGAGAGAGAGAGAGAGAGAGAGACAGAGAGAGAGAATAAAGAAGGAAGGAAGGAAGAAAATAAATTTTGTATCCTTTCCCTAACTTCTTTATTTCTGTTGAAAGCATCACCAATAACTCAGGCTTCAATCCCAGTCTTTTCTCCCTTAGACTTGGAATCCAAACTGGTAGCATATTTTTGAAATCTCTCTCTAATCCCCCTTATTCTCAAACTCTTTTACCATACACATTTTTGTGAACACACATTTTTCTTTTTTTATTTCCAAAATTCAAATTCAATTCTTTATCATTTCTTCCATAGACTAGTAGGAATAGTCTAAAATCAGTCTTCCTACTTCCAGTCTCTCTCTGTTCCTAATCATCCTTTAGGCCATGGCCTATGCAATCTTTTCATTGCATTATTCTTCTATGCAGAACTATCCATGACCCTTCATTGATTACTAGACAAAATAAGAACTTATTGATACAGATTTAATTCCTGTAGGAAGAATCTACCCAATATGTTCCCAATCTACATATCTTGAGTACAATCTTGTACATCTTCTGTTCATTTACTTATGTGTTTTTATTTATCATTATATTTATACCAGGAACTTAGCATGTGGCCTTGGACACAATGGATGTTTATCATTTTTTTGAAAATTGAATTTAAGTGATCTATAATTTCCACATGGTGATTAAAGATGTTTTTGATATTTTTTTTTTAACATGGGGTTAGCAAATACATCTATTTCTTAGGATTGACATCATTGACTATGAGACCCTCCAAGAGACTCTGAAGATAATCTGGGATGACTATGTCTTTTGGCAGATGAAGAAACTGAATTGCTCAAAATCTGATCAGTTGATGCTAGAGCAGCTCCTAAGGTTTAAGTATCTTGAACATTTGTCTAACTCAGCTAATGAAATCTTCAACCATCTATTGATAATAATTCTTATCATTAGAAATTTTGAATTTAAAGTCTATACAACTTCACCAAATATAATACATACCATGAACAAGGTGGAACACTCTATATGCCTCATGAACAGAGGAGGCCACAGAATGGAGACTTTCTTTTAGGGACTCCAAGTTATTTTTGCTGATTGCTTCAAATATATCTGGAATTATCTTAAAGGAAAACAAAGCAAATACAATCAGAGTCTCCTATAACTGCTAAAACTCATGACCCTCAATTATGAAATCATATATTATATTCTAATTTTTCTTCCTAGAAAAAGTATAAAATGGGTCAAATAACTTGATAGCCCTCTCCTTTGTTCATGCAATCCTCCCATATGTAAATTCATATATTATTAGTCCATGTTTTTATGCATTTACAATTTAGATCGTTGTAGTCTTCATAACTAGCCTTTTCATTTCTTTTTTTTATTGTCCCCCCTATTTATTGTCTTCATTAATGTTCAGGATTTCAAGCAGCAATCTGCCCAATGGAAAGAGAACATTAGGGACCTGGATTACAAGCACAAATGAAGTCCCAAGAGGCAACCTAAGAATAGTGAAAAAAATGTTCTATATCACAACTGATTAAAGAAATTTAAATTAAAACAAGTCTAAAGTATCACTTTAAAACTGTCAGATTAGCTAACATGACAAAAAAGGAAAATGGTCTAGAAAAATAGAGTCACTAATATACAAATGACAGAAATGTGAATTGATCTAATATTCTGGAGAATTATTTATCTAAGAGACTATGAAACTGTATATACTCTAACTCAGCAATGCCACTACATAGCCTGTATTCCAAAGAGATCAAAGAAAATTGAAAAGGAATTATGTATACCAAAATATTAATATCAACTTTTTCTGTGGTAGAAAAGAATCAGAAATGGAGGGGATACCCATCAAATGGAGAATGGCTGAACAGATTGTGCTATACAATTATAAAAGAATATGATTGTACAATAAAAAATAATGAACAGCATGATTTCAGATGTGTGAAGAATTATAAAAAGTGATGCAAAATGAAGTGAATAGAACCAAGACATTATATACATTAACAACCATATTGAGAGGATAATTAGCTGTGAAAGTCTTACCTCCTCTGATCAAGACAATAACTGAAGACAGTTCCAAAGAACCCACATGAAAAATGCTATCAGAATTCAGAGAAAGAACTAATAAATTCTAAATGCAAATTGAACCATTTTTAAATTTTATTTTTCTTGCTTTTTAAAGTGATATAGCTAATATGGGAACATATTTTGAGAGACTTCACATGTGTAATTGATATCATATTTTTGCTAAAAGGGGAGGACAAAAAAGGTGGGGGGAGTTAGAATTCAAAATTTTTAAAAGTAAATTTGTTAAAAATAAATAAATAAGATTTTTAAGGAGGAAGAACATAAAATCACATGCACTATAACCACAGAATGTATAAAACAGCTGGAAATCTAGTTACAATGATACACACAGGAATAGTATATATATTATAATACATATGTATGTGTGTATATATGTATATAATAGAGCAGAATTACAAAATGCAAAAATAAAAATAATATGATATTTTGAAAAAATAATACACAAACTTTTCATTATATCATGGCTCTGGTCTTCATGTGTTATAGCTTATTCACTAAAGCACATCAAAAACAGTCCTTCAAATACTGTTAAAAAATACAGACTCCACAATTTTTAGATCAATCAAGGATACAATAAACTAAAGCTATCTTGAGTTAATAAGACTAAAGGAACTACACCAATAAATTTCAAATTTCATGAGAATAATGGGTGGTTAAACATTACACTGGTATCCTCAATATGTTAAAACTCAAAGAAAAAGGACTTACACATTGGGAAGACTCTTTATATAGAATTTCTAGGAGGACAAAACTACCAATCATAAAGGAAGAAAAGGCATCAGAGGGTTGTAACACATATTGGTAAGAGTATCACTCACTCACAACTGTAATATCCACATTAATGAGACCATCAGCCCCTGGAAGCTGTAACTTCGAGGTTATGTTTAAAGATATTGGATGTTAAGAAAAGTGTGATTTCACCAATGTGAATCCTCCCTAATAATGATGGAGATCTCAGCCTCTCCGGCCCTCATGAGTTGCTCCTGAACAATCAACCTGGTCCAACAACCTCTGGTGCTCTTATTTGATTTGAGTCCAAGGAACAGATCGAAATGACAGACTACAAGGTAGTAATGAGCCTTTACTTGAAACTTCTCCATCTTGTATGACCTGTCAGTGTTTGCCCTCCACTGGCATAGCCTGTGACAGCCCAAGTTCATCTCCATGCCATAATGTTTCACTGGAATAGGACTTTAGAGAATTTGGTTACAGGTATTCAATTTGTCATCTGACTCTCTTGACTTTGTGAGATGAGACAACTTCTTCTCATAAAGAAAAACATACCCCGATTGCAGAAGCAGCTGCTTTTTCAACCAGTAAAGAAACTAGGAAGAATCCTTTGCTGCAATCCCCACCAGGAAATGCAAATAGAGTGTCCATATTGCTAAGAACAAGAAGAAATCCCAAAGTTAATATTATGAGGTGAAATATCATAGAATAAGAACTAGAATGAACATTGGAGGTCATCTATTTCAACCCTATCATTTTATAAATAATGATATTGGGCAAGTACTTGTCTATGGTCGTGAAGTTCATAAAGTGTTAAAGGCAAGATCCAAATTCATGCTTTTATATACCCAAGTTCAGTATTCTGTTTACTTTAGATGCCTTAAGCAAGTGATACTATTTAAATCTAGAAGTGAATATTTAAAGATCAATTCTGTAACTAATCTTGTAATATAATTGTAGTAATATCTACCTAGAAATGTAAACATTATTAAGATAGGAACTTTTTGTAGAGACTTAACTACACATACACACACACACACACACAATGCAACTTGGCTCATTTAATCAAAGAAAAATCTAATTAGCATCCTATTATGTTCTCAGCCTAAACAAGTGAAAAGAGTTGTTGACTTGTTCCTACCATATTTAGTAATTTATAAGAAAAAAGTTACTATGCCTGTGTGCCTGTGTGATTACACCTAAATGTACTCCCATTTAAAATAATTCCTTGAAAAAATACTTACTCGTAAGTCATAGACCTTTTGGAAGCATCCAAGGGATTAAAGAAAACAAAAAGAGAGAAAAAAGTGTTACAGCCAAATTCTTTAGAGTTTCAGTTAACATTATTCCTAAGAACACACTGTATTTTCACGTTTTTATGTTCTGCATTCAGGCTTGTGCCAATGTACAGGCAGCACCCCTTTCTTCTTGTTCTTTCTCTAATTTTCTTTTGTTGGTTCTACCTTGGCACCTTTCCCCAATCAGGAATATCTCAGGACAAAAAAAAAAGATTACTGATTCTCTCACTTTGGATTTCCATTTATCACTGTTGCTTATATTGTATGTTGTGAAAATTAAAATTGGATGATGCATACCATTCCTACTGCATGGAATGAATTCCCCACCACAACATATCAGAAGCCTACTGACTTTCTACAATTACCTTCCATTCCTAACCCACACATTCTGTTGCCTATATAGATTTAAGTCTCCACTTCCTTCTCCTTGTTCTCTTTAAACTTCTTCTCACATAAAATTCTAGATATCACCTCTCCCAGAAAGCCTTTCTTGATTCTCAAGTAATGAACCTCTCTTCAAATTCAATGTACATATTCAGATCTTATTTGGTTCCTGGGATATGTAACACCTTGGACTTAGCAATATACTGGAAATAAATACTATAAAGATCTTTCCCCCTCAAGGAGCTTACAACCAAACAGAGGAGATAAAATATGCAAAATGAAGCATGAAGCATCATAAAATATGATTCGTAGTAGAACATGGGACAGACAATAGAGATGTCTCCTAGGCACTTAACTATTCCCAAATGTGTATTACAATTTCTTAATGTCCACAACTCTTTTCCTCACCTAGACTATAATTTACTTTAATACTGGAAGTGGTATCTTTTAATTATTGTGTTCCCATACCTAAATATAAGTTGTTGTACATAGAGATTATTCTTGCACCCCAAAGCAACCAGGGTCAGGGATTAAGCAGAAGCTTCTAAGAGAAGGGGATAGAGATTGTATAGTAGATAGTTCTATGTTAAGGATATCCAAAAACTTAATGGTCCTAAGTAGGAAACATGCTAGATGTACTTCTTAACTCAGAGTGTGACTTCACAGAAGTGTAGTTTCAATAATGAAAATAACAACAATCATTTTGTCTTTTGCTATATTCAGAACTAATCCAAAATATGGTATTCAATTATAAAACTTTTTTAGAAGGATGCTGACAAGGGAAAGCAGCCAGAATAAAATAAGGGCTAAAAAACATAACATAGGATTGGTTGTAGCTAATGGAGATGCTTAAGCAGAAGAGGAGAAAAATAAGGTGGAGAGGGATAGATGATAACTGTATTCTGATCTCTGAAGAATTTTCATATGAAAAAGAAGTCTAATTTCATTCTATTTTCCTTCCATTTTTTCTTTCTTTTTTTCTATCCTTCATTCTTCCCTTCTTTCCTTCCTTCTTGGCTTAGGTAGGAATAGGGTAGAAGTAGGAATATAAAGTAGCAGTTAATGGAAGGTAGATTTCAGCTCCAAATAAGGAAAAACTTAAAATAGAGAGCTGTCCAGCACTGGAATAGACTGCCAGTGGAGGTAATTAAACCCCTATTATGGAAGTCTCTAAGCAGGAGCTTTGCAACCTCTTCTGCAGGATATTGTATAGGTATATCCTGGTTAGTGTGAACAAGAAATCCTATGAAATGATTGCTTTCTTCAAATTCACATTGAATATTCCTTTTCAGCTGGAACCATTTACCATTTATTACATAATGGTAATTTTGAAAAGAGGAAATTCACATTATGGAGAGCTAATTGTAGTGGGAATTCTTTCACCAGGAATTAGTTGTACTAGATTATTTCAGAGGTCCTTTCCAAGTCTGAACTTCTGTGTCCATGATCCTGTTTCAGTCACTTCTTAGAAACTCAGATTCCACGCCTATAAAAATAAAGGCTTTTGGATATATGTAAAATGTATTTCAAAATCCTAACAATCCATGAGCCTGTCTATTAGTGATCATGTCTACTAAACTTTCAGATCAGTTGCATTAGGGGAGAACAGAAGATATTGATTCCAAAGACTTTGCCCAATTCCATTGTGTTCCTAGGCTCAGTTAAGGCAACCGCTACATACCCTAAGGGATCCTTTTTCTTCCAGTTTGCCAAAACACAGTCTGCATAAACCATTATTGGAGGTAAGCCAAGTTTCTCTGAGACATCACAGAAAGGGACAGCAATATTCCTGGGCAGCACCTAATTAAATGATGATTCATTTGTAAATATTTCTTAAATATTGTAAATATTACTTAAATTTCATAGTTACCAGAAGGTGATTGTTTCTAGCTTACAAAAATAAAAGCAACAGGTTGTGTTAATTAGCACCTCATAATTATAAAAGCACCATGTGTTATGTCCATATATGTGAATCTAAACACATATAAACACACATGTGTATACATGTACATTATGTCATTTGATGAGGGAGATTTAGATAAATAGCTTGGCAGCTAATATGTAGGTATTATCACACCCACTTTTGAGAGAGAAAGAAATTGTTAAGTCAGGTGAAATGACTTACAGCACTAATATCACATGTTCACTAATTGGTAAATCTAAGACACCAATCTATCTTCTAATTCCAATTTTGATGTTCTTTCCAAAATGCAAAATAGTTGTTTGAAATACTCAACAACTATTGTAACATTCTGTGTGTCAATGTGCTTGCTATAATGGCTGTAATGTAAGATCATAGGCTTAGAACCAAAAGTCTGAGTTCAAGTCCCCATGCTTCTACTTATAAGCTATGTGATCATCTGTAAGTTTTAATACCTCTGAGGCTCAGTTTATTCATCCATAAAATGTGATCATATTTACAATTTCTACTCCCTAGGGTCAGTGTAAGTACCAAATAAGATAATGTTTACAAAGGGCCTCTCAAATCTTAAAAAGCTTCATAAACGTCTATCATATCACTGCTGTTATGTAATCTTCCCTCCTCGATTTATCATCTTCCCTGACTCATTTGACTAATACATCCCCACTCCAACTAAAGAAAATAGAATTTCAATCAATCATAAACCAAGATGAGCTATAAAAAATGAAAACAGTTCCCATTTACAAGCAGTTTGTATTCGTTATCTCACCTCATTCTCAGAGCAACGTTTTAAGGTAGGTATGCTTTTTTAAAGTCTTCA